>NC_089491.1:281957663-282260693 GCF_036850765.1 Saccopteryx bilineata
AGTCTTGTCTGACACAGGTAAACTGGACACGACTACATAAACACCCCAGGGCTTTCCGTGCCGCCTCCCCACCGTCAACCCCCGCCAGAAAGCCTCCCCAGCATGTCAGTGAGCAGTTAGTGCTCGCAGGGCCCAGCATGGCGCCGGGCCCAGCTCAGGGCCCCGCCACAAGAGAACATTTCTGCAGGCAGGGCTTTGCTGTGAAGGTTTACATCTGGCTCAAGGCTTAAGCTCCAAAGGCTTCAGGTCAAGGTCGGTGGCCATGGACTTCTCCCTAAATGGGGCCCGTTGCTCTCCAGCTCTGCCCCTGTCACTCCTGGGCCTTCAGGGTGTCTGTACTGACCCATACACCGGCTTTCTCTTCCAGAACACTTTTGAGTAAAATCGCAGAGAGGGATCCAAGCTGCTCTTTCATGCCATGTTCCATGGCATCAGTGTTTCCAAGTTCGGCCACCACGGGTTGACAAAGCACGGCCACGTCAGAAACCCACTCTGTACAACAGGTCCACGTTAGGTGCTGTGCTGTGCTCGCTTCCAGTGTCCATCACGCGAAGCAGCGCATTTAAAATACATCTTTCTTGTCCTCTAGGCTAAAACTCTCTTCAAGGAGGTGACCACAGTTTTCCCTCAGCACCAGGCCTTTGTAGACTTGCAATGAGGATTTGTTGAATGAAATTTAAAACCAGCTTCATAAACTCATCAGATTTAATTTGGCCTTTTCACACAGCCTGATTAATAATACTCTTTGTATTTTTTTCAAGCCTAAAACTTTTCAGAATAGGAGGCTGCAGGATTCCGCCCAGAGCCAAAGCAGTCGAAGCGTTTGAACTCGAAGGTGAAAACAGACATTGGTCCCTCTGAAGCCTGAGTATAGATAAACTCATTCATCCTTGGCTCTTTGGGGTAAACTTGCTTTGTAGAAAGTCACCAAGGATAGTGAAGAAAAAACTCCCATCTAGCCTTACTAAAAATAAAACCTCTGGGCCTAATGAAACACAAGATGTCTCCCTAGCACGAGATATAACACAGCTGAATAGAGTTCTCTGATTTTTTTTTTTAATCGAAAAATACCCCAGCCTCTGAAAAGCTGGGTCACTGCCAACTTACTGAGAGTCCATAGGCATGTGGTAAAGCTCTGGTCTGATTGCCTGGGTCGGGCCGGACCGCAACAGACTGGGGCATTGCTCTTCTGGACACGGTTTCTCCATGACTACCTATCCACGCTGTAGGTTCAGTCACCTTGAAAATTACCTTCTGGTTTCCCATCGCTCACATTACCTCAGCTAGTCAGTTTCTTAGCTACTTGGAATGTATGTGGAATATTCATTAAATTAAATTACACCAGTGAGCCCCGGGATCCCGGAACTTCAAATACATTTTAAGTTGATCATCTGAATAAGTTCTTTGCTGAGAGGGAAAAAAAGGAGTAAAAAAAACTATCTTCTAGGAGTTTCCAGATTGCAAAAATACAGATCTTGTCAGCAGTCCATGATGGTCATCGAACACGGCCCTGCCTGGCCTTGAACTCAAGATGAAGAAGCTTAGAGAACAGCGGTGTGACGTCAGCATTTCATTTTATATTTTTTGTCAAGATGAAGCATGAGCAGAGTCATGTTGGAGTTAATCAGATTTCTAATCATAGAGAAGTTTTAAGTCAGCATGTGTACAGACGAGGGCAATGCTTTATTAATGAATTCCTTGACCATGCTGCTTGCTGGTAGAAGTTTCCTCATGCATAAGTGGGCTGCCCCGGGCAGACAAAGATGTACTTGAGCCAGTTTGTTTATTCACAATAAGAGGAAGATTAACTGTCTGCATTTCTTTTATCAGCGAACAACTTTCACACACTTAAGATGGCCTGTGAACATGTCTAACACAACACCTTTCCACTTGAAAACTCAAAAGAAATGGTGAGAACTTATTAATGGTGACAGAGTCCAAGTGAGGGTTTTAAAATAAGTAAACGAGGCACGGAGTTATAAAATTGCACAAGTATTTTACAAGCAGACATATCATCACCTAAATACCAACCACCAACACACACTCCTCACGGAAGCTCCCACAGGCTCTTGAAACGAACAGGAGCCCTGGCCTGAGAAGTGAGACCTCAGCAGCAGGAAGATCTCACATAAGAGGACGTCACACCCGCCTTTTTCTTTCATTGTATGGTAGGCTATCGTTCTCATTACGGTGGCCCCATCAATGAGATCACATAGCATATGAGCAGGGATGACATAAAATACCCTTTTCAGGTATTTTAAGGCAAAAAAGTGAAATATAGTGTCTCATGTAACACATGCTAAAGCCCGCGATTTGAGTTCTGTCAACCTCTCTCCCCTCCACCTTCACCTCTCCTCTTTTCTTCCTTCTTTTCCCTGCACGCAGTCCTGTTCCCTTGGGCTAGCTCCAGACAAGGCTGCTGCAGCTCTAGGCTCCCGTCTCAGCTTTGACATAAGAACAGAACTGAATCAAATACTCGTTTTTGTATTTGCAGTAAAAATGCAATGCCACATTCAACTGTTCCCTAAGAGTGGTTGCATCGTGAATTGTCAACATGAAAATCTGGAGTATTAAAAAAAAAAGATATATATAAAGATTTTCTCAGCTAATGTATTCAAAGGAAATATGAAGTAATGAGGCAAATGAAAATCTCATAGACTTCAGGTGGAAATATACGGTTATGCAACCACTTTGGATAACAAGTTTTCAGTTTCCTATAAAATTAAACGCACATCTACCATAAAATTCGACTTTTCTATCCTAGGTATTTATCCAGGAGAAATAAAAGCATGAACTCACAGAAATGTATGTACACAATGCCCATCGAAATTTTATATAGAATAGCTCAAAACCGGCAACAACCAAATGTCTACCAGCAGATGAATGGATAAACAAATTTGGTATATTCATACTAAAGAATACTATTAAGCAATAAAAAGGAATGAACTATTGATACATACTACAATGTGAGTGACTCTCAAAATAATTGTATTTAGTGAATAAAATCAAACAGAAAAGTATGATTCTACTTATTTGAAAGTATAGAAAGCAAATTAATCTCTAGTGAGAGAAAGCAGATCAATGTCTGCCTGGAGGACATGGGGTGGGGGGGAGCAGGGAGAGATGACAAAGACCCATGCACTAGAAACCACAATGTGTCGTGGAAAACAAGTTACAAAGATGTACCTAAAATGGAGAGATGCCCCATTTTCATGGATTAGAAGACTGAATATTGAGATGTCTATTCTCCCCAAATTTAGCTATAGCTTCAATGCAAAAAACAGTCAAAATATTGATAGCTTCATTTTTGTAAAAATTGGAAAAATGATTCTAAAATTTATATGGAAATGCAAAGGATCTAAAAGACCTGATAAAATTGAAATAGAAAACTCAAGTGGTAGAACAGACACTATCTGTTTCTAAGCCTGTAAAGCTACATTAATCCAGATGAAAGGGTGTTGGCAAAAAGAGATATATATGGCTCACAAAAATTAGGGGATCAGGGAACGTGCAGATACTCCAATACTTTCAGCCTTTTGTATGGTGCATTTTCACCAATGAAATAAAAGTTGGTTTTGTATCTCATTTGCACAATTGAACAACTTTCTTTGCCTTGTCATTTGCTTTTCTGATGTTCTTGTTTAATAAAAAAAAATCAAATGCTTTTTTTAATTGCTTCATATTCATTTTGAAATATCCCCTCATTTTTGTGAGCAGTATAGGGCAATGGGATAGAATTGAGTGTCCAGCAATAGAAAAATACATATTGTGTCAATATTTTATGACAAAGGTGCCAAGGTATTTAAATGAGGGAAGGATTTTTTTTATCAACAAATAGTGCTGGAGCAATTACATATTCATAATTTAAAAATTAAACTTGACTCTTATTTTCATCATGTATAAAAATTAACTCAAAATGGATTACAGACCTAAATGTAAGTGCTAAAACTATAACCCTTCTGAAAGAACACATGACAAAATCTTTGTGACCTTCAGCTAAATAAATATATCCTAAATAAAACCAAAAAAATAAATCTACAAATGATAAAAAACAATTGACACATTGGAGCCCATTAAAATGAAAAAGGTTTGATCATTAAAAAACAGTAATAAGAAAATGAAAAGGCAAGCCACAGACTAGGGGAAAATATAGCCTACAGATGTATCTGGTAAAGAACAATATATATAAAAATATTTACAACTCAATAATGAAAAGACAAACAACACAAAAAATAAGCAAAATATTTTAGCATACATGTCACCAAAGTGTGTATATACATACATACATATATATATATATATATGTAGATAACAAATAAGCATAGAAAAAGATGCTCAAGGTTATTAACCATTAGGGTAATGCAAAGAAAACTACAGGAGATACTAACACACACCCAATAGAATGGCAAAAAACATTTAACTGACAATACCAAATGTTGGCAAGAATATGGAGCAACTATAACTCATAAACATTGCTGGTGGGAATGCAAAATTGTACAATCATTTCTGTATGTTTAACCATGCAAATAACATATATAGACTTACCAGATATCCCACAAATTCTATTCTTTGCTTTTATTTAAGAAAAATAAAAACATAACCCACCAAAGCCTTATACTTGAATGTTTATAGAAGATTTATTTCAAACTGGAAACAACCCAAATTTCCATTAACTAAAAATATATTTTTAAATTTTTCCATTGATTTGAGAGAGAAAGGGGTAGGGAAGGGAGAGAGAGAAGTATCAACTCCTTGTTCCATTTAGTTGTGTACTCATTGATTGCTTTTCCTACGAGTCCTGACCAGGGTCGAACCCATGACCTCTGGTGCACTGGGACAAGACTTTATTCATAGAGCCACCCGCCAGGGCCTAAAAATATTTTTAATCAGACCTAATTTTGAAAAGCAAACAAACATGTTCAGACTTGATTGGAAAGCCTACAATTCCATGTTTTTCTCTGAGTTTCTACTCATAGCCAAATGTCTTAATTGTCAATTAGAAAGTTTTTTTTTAATTTTATTTTTTTTAATGGGGTGACATCAATAAATCAGGAATTAGAAAGTTTTGATTGCGACTAACATTTAGAAGACAGTCCTCTAGGACACATCAGTATCACTCTTATAACAGGGAGGATAACGAGGCTGCCAGCCTGGGTTTTACTCTTCTCAGAACTTGCCATACATGTAGCAAAATGCTCAAAGCACTTTTAAGGACCTCCAAACAGACACGACCTCCATTTACTGTTTTATACCCAGGCTTTGCCATGTGTCTCTCTACATGTCTTTTCCAGTGGGCACCTGTTTCCCGGACTCCACAGAGAGACCCCAGCCTGCCTGACAGGGTTTGGGTCACCAGTAAGTAACCTCAAGTCCTTGTTTGTGCACCATAGCTCAGCAGCATTCTCTGAATCACCTCCATGAGAAGAAAACTAAATAGAAGAAAACACGAGAACCAGTTAGGAAGCACACTTCTCCTTTGATGTATGTTAGCATGAAAACCAGTATCTGATGTGGGCAGATTTCCATCTTCTAACACACACACACACACACACACACACACACACACACACACGCTGCCTTTAATACAAAGTTGTCACTTGAGCAAAAAACTTTCATCTTGAGCTGATCCAGTGACGGGAAGCTGTCTGGCATGGATTTAATAAAACGAGCAGAGTGCCAGAGCTTCCATACAGAGTGTAACCTGAGCAGTTATCCTGACTCTTGAAGTGCCGCCCTGTTCCCCAGAAAGAGGCCCTAAAAGCGGGGAGGAATAGGGCTAAGTTGGGAATGCTAAAGGGCAGGCTTGTAAATATGCCTTCAGATTTTATTCCGGATTTCAACTTCTACATACACCCACTCCAGACTGGGCTGCTCCATGTCAGAGGGAATCCTTGGGATATCCAGAACTGCTTTTTTTTTTTTTTTTTTTTTTTTTTTAGGAAAAAAAGGCATATTTGGGCTACAGGAGAATGAAACTAGTAACACATGAAAAAAGTAATAGAGCAATTTAACTTAATAGTTTATATTAACTAAATCCAAAAGAAGCATGAATAATTCAAGTCTTTGAATAACCCAAAATCTTCATTTTACTTGTAAAATCAATACCATTTTTCCATGTAGTCTTTTGGAGCAGTGGTTCTCAACCTGTGGGTCGTGATCCCGGCGGGGGTCGAACGACCAAAACACAGGGGTCGCCTAAAGCCATCGGAAAATACATATTTATTATACAATACATTTAGAGGAAAACGTTGTAGGTGTTTTCTCTTTAAATTCAGAGGTGTCCAACAGAAGGAAAAAAGAAAAATAATAATTCTTAGAAAACATACACATTCAGTTTTGAACAATTAAAAGGGAAGCAAAAATATCAACTCATCCACTTGGGTTATTAGGCCTAAAATTTTCTCTTAGCAGCAAGACACAGTCCCTTTCTTTCTCTCCGTGCCCTACATTCAGCCTAGAGGAAGACCACTGTGCTCGCTCTACTTTGGAAAAGTTTTTTTTTGCATTCCACACAACCCTGTTCAAATCTCTTGCAGAAAAAGCACCACCAACTGCAGACATCCTTGTCATAACCTCACCCTGAAGGAGAGGTGGTCTCCCGGTAACAGCCTGCTGACCACCAGGGTTGGGTCCGGCGGACACCTGTCACTCAGCAGCCTCAGAGATGAGAAGATACTCAGGAGAAGGCATTCAGGAATGAAGACAGAGCAGACGACTCAGCACACCCAAGTGCCAAGAAAATGAGGCAAGATGCGGACCAGGTCAGCGGAGAGATTTGGTGTTCGGTTACCGAGTGAGAAGCGACTGTGTAAAATGAACTAAAGAGGAAGGATTCTCACATCACAGGTTTATACTATACAGTACACTATATTTATCCACCAGGGAGGTTCGCTTGCCACTAAGGTGTAATAGATATTAACAGCCAATATATGTGCTTACTCAGAAGCCGAAGTACACTGAAGTGTCCGTTCCAGTCTTGCTGAAGCAAATGTGAAAAAATAACTCCCTCTTCCTGTTTCTAGAGCTATATCCTAAATCTCATCATCAGGGGGCTGGAGGGTATACATTTTTTGGTTTTTATCAAAAGCCTACTTAATGTATTTCCTTTATCTCCTTGGATCCACAAAGCTCTGGCTAGCTAGACTTCAAGGCATAAGAAAAAATATACATTTTTTAATGTGTTTGTCCAATTTAAGTATGCTCAGAGAAATAACAGTAATTCATTTTGGTAGGAGCTTTTCTGAATTATTGTAATATCTGAATTAAATTTTTTACAAATGGGGTTTATAACTTTTCAATGCTTAAAATAATTGGAGTTAGGCTAAACAGTATCTTGCTTGCTAAAGTGGCACTCAGGGGACCTATTTAGTGAATGCAGAAAAGGATTCTAATTGTACACACCAACTAATTATATTTAGATTGCAGCCATAATTTGGAAAAGTTTTATTTTCACTTAAATTGCTTTAAAATTCCATTTACAGTCTTCTTAAAAGCCATGAATGTATTTAACAAGCTCTTTCTCCTCACCCCAAACCATGTAGGTTCTTATCCAATGAATCATCCATTATAATTTAAGTTATTTTAAATTTTTTCCAAAATGACCATGATTATGCTCCGTGTACTTCAATGGAGTCATGTATGTTGACTGCATAAAGCTGGGACCTACAGTCAATATTGCCTTCCTTCCCTGGTCACTTCCCCTAAAATTTTAAAGGCTTCTTATCTTCAACATTTCCAGCCTCCCTTCCCAGGGTTACTGTTCTCTTTAATATTTGTCATTGTCTAACATACTATACAGTTTACTTTTTTCTTGTTTAGTTTTATTTTTTTTGTCTCCCACCCTTGATTATAAACTTTCTGAGGAAAGGATTCGTTGCTTGTCCACTGCTATATTCTATCTCCTGGAACAGGGATATAATATTTCCTCAATAAATAATTGAGTAAAGGAATAAGGGATATGTGTCTAAGTGTTGACATCCTTTCATATGGAACACAGATATTTATTTGAGGAATTAAAGGTATATCTGGTTTGCAACCGACTATATTCCACTGAGCCAGAAGGCTTAGACAATGAGGATATAGCTCACGTGGGTAATCAAAAAATGATGACCATTATAGAAGAGGAAAAAGTGGCTGACTACCCCAAAGGTGGGAAATTGTTGATGAATATTTCCATGGAAACTTTAATGTGAGTTAAATTTTGAAGAAAGAGCATGACAACATTTCATGCTGAGGCTCGCCAAATTAAAACGCATCTTACTGTCAGGAGACACTACCAGAAATAGTTGGGGTTATGTGACTTTTCAATTTTATTCAATTAACTGCCTCAATACAAGTATAAAATTTGATTAACCCCACCTTTAATTTAACCTCATAATTCAGTGAACTATATTGCTTCTTTCTCAAAGCAACTCCCCTGACTAGATCACCTTCTCTGGTAAACTTGAGCACTGCGAGAAATGACAGGTGCATGCGCACACAGGCAGACTCTAAGGCTTTCATATTAAATTCATTGGAAAATTTTTACAAATAAAAATGTCAGCCTGACCAGGCAGTGGCACAGTGGATAGAGCATCAGACTAGGACATGGAGGAACCTAGGTTCGAAACCTCGAGGTTGCCAGCTTGAGCGTGGGTTCATCTGGTTTGAGCAAGGCTCACCAGCTTGAGTTCAAGGTCTCTGGCTTGAGCAAGGTGTGTCACTTGCTCTGCTGTAGCCCCCTGGTCAAGGTGCATATGAGAAAGCAACCAGTGAACAACTAAGGTGCTGCAATGAAGAATTGATGCTTCTAATTTCTCTCCCTTCCTATCTGCCTTTCCCTATCTGTCCTGTCTGTCTCTGTCACACACAAAAAATGTCATAGAGGCTTCTCTCTACAAGTTTGAAATCTGATTTTTAAGAAAGCATTTTTATTACTTTTTAAAAAAAATTAGCATCCTCTTTGGTTTTCAAGGTGACAAAATTTCACTAAACTAAAAAGCTATGGCACTATTTTAAATTTCTAAGAAGAAGAAATCAGAAAGACAACAGGCAGATTACTTTCCCCTAATCTGAATTGTCCAGGAAGAACAGAGATGCTACAGGCAGCCTCGGAATCAACCTCTGCATACTGGTGGTGAGGCCCTTTGCGCTGGCCATAATAATAGGTCCCAATCTATGATGAAGAACTTTGTCCAGTCTACAGAAATCAAAGTTATAGACCATGGATTATGTGTGCCTCATGGAAGATTTAAGCAGTGTGACCACATTTCACAAGGACTTCTCAATGGGAATTTTCCAGGTATCCAGAAAGCAACCGATTATTTGTCAAAAATAAGAACTGAGTGTAATGTCCAGATCAGGTTTCACTTGCTCAGAGCCTTTCTGTAGAGATACTGCTCACAAAAATTAGGGGATAATTTATCACTTCATATTCATTTTGAAATATCCCCTAATTTTTGTGAGCAGTTTATATAAAGATGAATGTAAGGTGTACGGGGGACTGGAACGACTACAATTCTGTCTTTTATTGATGGCAGGGACTTTGAGAAGCTCTTTTGCTGTGTGCCATACAATATAAGAACGATGAAGGAAATTCTTATACTTTATAAAGTTAAATCTTCTTTCAGTATTTGCTTATTGTAGAACTGATTAAATTATGCTATTAGCCCTGTCCTAAGCCAAACCAAACCAACCAAGCAAAAAATAGCTATGAGGGCTAAAACTGTGGATCAATACTCTAGAGCGGTGTTTCCCAACGTGGGGCCCACGCCCCACAGGGGGGCAATTCGATAGTTAAGGGGGGCAATTTGAAAATGGACTCAACACGACTTTAACTCTTCCACCCCGGGCCATTTAAATGCAATGCTAGATATCGGTGCCAAATTTAACAAAAAATGCAATTCTTAAATAATTGCGGTAAATAATTATTAAGTATAATTTCGTTTGACGAGACCAAAATATCAACTGGGTGATTGGCGTCGTCAAGTAAACTTTGTCCTGGGTTCACCGCGGAGCGTGCTGTCTGCCACGGGGAACCCCGGACGTTTTAAAAACTCACTAAACAACACAGTTATTCTCACCTAATTGGCCCATCGCAACTTCTGTAGTGTTTCACATCATTCAGTTGGTGTTAATTTGAAATAAGTGTCAGTCAAAACTGTTGTAAAAGCTCGTTGATTTAATAAATATACATATATATATTGTATAGATATAATTGGTAAGTATTTGATTTTATTTTTATCAATATTAAACTCTTTATTAAGTACTTCTTGCATCGGGGCTAGAAAGCACTAATATTTTATAAATATTATTGGGGCTATAATAGTGTATGCACAACAATTTTAATTTTAGAAGCATAACTTTCCAGAAAATTTTGTCAAGTGGAAAAAATATAGATACCTTTTGATTTGCGGTGGTAGTGTAGTAAATGTGTTATATACATTTAAATAAATATGAATTTTTAGTATACATTTACTCTATGTCACATTGAATATATTTTAACACATATTTTAATATTAGTTTTTAATTGATCTTATTTTTATTTCTTATAGCCCATAGTAAAATGAGTGGTGCAAGCAAGAAAAAAACTCGTCAATATTTGGAGGAATATTTAAAATTTGGGTTCATACCCGCTGTTCACGATGAGCGGATTCCTTTTTGTCTTTTATGCCAGCAATGCTTGACCAACGAATCAATGAAACGAGGTCGTCTTGAAGCGCATTTGAAGGCGAAACATAGTGCTCGTATTAATTCAGATTTGAGTTACTTTAAAACTTTAAAGAAAAATTTTGAAAAAAGAACAACATTAAAGTCTCTATTTACTGCTCATACTTCAACTAATAATCGTGTTCTTGAGGCTAGTTATCAAATTTCTTTATTCATCGCTAAAACTGGAGAAAATCACACTATAGGAGAGAATTAAATAAAACCGTCAATATCAGCATTTCTTAAAACGGTTCTTGAAAAAGATGACAAAGATGTAAAAGCTATGCCACTCAGTGACAATACTGTTAGCAGAAGAATAGACGAAATGAGTGAGGATATTGAAAAACAACTTATTGAAAAGCTGAAAACAAGAAAATTTTCCTTGCAAATGGATGAATCAACTTTGAGAGACAGTGAGGCAGTATTGATAACTTACGTAAAATATATTGATAAAGGACATTTTGCTGAAGAAATGTTGTTCTGTAAAAGATTAGAAAGCACCACTACCTCCAAAGATATATATAATAAGCTAAAAAACTACTTAGATGTCAATGATATACCAATGAAAAATATAACATCTTGTGCTGCAGATGGTGCTCCCAATATGATGGGCAAGAAAAATGGCTGCTTAAAATTGATGAAAGATGCGAATCCAGAAATGATTCTTGTGCATTGTGTTATTCATAGGGAAAACTTGGTAGCTAAAAACATCTCGCCTGTTCTGAATGAAGTATTACATACAGCAATAAAGTATGTTAATGCTATTAAAGCTAGTGCCAAATGTGAGCGTCTTTTCAAGCTATTTTGTGAAGAACAAAATGAAGACCATGTGAGACTTTTACTTCATACTGAAGTAAAATGGCTATCTAAAGGAAACTGTTTGAAAAGATTTATGGAACTGTTTGATACTCTTAGTGATAGTGATTTTTTAAGCGACAAACCTGAAATGAAGTATCTGTTAACAATAGATGGTAAAGCATTTGTAAGTTATTTAGCTGATATCTTTGAAAAACTAAATATATTAAATAAGCAACTTCAAGGAACAAATAAAACTCTTGTGGATGCAAAAGCAAAGATATTTGGTTTCATTACCAATATTGAGTTATGCCAGAAACATATTAACAACAAAAACTTTAAACAGTTTCATTGGCTCCAAAAATGTGAAGTAACTGATACCGCTTTACTTGTTATTGTCAATCATTTGAATATTCTATCGGCTGATTTACAAGAAAGATTTTCTGATTTAAAACAAATTGATTTCCCAACATGGATGATGCAGCCAATGTTAGTGGATTTGTCTGATATATCAAATATGCAGTATCAAGAAGAACTCGCAGAATTGCAAAATGATGAGTCAGGTTAAAGCTTTATTTAATATCAAAGGAGTGATGGCATGGCTTTGTGAGAAAACAGAAATCAAATACCCAAATTCAATCAAATGTGCAAGAAAACTATTGCTACCATTTCCATCTTCATTTTTAGCTGAATGTGGATTTAGTGCTGTAAATGATTTACTGGTAAAAAAAAAGAAATCGGCTGGATATAACACAACATGGAGACTTGAGACTAAAGCTAACCAAATTGGAACCTAATATAAAATCTCTGTGCAGCAAGCATCAAGCACAAGGATCACACTAAATTAAAATAATAAATTAATATAGAAAAATCTGTATTAAAATTATTTGGAATTTAAATTTGTGTTTTTCATTATATGTTTTGAAATTTTACTTACTGTGTTTTGTTAACAATTTCATAGTGATTTCTTCCTAGAACCTATCATTTATGTTTATTAAGTGAACAAATCAACTTTTTAATGTTAAAAATTATGTATGTTACATAGGGGGGGACATAAAAATTTTAGAAAGGTTAAGGTGGGGCATGGCACATAAAAGGTTGGGAAACACTGCTCTAGAGCTTTAACAGGTATATATCAGAGTAGAAAAAAATGATAGCAGCTATGCTTCCCAATTAAAATGGTGAAGAATCAGCCATGGCCAAAGATAACACAGACTCCAAAATGGGCTGTCCTAGGCATGTCTGTGTTGTTTGATTTCCCTGACGTCACAGGGAGCATTCCCAGGAACCAGTGAGTGGTCAGTCAGTGCCTTTTCTACAACCTCCGACCTTTCTCAATAAAGGGAGCAGTAATGTCCCATATAATTTCATGTACCCTTGGTCCAGATAAGTTTGGATCTACGTGAGAATCGTCTTTATGGATATAAAGATGTAAGCTGATCAAAGGTGTAAGCTGATCTCTGTTTTTGTTTGTTTTGTTCTGTTCTGGTTTGTGGCTCTGCATACACAACACACACAAACCTGAAAGAGTTATTATCACCTCCTTGTTATTTCCCCCTCCACACCAAGGATGAAATGACTGATGGCTTACATGAAGAGGTAGGTATTATGGAAGTAGTACAGAGGTCTGTATGTTTCTTCAAGCCATACAGCTTGACTAACACATGGTGAGAAACTGTTTAGCATATGAAGAGACGGCTTGAGATGGCCATACAGGTTGGGTTATTTCCAAATATTCTAGTGGATGTACAAGTGTGAAGTTTCAGAGTAGTCCACTTTGAAGAACCATTTCACTCTTGCCTGAAGCCACTTAAGGAGAGGATAGTATACTAGATATTTTGTGATTGGGCTCAGCATCCGCTTGAGCTGTGTACACAGAATTCTCCCATCCAGTGAGTCTTTTGCTAGGACTTGAGAGAAAGAGAGGGGAAGAGAAAAAGAAACTCTCTTCTTTCTTGGATGTAAACCTGAGGCCAGCGGGGCTTGGAACTACTCGCCATCTCATGGAATATTAAGAATGAAGCCACCACTTTCAAAACAGAGAATTGCAATGCACAGAGTAATTAATGTCTACTGGCATCTGTCAAGTCCCTGACTGGTTCTACCCATACCTTTTTTGGTAAAGAAAGCCAAAAAAATTAGCTTCAACTCCTCACTCCATGTTGTTGTTGTTTTTTGTTGTTGTTGTTGTTTTTTGTTAAAGCCAGATTTAGTTCTGTTTTTCATAATTGCACAAGAAGGAGCTGACACAGTGGAGAATAACTGAACTGTCGAGATCCATTCCAAAATTAAAGTTCCCAATGTTCTGGGGATAATTACATTATAAATTGGGTGTGGTGTGTTTCTTAAGCAAAATTGAAATCTGGAAAAAAAAATAACATAAAACACTAATCAAGTGTAAGGAGAAATATTTTTAAACCTACAGTATTCCATTATTGGAACTATTTTGTAAGATAAATGGAGGGATGGACAGACGGATGGATGGATGGATAGATAGATAGATAGATAGATAGATAGATAGATAGATAGATAGACAGACAGAGCTTACTTAGATGCACTGGGTTATGCTGACACTGCTGAGATATGTGTAGCCCTTGGAGAGACGCTGTACAAGGGATAAACCCTCCCTGCCTGCACAAAACACGAAGGATTGTCTTGAAGCCATTGGAATGCAGGGTATTGTGAATGTCCTCACTTGTGTCTAACTTGCATGTGTTTCCCTTCTAGATTGTAAGGGCACACTTTAACAGTACAATCTCTTAATAAGAGGTGCTAAGTATCACTTTGGCTGATAGATTGCTTTTAACATTTATAGGTGAAGTGAAATTTAAAACTACACAGAGAAAATCTGTCGTGGGTGGTGACCTTTCAGGGATGGTGTTGAAATCTGGTTCATGATTAAAGCAGGGTGTGGTTACGAGGGCCAGAGATGGAAAATTCTCTTTTGGCAACTTGGTAGAGATGTGGGGTTAAACTGTCAAAACAGCCACAAAAATCTGCTGCCAGAAGAGAATAATAAAAACTCTTAACAGCAGCTTTAAGCTGTGCCAGGCCCTGTGTCCAGTGCTTTATGCATGATCTCATTCAACTCTAAAAGCAATGTAGATTTCATGTTGCCATGCACACGTTACAGAGGAGGAGGTGAAAGCAGAGAGGTTAAACAATTTGTCCGAAGTGTCACAGATAACCAGTGGTGAAGGGTAGGTTTAAAACGAGGTCTGTCAAATTCCTTCCCTTGTGCTCTTACCAACTGCGTGTTAGCTCATCACTGTTACCTCTCCTCTAATCCAGAGCAGATTCATAAACAGCTCCCTGCTCCCCAATTGCCCAGGACTTTCCCCTCCACCCTGATGACTCTCAGGTCAAAATTCTTCATCTGAAAATCAACAGGCATGAAATATTGACTCACAACCATGAGAATGTTTTATTTTTCTTGGAAATTTCCTTATTCTCTGTCCCTTAATCTGGATTATCACAGCAAAAATATTTTTTCTCACCTACCTTTGTATTCAAGGAAAAAAAATCCTCAATACCATTTAATTTTTAAAGCATAAAAACTCAATGTTCTTTCCTAACTCTGTCAAGGAAGTATTTTTTACAGCAGTGAAGATTTTCAAGTCTTCAAAAAATTTTTCTTTTTTAATTTAAATTGAGAGGAGAGGAGATAGAGAGACAGACTCTCACATGTGCCTGGAGCAGGATCCACCTGGTGACACCCAACTGGGGCTGATGCTCTGCCTGTCTAGGGCCATGCTCACAACAAAGCTATTTTTAGCACCTGAGGAGGAGGATCCACAGAGCTATCCTCAGTGCCTGGAGCTAATGAGCTCGAATCAACCGAGCCATAACTGTGGGAGGAGAAGAGAGAGAGAGAGAGAGAGAAGGAAAAGGGAGAAAGGAGGAGAAGCAGATGGCCACTTCTCCTGTGTGGCTTGACTGGGAATCAAACCTGGGACTTCCACATGCCGGGCCAATGCTCTACTGCTGAGCCATCCAGCCAGGAGCAAGTCTTCAAATTTTAAAGAAAGTAAAAATAGGACCTGCCCTGGCTGGTTGGCTCAGCGGTAGAGCGTCGGCCTAGCGTGCGGAGGACCCGGGTTCGATTCCCGGCCAGGGCACACAGGAGAAGCGCACATTTGCTTCTCCACCCCTCCGCCGCGCTTTCCTCTCTGTCTCTCTCTTCCCCTCCCGCAGCCAAGGCTCCATTGGAGCAAAGATGGCCCGGGCGCTGGGGATGGCCCAGGCGCTAGAGTGGCTCTGGTCGCAACATGGCGACGCCCAGGATGGGCAGAGCATCGCCCCCTGGTGGGCAGAGCGTCGCCCCTGGTGGGCGTGCCGGGTGGATCCCGGTCGGGCGCATGCGGGAGTCTGTCTGACTGTCTCTCCCTGTTTCCAGCTTCAGAAAAATGAAAAAAAAAAAAAAAAAAAAAAAAAAAATAGGACCTGTCCTGGCTTGGCATGCATCTTTAAATGTATTTAAAAATCACTGGTCTACTGCTTCAAGTCTCCTGATACCACTGCTGTTTAAGAGACCTTTCTAGAAGAAGAGGGTCACACTCATAGCTACTGGGATGGGTTAAGTGCTGCTTGACCCTGGCTGAGGAATGACAAATGCACGTGTTTGTGAGGATCTCATACACACACTCAGGGTCTATTCTTACCTCCAACAGAACACATTCTTCTTAGCCCAGGCAAATAATGATTAATACTGAGGTGTCAAGAGAGGAGTGAGCATACTGACCAATGGGAATCAACTCACTAACATTTTTTCCTGTTATTTCTTAATTTTTAAAAGCATCTTAAAAAACTTTTTTTTATTACATTAGAATTTGAGAATATAGAAGGTTACTACCACTTCTCAGAATTAAAATTTTGTATCTCTTTCAAACATGCTATCCAAACTTATTGTTGTCAAGCACTCAACACCCAAGTCACTTATCGTTCTGTTCATACCTCTTCCCACTTTAGGTCAAGAAGTAAGTATTTTCTCAAAACCAGTACGGGCTTTGAACCTAAGACTTTAGAAAGCAACTTTTCTCAAACATCCAAATATCCGGGAAGGGAAGTAAGAGGCAGCTTGTACAAACTTGGACACGAAGGTGGCGAGAAGGAACTTCGAGGACGGGCAGCTTTCACGTTGAGAAAGCAGGATGCAGTCCTCCCCGGGCCAGGAGGCCTCTGTGAGGAGAGAAGGGAGGCGGCTGCAGTGGCCCCCAGGCAGCCAGATGTCTGGAGAGAGCCCTTCTTCCCAGTGCTTTCCTACCAGGTGGACAGAGAGCAGCCTGCCTCCAAGAACCATGACCAGAGAACACTCCTTCTCCAACTGGCCACAGCTGTCACACTAGTACACAAGAGAACTTCATTTGTCATTCAGCTGTGGTCACGTTGTGGAAAGCAACAGCTACCCAGAGAGCTGTCACCGTGCCCTGCATGAAGGCAGTGAAATATCTGGCATTGCTGCCATTGTAATCCTCCTGGTAGGACAATGGGAATCTTATCGCTATTGTTAAATAGTGCTAACTCTGGGTGGTCTCTACCCACTGGAGTTATTTTCATATTTCCTTATAAAGTCCCCATCAAAACTTTCTAAGAGAGGTGTTAGATTTAGGAAGGGAATAGATAATGGATTAATCTAATAGGGGATTTATACTTTGATACAGTTCACGAGATTCCATCTCTAGAGAAAAGACACAGCTAGGGATATATGGCATAGAGGAGACCAAGCCAACCTGACACTGTTTGTAAGTGCAGACAAAACTAAGGGTGAAGGCTTTCAGTTTCATTTGTCTTAAAAAAAAAAAAACAAGAGAGAGAGAAGAGGAGACATACCAGAAGTAACCAGCTTCACAATGATAGATTATTGATAGATGGTGAGAACAACTGTATCTGACCCATGCTACACACATGAACGATTGCCCGTCTATCTGAAGCAAATAATCAGCATCCATTCAACAAGTAGGTATTTTAATATTGTTTACCAGTAGATCGTTAATTACATTTCAAATAGGTTTTGAAAAAATCTGGACATTAAGTCATACATGAGGTTCTCTTTAGGGAAAAGAATGATGAAAAAAGAAAAACCAGAAGTTCCATCATGTGGCCTTAAAAATATGAATACGTGTTCCAACAAAGGCACTGAAGAAGAAAAGAACAGGAGAAAAATTCGGCTCTAGAACACTGCTTTTTGCATTCTAGAACTTTTCAGGAGTTTCACCTGATCCAGGCGTGGTGCAAAGAGGTATCACGCTGATGAACTGAGTTGCTTCCCTTTAGTGTGGACAGTTCTCAAGGGCTTGGAGAAGGAGTCTTCACATGAGGGCAGGTGGCTGAGCTCAGTCCTTTGTAAATATGTATTTTGCTACACAAAGTTTCTGATGGACACACAGGGCTACTTGGAATAAAAAAGACATAGGTGGACCTCCACCTCAAACCCAAAACAAGTCCTCTTTCAAACCCCAAAGATATTTGGTTAAACATGCTAATAGTGACTCTGGACTTTGAGATTTGGGTCGGCCAGGCCATCAGCAACAGTGAGTGCCCACTGGGTACAGTGTACTAGTGAGTTCAGGGTTCTAGGGGGAGTCACAGGGAAAACAAACGATCTGGTTCATGTCCCCTGAGAGCTTATGGCCCAATAGAAGAAAGAACTATCACATAATTGCTTACAAGAAATGCTAACTAGGCCAGGCTTTCAGCCAAACTGCTAAAAAACATTCCCAAAAGCCATGTGATCAGCATGCATGTCGGCTTTCCACTCAAGGATCCCTCCCTGCCTGCTTTGTGTCTTATATCAAATCTCATGTGGCAAATCTCAGGAGCCGTGTACTATAGGACGCCGCCCACAGGACATGCCCATGCACTCCCAGGGCAGGGCCGAATGCTGATGAGTTCTTCAATGGGTATTTACGGTATCTTCCAGGCTAGTAGAAAAGTCATTATTGCATTCCCATTGTAAGGATGTTCTGGCTGACGGAAGTCAAATGCAGTTGTTAAGAACTTCTCCCTGAGCCGACAAATCCATACAGCAGTGCTGACAATCGCTCTTTCTAATTATTTGCAGGTGACCACAGCCATGTCAGTGTCAGATAGAATTTCAGCACTAGTTGCTTTTTTTTCTTCTGTTTTTCAGAATCCAATCTGTTTACTGGTTACTTCAGTGAAGTTAACTTGGACTAAGGAAAATAGAGATGACAGTGGCTATGCGAAAAGGAAGCTTGTGACTCACAGAACAAGTATCGGAATGTTAAATTTGGGAGCCACAAAGAAATCATTCGAACCACCCTCTTGCCTTCAAGTGGGGTCATCCTTAAACTATTGGATTTGGGATCACAGAGACACGATCAAACATGAGGCTTGCTAAGGCCTTGCACGCTGGGGCTTATCACCTTGCAGTGTTTGCTACTGGAGCCCTGAGCCACAGTGTACAGCAGTCTATCCTGCTAGAGAGGCCCCCGAGGGAGGAGGGTGCCTAGTCAGCCCTGGCTCTAACAGGCATCCCTCTGAGGAGTCCACCTCTCAGAGAAGCAGAGATCTTACACGATTCCACCCTGCCCAGCCAAGACTGGTCAATTCACAAAATCACAATAACAACAAAATAGTGTTGTTTTAAGTGACTAAGTTTGGATGAGATTTGAGATCTGGTATAACACACCAGATAACAGATAACAAACATTCATGTGTGTGTCTGTGTGTATGACAACCAGAGAAATCCCCCAACTTCCCTCTTCTATTTTTGTTTTAACTTTTTAAAATCATTTCATGTTCGGTAAGTAGAACACAGTAAAGTTTACATGGAAATTTTAACATAATAAACAAATAACTGTAAAGCAAACAGCTATGCAACCATTACCCACATCAAGAACTAGGACACTGATGGCACTCAAATCCACCCTGCATGCTCTTTCCTCACCATAACCACTCCATCAGGAACTATTGTCTTGATTTTTATGGCATTAATTGCTTAGATTTTCCTTAAAGTTTTGTCACTAATGTACATATTCTTAAATGCATTGTCCATTTTGCCTGTTTTGAGTTTGCTATGAATGGAGTCGCTTTTACAATTCATTTCACTTGCTGACCTTGTGTTGTTTGTGGTAGTCATCCACGCTGGTGCATGCAGCTAGAGTAAATTTATTTCCACGGCTGCACAGCAAGCACTCTGCCAGGTGAACTTAACTCAGTTTACTTATTCATTCCACTCTACGTGGATGTGTGGGCTGTCTCCTCTCTAGGTGAGATGTGCCCTCAAAACTGGGGCCTTGTCCTATATATTTGGTGTCCACATGAAATCACGCCTCCTTTGTAATAGCCACTAAAAAAATCCAGATACAGACAAAGCTATCAGCCTGTAGTCTTGGACACTGTGCACAGGTTACATTCTGAATCTTAGTGATTTCATTTGTGATCCACTAAGAATTACTAGAATAAGATCACAGTAAAAAGTTTAACTATTATACTTAACTTGAAACTGAAAATAACCACAAGAGTTTGGTATTAAGAAATGTCAAGATTGTTTAAGAAAAGAAAACATGGAATGGTCATGTCACATTTCTGGGCATATTGTGTGTGACTAGGTAGTAATGTGTCCAGATGAGATGAGTAGGTTGTAGAAAATGTGCTGTCAATCATGTGCATGAGAATCCCCTAGGAGAGCTTGTTAAAATGCAGATTCCTGAGTTCCATTGCAGACCCTCTGGATCATTTGAGACTTGGATTCTAAGGTTTCTACGAATGGAGCCACTCTGCAAATTTATTTTAATATTCCTTAATTATTCTATGTACATTGAAGTTTGAGAACAAATGCTCTAAATGTAAGTTTTGGCATGGTCAAATAAAATACTTCTCACCTTACATTTTAAGAAAACAGTTGCCTTAGGAAACAATATATTTATTCCAATGACGTTGCTGTTCTCCCTTCCAAACATTTTTTTGTGACTACGCCTTTTGTGTTGCCATAACGGCCTCTGAAACATCGTCTGGTATCTACTCAGCGCTGCAAGTCTGCACTTTTACAGAGTGGATTTGAATCTTAGCAACAGTACAACCATTTAGAAGCATGTCTGGTGAATGAGGTAAATAATCAAGCAGGCTAACATGGTTTGGGGTCCTAAATAGGGTGCGGCTATAAAGCAAATTACACTAGTTTTCCTTGGGTGGCTCTCATAAAATACAAAGATGAATAAGTCTCACAAAAGGTATGCACATTTTCCCAATCACTGTATTTATTTGTAATGAAATTGTTAAAATATTACATTTGTCTTATGGAAACAAATGTTCAAAATGGTCTGTTTCTAGACATTCCTCAGTATGCATTTCTGCATTGGTATTATACCAGACACATGTATGAGAGGACATTAATTTAAAATGAGGCCTCAAATTTCATCCACATTGATGACTTTTTAGCACAGATGTTTCCAGATCAAGTTGTAAGGGTATGAAATCAAGAGAGCAAGAAGCCAGGCTGGAAGGGGTCCAGGAGGGCTGTGTTCCCGATTTTTGAATACTTCCACTTTGCTATTGTTGCTTAATCAAGTGTAAACCCATTATCTTAAACATCGACATTTTTGTTCCGATTTTTGTTTTTAACCCCCGGCCTGCCCTAGATTCTTGGTTTCTGAGCCCTGCTGCCTCCAGTAAGCTCAGTTATTTGAGCTGCACACCACAGGCTCCCATGCTCCTGGCACTGAGCAGAGAACAGCAGTGGCCAGCCACCAACAAATCAGTGTATGATTTCTTCCTTCAATGCTGTTGCAACTTTCAAGGATTTCTGAGTTCTAAACAAGTTCATAAAAACAATCTCAATGCTACAAAAACAATCCAAACATCTCAAAACAATTTCTCCCAGCTAAATTTTCTTTTAAAAACCGTGTTGAATGTCAAATTTTCTAAGCCATAGTTTTGCTGTCTGTAAAATATATACAATCATGAGACTTCAAGGAGTTTTTGAAAGAAGTAAATGAAATAATTCCAGTAAAAACTTAGACTACATGCTCAAAACTGTTAGCAACTATTACTACTGTCATGTAAAGCAAGCAGCACAGTACTTGCCATGTGTGGTTGAATAAATTTATGTTGTCCTTTAAAAAAAACCTTACTGATGAAATAGTCAGAAAGATCCTTTAATCAAAAGCTTAATTGACTCAATGACTATATACACCCAGAGCAGACAGAAACAATGCCAAATTCTCAGTTTTTGGACACTGCCTAATGTATATTTTACTTTAAATAAATATTACTAAAATCATGGATTCCTATGTTGAGTTTGACTTTCTGGTTCAGATTTGTCCATATGTAAAAAATGTCACTAAATCCTGACATTTGCTAAGACTTTAGTCATGGGGAATGGGTGGGAATTCAGGAAATTAAACTTGAGGCCTTATGCATTTAAATATATGTTTGCTTTGTTTGTTCACAACTAGTAAAAATTATCTAGGGTGCAGGCATACTATATTCTAAGCCAGACCCACCTTTTATTCTAACTTGAAAGTCAAAAATAGTTTAGTAAACTTCTCGTTTCTATTTTGTTTAATACCGTGCCCTGCTGCACTTCTTGGCTCTTAACAGAGCAAGGGCAAAACTGCCAAAAAATCATGAGATAGGTGACTCTCGGGGGTACTTCTTGTCAAGCAGGAAGTGCCAGAAATCTTGTAGAATGTCCAATACAAATTTTCTTTTGCAGACTCTAGAGGTTTGCATCTGGACACACATCTGCATTTTCTGGGTGCCGGGCCAAACCGAAACATTCAGTTTATCCATCGCTAATAAACATGTCAGCAGTTTCTTTGCTCTCACATGTGTTGTGAAAAATGTTATCTTTCCTGAAGTGTATTTATTTTGTCTTTAATACCAGCTTTCATGGATTACAGAATAGAGATATGCCTTCACTTAACAAATCCAATAGCATATGCTGGAAAGTGCCCCACAAGAGTGATGAGATAAATTAAAGATGTGTATGATATCTTGGATCCTGGAAAGGAAATCAATCCAAAGAATAACGAGAACTCTCAGGAAGGCCATACCAATGTAAACAACTTGCCTCTTAATCAAGTTCACCTAAAAATCTATTCAAGACGCTTTATGCATCACAGGAATTCAACAAAAAAATTTTCAAAATCTATTATCAGTTGTTTCAGTATAAAGTCTGTCTTCAGTCAAGTTGATGATTTCCTTTCCCCGGGAAACAACCCCCACGTACTTACTTCTCATTCTATATTCTCCAGAACACCAGCCTGGCCCACCTTACTGACATTGGAGCTGTTAGAAGACCACATGAGATTTTGTTTATGAAGATGCTTTAAAGAAGAAAACTGCAAACTGTCATATAGATGGCAAACGATTGCCAAAATGTCTTTCCTTTTCTATTCTTTTATTTTATTTCCTGGTCAAGAGTCCATTTTTCAAGGGTCCATCCCACCCTTCACAGGTCTGTCTCTTTTGCCTGCCCTCCCCAATACTCATCCTCTCAAAAGACTGAATCGGTGGGAATGGTTCTCTCACTCACCAAGGTGAGGAATAGGGTATTTGGAAATTCACTGATATGTAGTTTAAAGAAGCAAGTGGGAAAACCCTGACATCAAGTGTGTGGTTAATGTGATTACGGCTGTCAGAGATGTGCAGGTGTCCTTTGCAGACTCTTCCTCTGAGGTTCTGGATGTTCCTAAAACTACATACCACTTTCTGAAACCCAAAGCCATCTTCTTCTCAATGGGACAATGGCCAATTCCACTAAAGTCAAGAAGGAGATGGGATGGAGTTCCCTAACCTTGACGCTCTCTCCCTTCAGCACTATAAGATAAACCAGCCAGCCGTGCATTCATATATGAAGTTCTTTCATAAAGGGTTAGGTCAATATCAGGGAAAAACTATTAATATAACAATGAATGGACAGTGATTAGTTAAAGAAAGAAAGAAAGCAAAGATGGAACTAGAGAGGACCAAAAAAAGAAGAAGAAAAAAAGAAAGCAAATAGCTTTCTTGTAAAAGTTTATACAATCAATTCACTTTTTTGGCACTATTGGTCAAGGAAAAAAATAGAAGGCACAAATAAATAATATTAAGAATAGAAAAGGGAACATATCTAGAGAAGCATTTCAGTTTAAAAAAGAATATCATTAAAACCTAAATACCAATAAATTTGAACTAGGTGACATGCACACATTATAAGAAAATTTAACTTAATAAGTCACTTAGAATATATGAAAATCCTGAAAAATTTTCTACTGTTAAAGAAATTAAATCCATGGTGAAAATCTTCCCACAAATAATTTATCAGGTAAAGACATTTTACAAATAAGTTTATTAATCTTTCAAGAAACAGATAATTTCAATCTTACAGAAAACTTTTTTGGAGGAAAAAAAAAAGAAAAATGCCTAATTCATTGCTTGAGGCGAGTTATACCTAATGCATTCTTGAAGAACTTTGTCAAAAGGACTCATCTTGGCAGGTATTGATCCTCAATATAATGTTCTAATAAGAAGGTGTGTTATTGGTGCAGGGATAAACACACAGCTCACTGTACTGAAGTAAAGAGACCAATAAACTCATCCAAATATGGAAAATTTATAACAGAGCTGTCATTGCAGATTAGGAAAAATTAGATTTTTCAGTAAGATTTATCTATTTAGTTACAAGAAAAAAAGCAAGATTCCATTTTATACTATATATACATAACCCATGTAGATTAAAAACTTTATAATTTCAGGAAAATATAGCAGAATATATTTATGAAATCATAGAAAAAAAAGATTTCTTTTTAAAAATATAAAAAATGCAAATGATAGAGATAAAAGATAGAGTTGACTAAATTAAAATTAGGAATCACATACACACACATGAAAGAAAGATCAAAAGAAAAGATCATCATTAGAAAAGTAAAAAAGATAACTCATAAACCAGCAGAGGATATTTATGATACATTATCAATAAAAAAACTTGAAATGTATAATATGCAAAGAACTCCTATAACTATATAAACAAATAAGAAAAGCTAATTTTACAAAGTAGCATAACACATTAACAGGCATATATCAGAGGAGAAAAACAGGAACACCCATATGCCTATTTTTAAAAGTACTTAATTTCATTAGTTCCTAGGGAAATTCATATTAACACCATAAGTGAGAATATTTGACAAACACCTACACAAATTAGAAAAAAAAGTGTTGGACAAATCTAAGTGTTAGAATGCAGAGCAAATGGACACATAATATGGTATAACCATTTTCGGAAACAACTTTACATTATCTAGTTATGTTGAAGGTTCTCATAACCTATGACCTAGCAATTTTCTTCTTAATTTTATATCCTACAGAAACTCTTTAATAAATAAACCAAGAGATATGCATAAACATATTCCTAATAGCAATTTTTGTAAAAGCAAATAACTGGAAATCACCCAAATATCTGTCAATCAAATGTACATAATACAAATGTACATGATGGTATAGTTATAAAATGGGATTCCTTACAGTAGTAAAAATTAATTAAGCAACATGTTGATAAGCATTAATTAAAAATTATAGTGAGCCAGAAAAGCAAGTTACAGAAGCTATATACATGATGCCATGTTTGAAAACCTCAACGAAAGCAAAATTAAACATATGTTTGAGATATAAGCATAAGTGATAAAATTATTAAAAAACAATAACAATGGAATAACAAACATTTGAAGTTAACAAGAAGGTAGATACAATCAGGAGGAGCCTATGAGGGCCTTCAGTGATACTGACAATATTCTATTTCCTAAGCTTGATGGTGTACACACTAGTGTTCATGTTGCTATCGTTCTTTAAAAAAACGATACAGTCCATAAATTCAAGAGTCATTGAAATGAAGAAAGTGGACTGATATATAATTTCATAACCATTTATTTCAAACATAATAAATATAGAAAGAGAAGTAAAAAAAAAAGCATCAAGACTTTAAGATGTATTCATAGAAAGAAGACACCATAAATGAGATAATGTTTATCTCAGGGCAGGAGAACTTAGCACAGTATTGAGCACAGGGACGGGATAAACAAAAAAACAAATAAACTGCCACTCAGAGACCAAGGGCAGTAGAGAGGTGACAAAGTGTCAAGATTATTTAGGCTTCTTGGAGAGCAGTTTTGATATAAAGCCAGAAAGGTATTGGATATGAAGGCAAGACATAAATAACTGAAGGAGAACTCAGGAGGACAGCTGGACTGGGAGGCAGAGAGCAGGGCCACGAGTAAGGGGGGGAGTAAACAAAGCCTTGACTGCAGGAGATGCGGACCTCATTAAAGGGAATGTGGGAACTCTTCCTGTGGGAAAGCTGCATCAGAACTCTGCTGCCCTTTAAGAGTCCGTCGCAAACATTTCTATTCACAAGGGATCAGATTTTACGTTTATGTGGACCTGGGGTGTGTGAAACATGTTCTCAAGATGGCCTTTTATAGGGATGAAGTAAATGGACCAAAGCGCGATACATGGGCTTTCTCCTCCAGAAGTAGTAAGACAATCCTCTGTAAGGTTTTAAAGGACAGCAGATAGGCGCTTGTGAGATGGCCAAAGAAGAAAAAAAAATGCCTAAATCACAGTTAGAATATCTACATTTAACGTTTATTTTTAAACAGCTATAGAACCGGGTGTGAAGTCTGGCTCAGACGCTGAATAGCTGAATAGACATGTGACCTTGGGAAATCAAGGCTATTCTCTGCGTTCCGATTTCCCCTCTGTGAGCAAGGGGTGGGCCGCCTCTGCTTTCTGCATGTTACAGTCCCGGCGGGGCACAGCGCTAACACTCCAAATTCAGGGGTTTAATTCTAACTGCGTTTTCTCTGTTCAGACCATTTTCTAGAAACTGAAAGAGAAAAATGTCCACAGAGACTTTTACTTCTTCAAATTTTCCATCTCCCCGTTTGGCTTGGAGGGACCTGCTCTCTACAGGAGAGCCATGAACGGGCCGCTCTCTTGGCGATCACCCATTGCTCTGAAGTCCTGTCTACCTCCACATTGTCACTGGGCCTTGGACACTTTATTTCTAAAATACGTGTGGAACTGGCACCCTCCTGACTGAGCCTGGAGTGGCCCTTTGTTTAGAAAGTCACTTCCAAAGTTAAAGGCACCAGAGGCCTTTTGGGTTTCAGTAAAGAATGCCTGAAAGTGAGGGTCCCAGTTTTCTTTTTTTTCTCTCTCATCACATGGAAGTTTTGTTTTAATGGCCTTCAAAAAATGTAACTTTTTTTATCATAAAAGCAAATATTTCTCCTGCATTTAAAATGCTAGCATTTGAAAACCAATATATACTGGCAAATAACGTGGGAAATAGACATGCAGAACACTTAATAATGATTGAATACATAAAGCATTTTTCTTCTGTTCTTATGTGACAGCTGGATGAGTTTCAACTTCCTGCTCACTGCACAGGCTCTAAGCTTCCAATTCAGGGATTTTTCCTTTTCTTCCTCCTCCCGACCTCCCCATCCCTTTCTTGCCTCCTCCTTCCTCTTGGGGAAAACACAAATGGTTTTGATTACATAATAGCTGCAAACTTTATATCTCCCACTTCAATTCTTACACATCATAAACAGAAGAGTGAACTTCAGACTCCATTAAGGCAATGGTTGGTCTGGATTGTTGGGAGGCCTTTCATGTTGGTATGGTTAAAAAAAAAGTTTCTGTAGGAAAAAGAAATGCACTGGGGTTTGGCTAGAGACCATGCTTTGACTACCAACCATTCATCCTAAAGGGTGACAAGACCTCAAGTCTAGTCAAGGCAAGAGTAAAGCCTGGAGCTCAGGACCAGCACAGCCCTTGCAGGAGTCATTCAACTCAATAGGAGTTCTACTATGTGAGCCTCAATAAACACCAAAATGTTAAGCATGGGTAGTCAGAGCTTGTCTAAAAACACTGTGCAGTGTGCACACCCTGTTGATTCTGATCCTCTCTAATCTGGAGCTCTTCTGCATTTTCCTTTACAAATGAATTTCTGCTATCATCATCAGACTCAGGCAAACAAATTAGTGATGAAAAGAGTAAGGCAGTACTTTTTATTTCACCATCAACAAGTATTTATTGAGCACATATTATGTAAGAGGCACTGTTCTACATTTGTGGGCTACCTCAATGAATAAAAGACTAGTTTCTCTATTGGAAGTGAGAAAAGCACTTTCAAGAAGCAGTGTGAATAAGTGTATTATACAGTCTTCTAGAAGGTGATAAGTGTGGAACAATAGAACAAGGAAGATGTATATGGGAATGCTGCCTAGGATAGAAAGTTGTGATTTTAAACAGGATGATCAGTGAGGCTACTTAAAAAAAAAGGGGGACATATGATCAGAGACTGTTTGAATCTTAGGAGAAAGGAAGCTAGCAATGTTTTCATATTTAAAAAAAATTATTCTGGGTTATGTTCATTTCCTTGGTAAATTTTTATTCTGTTTGGTGATATGACTCTAAATGATTATCTTTACACCTTACTTCTGGGTACACTGAATTCATTATAATATAGCACTTTTATTGAGCCCTGCCATGTAACAGGCAGTGTTTTAGGAGCTGGGGATGCATCGTTAAGGAGGCAGGCAGGGCCTCTGCACTCTCAGAGTCTCCATCTGAGATGGGAAAGGCAAACAAAAACACAGAAGGACAAAGTGAGTTCAGACTGTGGCAAGGGTTCTGCAGATACAAACAGGCAGATAGCAGGTGGGTGAAGGGACAGGCTGCAGGTAGGGTGGTCAGGGCCAGAATCTCTGTCTTAGATCGGAGAGCTAAATGAGAAGACTGTGATGGACAGGAGAAGGCCTTTCTCAGCATAAAGAACAGGAAGCACAAAATCTCTGGGGAGAAGACGCCACTGGCTTGTTGTAGGAACAACATAAAGGCCAGTATGGCTATGGCAAGAAGGAGCGGCAAGAGATGACACCAGAAAAGTAGACACTGTCATGAGTTCAGTTGTGTCTTCCAAGAAGATGCTGAAATCCTAACTTCTGGTACCTGTGAATGCATTATTTGGAAATGGGTGTTTTGCAGATCAAGTTAACATGAGGTCATTACTGTAGGCTCTATTCAATATATCTGTGTCCTTATAGAAAGGAGAAAGTTGGACATGGAGAGAGACACAAACAGGGAGAACTGCACGTGCAGATGAAGGCAAAGGTTGGGATTATGCATCTACAAGGCAAGAAACAGCAATGGTTGCCAGCAAACCACCAGAGGTTGGGGAAGGGGCATAGAATGGATTCCTCCTCGCAGCCGTCAACAGTAACCAATCTTGCTGACGTCTTGGTTTTAGATGTTTAGTCTCTAGACCTATGAGGCAAATACATTTCTGTTGGGCAAGCCACCTAGTATGTGGTACTTCACTACAGCTGCCCTAGAAAACTAACGCAGGCAAGGACAGATGCCCTAGATATTTAGATTTTAGTCTAGTACAGAGAAGATAACGAAAGGCTTTAAGCATGATCTGATGGACATCTTAAAAGAGGTCATATTGATGTCGCCATCTGGTCATGGCACTACAGCCACGAAGAGCTTGATGTTTTCCCCAAAAGAAGTTCAATAGAACTTCACACAATTAGAGAGCAACTGTCATATACAGAACAGTTTTCTCAATTTTTTTTTCTTTTTAAAAATTTTTTATTGATTTTAATTTATTGTGTTTACATAGATTCAAGTGTCCCCCGAATATATCTTCCCCGATACCCGTGTTCCCCTTGACATTCACCTTGCTCCCCCACGCCTCCCCCCTTCCCTCCAGGATTTGCTTTCCTGCTCTCTATAACACTGTTATGTATATATAATTTTACCAATCTCTTTTCTTCTTCTGATCCCATACTCTCATCCCCTTTCCCTCTGTCCTCTTTTCCTCTGGTCCCTTTGATCCCGCCTCTGCCCCTGTTCCGTTCCTCAGTTCACATTGTCCATTAGATCCTTCAAATGAGTGAGATCATATGATATTTTTCTTTCTCTGCCTGGCTTATTTCACTTAGCATAATAGTTTACAGATTCATCCATGTTGTCACAAAAGATAAGATTTCCTTCTTTTTCACAGCCACATGATATGCCATTGTGTATATGTACCACCACTTTTTAATCCACTCATCCACTGACAGACACTTGAACTGTTTCCAGATCTTGCCTATTGTAAACAATGCTGTAATAAACATGGGGGGGGCATTTCTTCTTTTGAATCAGTGATTTGGTATTCTTTTTTTTTCTCTTTCTTTCTTTTTTTATTTTTATTTTTTTTATTTTTTTTTATTTTATTAAATTTAATGCAGTGACATTGATAAATCAGGGTACATATGTTGAGAGAAAATATCTCTAGATTATTTTGACATTTGATTGTGCTGTATACCCCTCCCCCAAAGTTAAATTGTCTTCTGTCATCTTCTATCTGGTTTTCTTTGTGCCCCTCCCCTCCCCTAACCCCTCTCTCCTTCTTCACCCCCTCCCCCCTCCCCCAACCTCCCGCCCCTGTTGCCATCACATTCTTGTTCATGTCTCTGAGTCTCATTTTTATGTCCCTTCTATGTATGGATTCATCTTAGTTTTTTTTTTTTCTGATTTACTTATTTCACTTCGTATAATGTTGTCAAGGTCCATCCATGTTATTGTAAATGATCCGATGTCATCATTTCTTATGGCTGAGTAGTATTCCATAGTATATATGTACCAAAGCTTTTTAATCCACTCATCCTCTGACGGACACTTGGGCTGTTTCCAGATCTTCGCTATTGTGAACAATGCTGCCACAAACATGCGGGTGCATTTCTCCTTTTCGAGCCGTTCTATGGTGTCCTTGGGGTATATTCCTAAAAGTGGGATAGCTGGGTCAAAAGGCAGCTCGATTTTCAGATTTTTGAGGAATCTCCATACTGTTTTCCACAGTGGCTGCACCAGTCTGCATTCCCACCAGCAGTGCAGGAGGGTCCCCTTTTCTCCACATCCTCGCCAGCACTTATTCTGTGTTGTTTTGTTGATAAGCGCCATTCTGACTGGTGTGAGGTGATATCTCATTGTGGTTTTAATTTGCATTTCTCTAATGATTAGTGATGTTGAGCATTTTTTCATATGCCTATTGGCCATCTGTATGTCCTCTTTGGAGAAGTGTCTATTCATCTCTTTTGCCCATTTTTGGATTGGGTTGTTTGTCTTCCTGGTGTTGAGTTTTACAAGTTCTTTATAAATTTTGGTTATTAACCCCTTATCAGACGTATTGTCAAATATATTCTCCCATTGTGTAGTTTGTCTTTTTATTCTGTTCTTGTTGTCTTTAGCTGTGCAAAAGCTTTTTACTTTGATATAGTCCCATTTGTTTATCCTGTCTTTTATTTCACTTCCCCATGGAGATAAATCAGCAAATATATTGCTCTGAGAGATGTCGGAGAGCTTACTGCCTATGTTTTCTTCTAAGATGCTTATGGTTTCACGGCCTACATTTAAGTCTTTTATCCATTTTGAGTTTATTTTTGTGAGTGGTGTAAGCTGGTGATCTAGTTTCATTTTTTTGCAGGTAGCTGTCCAATTTTCCCAACACCATTTGTTAAAGAGGCTGTCTTTACTCCATTGTATTTCCTTACCTCCTTTGTCAAATATCAGTTGTCCATAGAACTGTGGGTTTATTTCTGGGTTCTCTGTTCTGTTCCATTGATCTATATGCCTGTTCTTATGCCAGTACCAGGCTGTTTTGAGTACAATGGCCTTGTAGTATAACTTGATATCAGGAAGTGTAATACCTCCCACTTTATTCTTCTTTTTTAAGATTGCTGAGGCTATTCGTGTCCTCTTTTGGTTCCATATAAATTTTTGGAATATGTGTTCTATATCTTTGAAGTATGTCATTGGTATTTTAATTGGTATTGCATTGAATTTATAGATTGCTTTGGGTAATATAGACATTTTAATGATGTTTATTCTTCCTAACCATGAGCACGGTATATGTTTCCACTTGTTTGTATCTTCCTTGATTTCTTTTATCAATGCTTTGTAATTTTCCGAGTACAAGTCTTTAGTATCCTTGGTTAAGTTTACTCCTAGGTACTTTATTTTTTTGGTTGTAATTGTGAAGGGGATTGTTTCCTTAATTTCTCTTTCTGACTGTTCATTGTTGGTGTATAAAAATGCTTCTGATTTCTGAGTATTGATTTTATATCCTGCCACTTTGCTGAATTTATTTATCAGGTCCAGTAGTTTTTTAACTGAGACTTTAGGGTTTTCTATATACAATATCATATCATCTGCAAATAATGATAGTTTTACTTCTTCTTTTCCAACTTGAATGCCTTTTATTTCTTCTTCTTGTCTGATTGCTGTGGCTAGGACTTCCAGGACTATGTTAAATAAGAGTGGTGAAAGGGGGCACCCCTGCCTTGTTCCTGATCTTAAGGGTATTGCTTTTAATTTTTGCCCATTGAGTATGATGTTGGCTGTGGGTTTCTCATAGATGGCTTTTATCATGTTGAGGTATGTTCCCTGTATTCCCACTTTGCTGAGAGTTTTGATCATGAATGGGTGCTGGATTTTATCAAATGCTTTTTCTGCATCTATTGAAATTATCATATGGTTTTTCTCCTTCTTTTTGTTTATGTGATGAATCACATTGATTGATTTACGAATATTGTACCAGCCTTGCCTCCCCAGAATAAATCCCACTTGATCATGGTGTATGATTTTTTCCATATATTGTTGGATCCGGTTTGCTAATATTTTGTTGAGGATTTTAGCATCTATATTCATCAGAGATATTGGCCTATAATTTTCTTTCTTTGTGTTGTCTTTGCCTGGTTTTGGAATCAGAATTATGCTCGCCTCATAAAATGAGCTTGGAAGTCTTCCTTCCTCTTGAATTTTTTGAAATAGTTTGAGAAGGATAGGAGTTAGTTCTTCTTTGAATATTTGGTAGAATTCCGTTGTGAAGCCATCGGGCCCCGGACTTTTCTTTGTTGGGAGTTTTTTGATAACTGTTTCGATCTCATTTGGTGTAATCGGTCTGTTTAGGTTTTCTGATTCTTCCAGATTGATTTTTGGAAGATTGTATGTTTCAAGGAATTTGTCCATTTCATGTAGGTTGTCTAGTTTTTTGGCATACAGTTCTTCATAGTATTTTCTTACAATATTTTGTATTTCTGTTATGTCAGTTGTTATTTCTCCTCTCTCATTTCTAATTTTATTTATTTGAGTCCTCTCTCTCTTTTTCTTGGTGAGTCTACTTAAAGGTTCATCAATCTTGTTTACCTTTTCAAAGAACCAGCTCCTAGTTTCATTGATCCTCTGTATTGTTTCTTTAGCCTCTATGTCATTTATTTCTGCTCTGATCTTTATTATTTCCTTCCTTCTACTACATTTGGGCTTTACTTGCTGTTCTTTTTCTAATTCTTTTAGATGCAGGGTTAAGTTGTTTATTTGAGCTTTTTCTAGCTTCTGAAAGTGTGCCTGTAGTGCTATGAACTTCCCTCTCAGCACTGCTTTCGCTGTGTCCCATAAATTTTGAGTTGTTGTATGCTAATTGTCATTCGTTTCTAGGAATTTTTTTATTTCTTCTTTGATCTCATTCTTAATCCATTCATTATTTAGCACCCTGCTATTTAGTTTCCATGTGTTTGAGAATTTTTGAGCTTTTCTGCTGTGATTCATTTCTAGTTTCATGCCGTTGTGATCGGAGAAGGTGCTTGATATGATTTCAGTCTTCTTAAATTTGTTGAGAGCACTTTTGTGCCCTAACATGTGGTCTATCCTAGAGAATGTACCATGAGCGCTTGAAAAGAATGTATATTCTGCTGCTTTAGGGTGAAAGGATCTGAAGATATCTATTAAATCGAGTTGATCTAGTGTTTTCAATAAGTCTGCTGTTTCTTTGTTAATTTTCTTTCTTGAGGATCTATCTAGTGGTGTTAGTGGGGTATTGAAATCCCCTACTATTATAGTATTGCTGTTGATATTGCCCTTTAAATCCATCAAAGTCTGTTTTATATATTTGGGTGCTCCTTTATTAGGTGCATAGATATTTATAATAGTTATATCTTCCTGTTGGATTACTCCCTTTATCATTATGTAGTGGCCTTCTTTATCTCTTACTATATCCTTTGATTTAAAGTCCAATTTGTCTGATATAAGTATTGCTACCCCAGCTTTTTTTTCATTTCCGTTTGCATGAAATGTTTTTTTTCCATCCTTTTACCTTCAATCTATGTGTGTCTTTTGTTCTAAGGTGTGTCTCTTGTAGACAGCATATGTATGGGTCCTGTTTTCTTATCCACGCAGCTACCCTATGTCTTTTGATTGGATCATTTAATCCATTTACATTTAAGGTTATTATTGATATGTTTATTGCCATTTTCTTCTTTAAAGGTGTATTCCTTTTTTTGCTATATTCTTTTCCAACTTTGATCTGTTTACAACAGGCCCCTTAACATTTCTTGCAGCGTTGGTTTGGTTGTAATGAATTCCTTGAGTTGTTTTTTGTCTGGGAAGCTTTTTATTTCTCCTTCGATTTTAAACGATAGCCTTGCTGGATAAAGTAGTCTTGGTTGTAGGTTCTTGTTCTGCATTACTTTGAATATTTCTTGCCATTCCCTTCTGGCCTCAAGTGTTTCTGTTGAGAAGTCGGATGTCATCCTTATGGGGGCTCCTTTGTAGGTGATAACTTTTTTTTCTCTTGCAGCTTTTAATATTTTCTCTTTATTGCTTAGCTTTGGTATTTTAATTATGATGTGTCTTGGTGTAGGTTTCTTTGGGTTTCTCTTTAATGGAGTTCTCTGTGCTTCTTGGACTTGTAAGAGTTTCTCTTGCATTAATTTAGGGAAGTTTTCAGTTATGATATGATTGAACAAAGTCTCTATCCCTTGTTCTTTTTCTTCTTCTTCAGGAACCCCTATGATGCGGATGTTATTTCTCTTCATGTTGTCACAGAGCTCTCTAAGTGTTTCCTCTGACTTTTTGAGTCTCTTTTCTCTTTTCTTCTCTGCTTTCATGCCTTCATTCCAGTTGTCCTCCAACTCGCTGATTCGATCCTCTGCTGTATCCATCCTGTTTTTAATTCCTTCCATTGTGGTCTTCATTTCTGATATTGTATTTTTCATCTCTGACTGATTCTTTTTTAATATTTCAATATCCTTTTTTATACTTGCTATTTCTTTATTTAGGTTTTCAAACTGCCCCTCCATTGTTGTTCTAAGGTCCCTAAGCATCCTTACAATCATTATTTTGAACTCCGCATCTGGAAGTTTGATTATTTCCATATCACTCAGCTCATCTCTCAAGGGTGTCTCTTGTGGTTTCATTTGGGTTGCACTCCTTTGTCTTCTCATAATGGTGTTTTATTTGTAAAGTTGCTTGAGTCTAGGCTTGGTGTTTTCTGCCTCCTGTTTTCAGTTGTGTTATTTCTAGGTCTTCTTGGATTGGTATCAGCTATTATTTGTAATCCACTTTCGGATTTGGGCAGCTTTGAAGTCTTGAATTGTTTGTTTTCTTAACAGGTGATAGTCTTGTTAACTGATCTCAGCAGGGGGCTTCCTTGAAACTGTAACCAGGAATGCTGTGGGTGTAACCTGAGACGCTGAAGGTCTGTTCCACCAACTAATCTCACTGGGGGCAGGGTTTTTTCTCAGCTTCAGTAGGGGGAGGTGTATCTCAGATCTCCTTGGAGACCTGAGTTACTGCCCCTCCTCCCCACTTCTTGTTTTCAGCTGTGTCTTGTTGCGCTGATTGGAGCTGGATAGATGTCCGGAGATCTCTGATCCGGAAGCACTTCAGCTCTGTTTTGTGAAAGGTTCAGTCCCTCCCCCAGCTATGGCCGCCTCCAGCACGAATGAGTCAGCTTTTTTATTTCATTTCTTGCATACCTTAGCCCCTCACAGTCTGTCCCTCTCCTTGTCCTTTCCACTTGGGAGATAAGCTGGTCTTTTCAACCCACCTTGCTTCCTGGTCGCCAGGTAAGTGGCTGTGAGCAGTAGTTTCTGCTCTTTTTCCTCTGTGAAATCCTCTCTGGGCTCTCAGCCTCACCCCCCCCCCCCTGCCGTTCCTGTAAGCAGAGGAGATTCAGGCACTCCTTACCAGGTTTATTGTGGCTTCCTCTTTGCTCCTTGGTTTTTGAGGGCTGTTCTTGCAGTTCAGTGTTGGTTTTTCATGCTGATTTTTTCTTAAATTGATTTGTATTCCAGTTTGGTGTTGAGAGCTGGGCGTCTGTGTGTCCGCCTACTCCGCTGCCATCTTCAAAAGCCTCAGTTTTCTCAATTTTTGAGCATTAACATTTAGTGTTCTTGATCTTTAAAAACAACTCTTTAGATGGAAGTTTTTTTAAAAGCATGAATATATATTTTAGGGTTGAAAGAAACCCCTTTCGCAGAAGAAGATGTTTGGAAAGTGTTTTTGCTTATGTTTCTATCTTGTTTACTAGCAGAAATGTAGGCTGAGTCAAAGCTTTCATTTATTGACTGAGTAAACATTAAAAAATGAAAACAAGCCTCTAATTCATATATTTAAACATGTTTATAAACACATCTAAATGTGTTCAGATGACATACAAATATATGTATATATGCCTGTGCACACACACACCCATAAACAAGTATATTATTTTTATACTCTATGCCTTTTCCTGGATACAGACCTAAATTTTGGGTCTGTAAACAATTGTTAATCATTTCAGCCTTGTAAGTCAGCACCAATTCTGATGACCATTGAAATGGATAAACCAACTGCTTTGTACAAAAGTGGGTTCTTAGTGACAAGGATTAGGGGGGAGAGGTGATTCTAAGCTGGCTAGTTCCTTAATATGTTCTGCTAGACTTTTTCTTCCAAAGACTTGATTACTTCCCACTTTATAAAGTTTTTGAACAAAACCAGTTTATAGACTGTTCTACAGAACAAATCAACAAGTTTCCTCAAGAAATAAATGACGGCCTGACCTGTGGTGGCGCAGTGGTTAAAGCGTCGACCTGGAAATGCTGAGGTCGCCGGTTCGAAACCCTGGGCTTGCCTGGTCAAGGCACATATGGGAGTTGATGCTTCCAGCTCCTCCCCACCTTCTCTCTCTGTCTCTTGCTCCCTCTCTGTCTCTCTCTCTCCCTTTCTCTCTCCTCTCTAAAATGAATTAAAAATTTTTTTAAAAAAAGAAATAAATGACAAGGAAAATAAGAGAGAGAATAAGGAGGAACCCCAAGTTTAAAAAAGATACAAAAGACACAACCAATAAATATAATGTGAACCTTGTTTGAATTCTGACACAAACAAACTGTTAAAAAAAAAAAGATAAAATAATCAGAAAAATGTCAACACTGATTAGAAGTTTATTATAGTAAAAAAAAATTTGCTCTTCCTGAATTTAAAAATGTTATTTCACCTAGGAATTTTTAAAATGATTCTTACCTTTTAGAGATACTTACTGAAATTTCCTGTATGAGATGATATGATGCTAAGATTTGCTTCACTATAACTGGATGGCAGGAGGTGGAGTTATGCATGAAATAAATACAAGTGATCTGAGTTCATGATTATTAAAACTGGGAAGGGTGTATGAGCAGGGAGGGGTTGTTCATTGTAACAGACTCTCTACTTTCTGTGTATAGTAAAAATTTTCACACAAAAGGTTAAAATTTTTTTCCCAAATACTATACATCTTAATACAGTGCAAAGTTTTTGGAAAAGAATTTAAAATGGTACATTGTATACCCTAATTTGCCATAGGGTGTTGTTATAAATATACCTCCAGCTAAAACTGAGATGGTATTATTCTTGATTTAATACTTCATGTCTGGATAATTCTAATGTGTGCATCATTTCAATATACAACTTAGTGACGGAAGTGCACTGCCATTATATTACGTATTTAAATTATAACCTATCTCAGATGGCTGTTGCTCCCCACGGAACATCTCTTCAACCTCACCACAGATTCCAGCCCTGCCATCTTCCCCTCGCTTGAGGGGACAGCGTCTTACTTCTAGTGTAACCTGCTTTTCCTTTCTGCCCTGGGGCTTTTCTGCTCCCTCAGCATGGGATGCCAGCAGGACACCACTTGGCAGGCATCCACGGGCAACTGACCCTCAAACAACAGCAGAGGAGAGACCATGTGTAAACACTTCTGCTATCAGCCATTGGGTAGACAGATGTGAGAATCATTCTACGTGCCTCTTAAAAGATCCTGCTGAGATCATGCCCTGTTTGCCCACAGAGAGGCGACCAGTTCAAGAACACAACTTCGTCATGAGCTGCACAGAGAAAGAACTCCAGAGCTTTGCTGGAAGTATATTTATAACAAGAACCCCCCTTCAGTATTCAGCAGAGTACTGATCAGTGCAGGCATGTAAGGAAACCATTTGAGCCAGGGAAAAAATCTATTTGAATAGTTTAGTGATAACAGTACCTGTCAATCACATAGGGCCAGGAAGAGTATCTGCTCTCATCACCCCTAGAAAACTTCATAATCACAATGAATTGGGAAGAGTATTCAGACTTGTCTCAGTCATAGGGAATAATTAGTCCTAGATTAAGTAGTTGGGTCCCATCTAATAAATCTTAAATGTGGCACCAGAAAAGAACAAACTGTTTCTAAGTAATTTAACTGTATTCCAGAAGAAAGCTCAAAAATATCTATAGGCATATAAAACCATCTAGTACCCCAAATATAAAATTCAAAATGTCTGGCCCCCAATCAAAAATTACCAGGCATACAAAGAAGCAGGAAAGTACAATCCATAATGAGGAGAGAAAGCAATCTAATGAAATTGACACAGAACTGACACAGATGTTTGAATTAGCAGACAAGGATATAAAAATGGTTATTGTAACTGTACTCCATATGTTCAAAAGTCATGTAGAAACATAAAAGAAATTTTTAAAAACGAATCAAACTTCTAGTGATGAGAACAAAAAAGTCTAAGATGAAACATACACTGGATGGGATTAAGGGCAGATAGGATCTTGCAGAAGGAAAGACAAGTGAACTTGAAAATAAAGCTATAGAAACTATCCCCAAAAAAGCACAGATAGAGAAAAAAATTTTTTAAATAAATAAATAAATAAATAAAAAGCATCAGTAAGTTTTTGGGACACTTTTAATCAGCCTAACATAAGTGTATATAAAAGTAATGTTGGGGAGGCAGTAAAAGTACTTGAAGAAATAATGGCCACTTAAAAACTTTAATAAAAACTATAAACCCAAAGATCCAAGAAATTCAATTTCAAGCACAAGATATAGAAAGAAAAATATACCCATAAAGTCCAATCATAATCTTTATGGAAATATTTTTAACTACGAATTCATTGTCTTTGTTAGATTTAAGGCTATTCAGATTATCTGCTTCTCCTTGAGTGACCTTTGGTAGTTGGTGTCATTCAAAGAATTGGTCCACTTTATTTAAGTTGTTGATCTGGTGAATTCTACCAAAAATAAAAAAGAAGAAATGATACCAATTCTGCACAAACTCTTCAGAAAACTGAAGAGGAGAGACCACTTCCCAAATTATCATTTGGTTCTAGTATTACTCAAATACCAAACCAGAAAAAGACATTATAAGCAAAGGGAATAATAGATCAATTATTTTTACAAGCAAAGAAGCAAAAATTCTAAACAATATTGTATCCAAACAAATAAAACAACACAAAAAAAGTATAATATATCATTAACAAGTAGAGATTGTTTCATGAATGCAAAGTGGGTTTAACATAATATCAATCAATGTACTTCATCATATTAAACTATAAAAAAATTATATGATCATCTCAACAGATGCAGGAAGGGCATTTGACAAAATCCATATCCATTCTTGATCAAAACTCTCAGTAAACTGGTAATAAGAGGAAAATTCTTCAACTTGATGAAGGGCATCTATGAAAGACCTATGGCTGATATCATCCTTAATGCTAAAAGACTAAATGTCTTCCTCCTAAGTTTATGGGGAAAAAAATGCTTGTTCTACCATGTCTATTTATCATTGTATTAGAGATTCTAGCTAGTAAAATATGGTAAAAGAAAACAAATAAATGGCATTCAAATTGGAAAAAATAAAAGAACCATATTTTTACAGACAACATGCTCTCTACGTAGACAATCCAAGGAATCCATGAAAAAGCTACTAGAACTAATAAGTGAGTTTAGCAAGATTATAGGATACAAGGTAAATTAAAAAATCAAATTTTAGTTCTATACTAGAAACAAAAGATTAGAAATTAAAATTTTAAAAATATATAATTCATAATAGCATAAGAAAATATGAACTGCTTACAAATAGAACTGACAAAAGATTTAGAAAGCCTGTATGCTAAAAACTATAAAACATTGCTAAGAGAAATGAAAGACAACCCAAATAAATGAAGTCATACACTGTATCTGTGGGTAGAGATACTCAGTCTAGTTAAGGTGTCAACTCTCCCCAAATTGGTCTATAGATTCTACAGGTTCAGAAACTCTTCACATTTCTCTTTTAAAGAAATTGGCAAGTTAATTGTAAAATTCATATGGAATTGCAAAGGACATAAAATAATCAATATATCTTTTAAAGAGAAGAATAAAGTCTTTAAACCAAAAACTTATTTTCTGTCTAATGCATCATGACAATGTGGTCATGATTGGAATAAAGATAGAAAAATGAATCAATGATAAAGAACAGAGTCCAGAAATAGACCTGTGCTTATACAGACAACTGATTTTCTACAAAGAGGCCAACGTCATTCTGTGGAGAAAGGATGCTACTCAACAACTGGTGCTGGAGCAATTGGATACCCAAATGCAAAGCATGCATGTGGTCCACAGCTTTTACCACGTGCACGAACTCATTGAGACCTAAATGTAAATTCTAAAACCATAGAACTCTGAAGAAAACAATTTCTTAGATAGGACACCAAAAGCATAATCCACCAAACAAAAAAAAATTGATAAATCATACTTCATTAGAATTAAATAGTTCTACACTTTGAAGGACACTGTTAAGAGCATAAAAAGACAAGCCACAGCCTAGGAGAAAATATTTGCGAATTGTAAGTCTCATAAAGAACTTGTATTCAGAATCTATAAAATACACTTAAAGCTCAAGAAAAAGAAAAAAAACAATAAAAAATGAGCAAGAGATTGGAAGAAACACTTCACTGAAACATACACACAGCAAATAAGCACATGAAAAGATGCTTAACATCCTTAGTTATTGGGGAGATGCAGATGGACATCCTATCACTACACGCACATTAGAATGACTAAAATGGAACATAATGATCATACCAAGGACAAGTGAGGATGTGGAGGAGCTGGAATTGGTGGATGTGCAAAATGTGGAAACATTTTGGAGGACAGTTTGGCAGCTTGTTAAAAGGTGAAACACACACCTATCGTCATCCAGCCATGCCACTTCTACATAGAAATAAAAGCACATGCATTGGGGCAAAGGTAGGTTCACAGCTGTGAGTGCACAAAACACGGAGTTTATGCTTGTATTATTATTTATTATTACGTTATTTTCCATACAAACAACTATGGACCTACTTTTGCCCCACCCTGTATGTAAATACCTAGAGACTTGCCCACAATCACAGAAGTTTTATTTGTGATAGTCAAAACTAGGAAACAACCCAACTGTCCATCAATGGGTGAACAGAAAAAGACATATCTAAGAAATGTTATAGCCATACAATGGAATACAGCTCAGAAATATAAAAGAATGAACTACTGATAAATGCAACAATAAAAATGTATCTCAGAATGACTATGTCGAGTGAAAGAAGCCAGACAGTAAGAAAGGCATGGGCTGTATAATTCTATTTAATAATTAACTCCAGAAAATTCAAACTAATTTACACTAATAGAAAAAACGCACTGGGTTGTCAGGGGCAGAGGAGGAGGAGGAGGCGGGACCACGGAGGGTGAGAGGACATTTGTGTGGGTGATTGACATGCTTATTAAACTCTGTTGATTATGTGGGAGACGTGCATTTATTCATATGCCAAAACTCATCAAACTGTACACTTTACAGCAGGGGTCCCCAAACTACGGCCCGCGGGCCACATGAGGCCCCCTGAGGCCATTTATCCGGCCCCTGCCGCACTTCTGGAAGGGGCACCTCTTTCATTGGTGGTCAGTGAGAGGAGCATAGTTCCCATTGAAATACTGGTCAGTTTTTTTATTTAAATTTACTTGTTCTTTATTTTAAATATTGTATTTGTTCCCATTTTGTTTTTTTACTTTAAAATAAGATATGTGCAGTGTGCATAGGGATTTGTTCATAGTATTTTTATAGTCCGGCCCTCCAATGGTCTGAGGGACAGTGAACTGGCCCCCTGTGTAAAAAGTTTGGGGACCCCTGCTTTACAGGCAGTTTATGGTCTGCCAATTCTATCTCAGTAAAGCTATTAAAACTATCACCTACCTTTCAATTCTGTTTACCAACTCTTTTCACTGCCCCAAAGCAATCCTTAATTAAATCTTTGCTTTCTGTTTCCTAGTTTCTCTCAAAGAATGGCTTTCTGTTTGAAATTTAAGAAAAGACTGATCCCAACGCACAAAGGCATTAGAGATGTTACCGGTGCCACTTAACGGTTGACGAAAACTACTCTAGTTCAGCCTTTAAGTTTCATTATTTTCATATCAGGCTAGCTATGACTATAAATCAATCACTATAATAATTTGTGCTGGGACTATATCTTTCTAGGAGCATAAGAGTCATCAAATTATACCAATTATGTGCCTGGAAGACAAGACACTTTCTACATGGTATCTTCATTCACTCACTTATTCTTTCAAAGAAGGGGCAGTAATTGAGTCTCCGCTATATCTCAAGCACAGTGATGATTGGGGGCCTTGTCCTGCTACATACTAGGTACTGTGCTTAACATTTAGTCCTCAACAAAAATTCTTTCATACAGGTAAGTGAGGCCCAGAGACATCAAATACTTGTCTGATTTTACTGACCCAGGAAACAAAAAAATTTGGAAAAGTGATTTTTTTCCCCAATACAAATATAAAACTTAAAAATTTATTCCTTTTAGGCATTGACAGGTGTTTCTCTGGTTTGAGGGGAAAGAGCACATGTCAATTATGTATTCAGACACACACACACACACACACACACATGCACACACAGTTTTTGAAAGACCTCTGCGATATTCTTTTTACTTCTGTTACTTCACTCCCAGGCATATTTTCATCCATTTTATACTGTAGTTTCAAAGTTGGTCTAGTTTTAAACCCTCTCCTATGAGGTGAGGAGCCCAAGAATATAGAGAGGAGATAGGTCGGCAAATGTCAACAATGTACTTCAAAGGGACTGGGATATATAAATTGAAAGTTGTTATTCTTCCTGTAATAGAAGCATTGGTTGAAATGCTGAATTTCCTTTAATGAAAGGTTTTAATACTTTTCATTGGTAAAATGGGTTACTGCCAAAGAAGTCTAAACAACCAGCGGTTTGGTGGATGGTGAGGGTTTCTGCAATAACACCTGAACAGCAGGAGGTGCAGGTAGTTTTCAAAGTAAAATAGGACTGAAAGCAAAGGGTCGTGCACCTTGCAGTAAGGTGAGACATCAGTATGCCCCATGGGCTGTTCAAAGAGGCACAGCAGATGTCAAGAAGGGGAAGCTGGAACGGAGCCACAGAACACATGCCTTCATGTCATTCATGGAGCACAGAGCAGATGGCCTCTCACTTTGATGAATGATCAGAAGGGAAGCCCATGGATGCAGAGAGAATGGGAGCACACAAAAGGCTTTTAGGGACCATGTGTCAAGGAGAGCTCCAGATGGGGTGGTTAGCTCCCTCATCTCGCCCTCAGAGCAAAATCCAGAAAGAGATCGGAGCTTGGAAGGATGGTCAGCGAAGTCACAGACTGGGTCACACAGGAGAAGGTACGGGATGGACACCATGCTCTTCATCAAGCTTCCACTGCTGGCACACGCCTTGTTCTTCCTGGTCTCTTTGTCCCCACCATTGCTTCTCTAGGAAAACTCCAGCTTTCTGGACAATCTGAACCTAGCTGTCCTTCAGGACTCTGCTCAAATTCCGTATCTCTTAGATTTCCCAGCCCAGAGTGATAGTTTCTTCCCAATTCCCAAATTACTCAGTTTATATCAGCCAGTTTCTTTCATTAATAATATATGCAGTAGATGCTATTCTTTTTTACAGATAAAGAAACCTCTGGTTTTAAGAACTTGAGGTCTTATGGCCATTTTTAGATTCATTAAACTTCTGCTGAGCACAGTGCCTCGAATATAGCAGACGTTATTTGATTCTTTGAGCCAATCAAGGTCATAAAATGTCTTGTCACATTTGATATATATATTTTAGAAAATCAAATCTTTAGCTCCTGAGAGCACACACACTGAAATCTGAGAAACACTGCCCTGTGAGATACGCCACATGGAGAGTCTGGACTATTTGTAAATTATCACAATATATGGCAGGCATTTCATGTCCAATTGGCAAGGACCCATACAAATAGCAGCATTTTGGATAAGATGCTGAAAATAAACAGCTCCAAACTGGGAGCAATTGGAAGTTCTTAGCCCTCCTATTACTTTTGATAATGTCTTTTTTGTTCATTAAGACATGCGGGGTTGCTAGTGACCGAAATCAACTCTAACTGGCTTGCGCAGTAAGAGAAGCCCTCATCCACAAAGAGCCGGTGAGTCAGAGAACCGACCGAAGAGCCTCAGCTTTTTTCTTTTTTTTTTCAATAATTTTATTTTTTTAATGGGGCGACATCAATAAATCAGGATACATATATTCAAAGATAACAAGTCCAGGTTATCTTGTCGTTCAATTATGTTGCATACCCATCACCCAAAGTCAGATTGTCCTCTGTTACCTTCTATCTAGTTTTCTTTGTGCCCCTCCCCCTCCCCCTTTCCCTATCCCTTTCCCCCCTCCCCTCGTAACCACCACACTCTTATCAATGTCTCTTATGTCCCACCTACGTATGGAATAATGCAGTTCCTGGTTTTTTCTGATTTACTTATTTCGCTTTGTATAATGTTATCAAGATCCCACCATTTTGCTGTAAATGATCCGATGTCATCATTTCTTATGGCTGAGTAGTATTCCATAGTGTATATGTGCCACATCTTCTTTATCCAGTCATCTATTGACGGGCTTTTTGGTTGTTTCCATGTCCTGGCCACTGTGAACAATGCTGCAATGAACATGGGGTTGCATGTGTCTTTACGTATCAATGTTTCCGAGTTTTGGGGGTATATACCCAGTAGAGGGATTGCTGGGTCATAAGGTAGTTCTATTTTCAGTTTTTTGAGGAACCACCATACTTTCTTCCATAATGGTTGTACTACTTTACATTCCCACCAACAGTGAATGAGGGTTCCTTTTTCTCCACAGCCTCTCCAACATTTGCTATTACCCGTCTTGTTAATAATAGCTAATCTAACAGGTGTGAGGTGGTATCTCATTGCAGTTTTGATTTGCATTTCTCTAATAACTAAAGAAGATGAGCATCTTTTCATATATCTGTTGGCCATTTGTATTTCTTCCTGGGAGAAGTGTCTGTTCATGTCCTCTTCCCATTTTTTTATTGGATTGTTTGTTTGTTTGTTGTTGAGTTTTATGAGTTCTTTGTATATTTTGGATATTAGGCCCTTATCTGAGCTGTTGTTTGAAAATATCATTTCCCATTTAGTTGGCTTTCTGTTTATTTTGTTATCAGTTTCTCTTGCTGAGCAAAAACTTCTTAGTCTGATGTAGACCCATTCATTAATTTTTGCCTTCACTTCTCTTGCCTTTGGAGTCAAATTCATAAAATGTTCTTTAAAACCCAGGTACATGAGTTGAGTACCTATGTCTTCTTCTATGTACTTAATTGTTTCAGGTCTTATGTTTAGATCTTTGATCCATTTTGAGTTAATTTTAGTATAGGGGGACAAACTGTAGTCCAGTTTCATTCTTTTGCATGTGGCTTTCCAGTTTTCCCAGCACCATTTATTGAAGAGGCTTTCTTTTCTCCATTGTGTGTTGTTGGCCCCTTTATCAAAAATTATTTGACTATATATATGTGGTTTTATTTCTGGGTTTTCTATTCTGTTCCATTGGTCTGAGTGTCTATTTTTCTGCTAATACCATGCTGTTTTGATTGTCGTGGCCCTATAATATAGTTTGAAGTCAGGTATTGTAATGCCCCCAGCTTCATTCTTTTTCTTTAGAATTGCTTTGGCTATTTGGGGTTTTTTATAGTTCCATATAAATCTGATGATTTTTTGCTCTATTTCTTTAAAAAATGTCATTGGAATTTTGATGGGAATTGCATTAAATTTGTATATTGCTTTGGGTAATATGGCCATCTTGATTATATTTATTCTTCCTAACCAAGAACAAGGTATATTCTTCCATCTCATTATATCTTTTTCGATTTCCCTTAACAATGGTTTATAGTTTTCATTATATAAGTCCTTTACATTCTTTGTTATGTTTATTCCTAAGTATTTTATTTTATTTTTTGCAATCGTGAAGGGGATTATTCTTTTGAGTTCGTTCTCAATTGTCACAATAAGCCAATACAGTAATGTTGCAGGATACAAAATTAACATACAGAAGTCAATAGCCTTTCTATTTGCCAACAATGAGCCTCAGCTTCTTGAACCAGAAAGCAAAGCCGCAGATTCCTCTGTCTTCCTGACAGTCCCTCTGTTTGTCAAATAAGTTTTTAAATATGATATATATGTTTGCTGGCTTATAGTTTGCATTGGGTGTGGGGGACAGGCTCTAAGCAGGCAGGGTTGTTATACCCTAAGGCTTAGTTTTAAGACTAAGCCTTTCCCACCCTAAGTGACTTTGTATCAGAGACTTCCTTGTTTGTATATTGGATTAAAAGTTTTGATTTCTACACTATAAAGTGGGGCAGACCCAGAGCTTACTCTCTTGGTTCCTGATTAACATTAGAGGAGAAGAGTGATTATGTTCTAGAAGGAGCCCATGCTAGGAGAGCAGAGAAAGGCCACGTGGAGGAGAGGAGAAGCAGCCAAGATGGCAGAGTGCTGAAGGAGAAGTCAGTTAATGCAGAGTTTGTGCAGGGAGACGGAGATGGGAACAGAGGTGAATAAGGCTGGTGAGCTAGAAATCTTTGATTCTAGGAAACTCGGATAAGTCAGTAGCTTTGTGAGCACTGAATGAGTGGGTTTTGGAGCCCAGTGTGTGTTTTTACTTGCCTGCCGGGTGCAAGCTAGGATTAAGGATGATGGCCCACCAGTTCTTGGCTCCGTTGTTTCATTAACGTCTGTCCGAATCAAATGCGAACCTGCATGGGCCAGGCGGCTGTGATGGTGGCCGTGGCTACTGGCTTTACACCCTCCCTGGGACTCACCCTGCAAGCACGTTCTCTCCACATACCCAGCAACCCCAGGTAAACATCCTGCTGTCTGGCTCGGAGACTTCAGAGAGTGGACGAGTCCCAGGCAAAGATCAAGACTGACGCTTCTTAGATCACTTGCCCTCCCTTGATCCAATCATTATAACCAATGAGATGGAGACCTGAAATACCCTACCTGTTCACCCTGCAGCCACTGGGGGGACAAAGTTTGTTACAGGAAAGGAGAAACAGGAAGCTTACTGTTTCAACAAAAATAAGAACTTTCACAGGCTAGTATGGGTGTGGCTAGTATGTAGTTTGTCAAAATGTCTTTATCTAAAATGTCCTCTTTTGAGTGCGGCAAGGGACATGGTATGGCTCACTGCCAGATGCCACCTCCATTCTGAGAGCTGTCACATTGGCCAAGGTTCTGGGAGCAAAGTGAGTCTCTTGGTTAGCTAGGAACCTTTAGAAAGCAATCCATTAAGGAACAAGAAGAGGTAAGTCTGTTAGGTATGCCTGGCAACCATGGTTATCAGGATGGTTCCAGAAAGAAATATATTTCCTTACCATGAAGCTGCGGGAAGTCCTATAGAGCCAACACACAGGTCACACGCAGAGCATTAAGGGAACAAATCTCATGGAGGCATCATTCCTCTAGATCTGTCACATGGATGTCCTGTCTGAAGGAGAAAGTGTAAAGGTAAATAGAAAGCAATCTTATTTTCCTTTGTTCTCGTTCCCTGAAAAAAATGTTTTGCTACCATCATATTAAAACCAGTGTGCCAGAAGAAAATTTTAAAACATGCAATACTTGACTATTTAGTCAGAGGCACTGACCTCTTTCCCCTTAGATTATATCAAATAAAAAAAAATGACAACAGCCAATATATAACCTTTGGGTGTGAATAAATCAAAATTATACCTATTTTTTGATCAGATTTGCAAAATATATGATTTTTTGGTGTGCTGCCGAATTTTCATCATTAGTTTACGCATGCTGTGAGGTGACAAATGTTGAAAATCTCTGTGTTAAAAGATAGTAAAAGTTCTAGAAAAAGTATAAATTGCTTCAAACATATTAAGATAGTTCTGTTTGTAAATTTATTTTTGCAAAGATTAAAAAACCATGCCAAGCTGATTGAAGACCCTTGTTGAGAACATTAAAATATTTATGGTGCAGCATTGTAATTTGTATCTGAAAAAATAAGCATTTGACCATGTTAGTTTCCAAGAATATACAAATGTCACTGAAGAAACAATTAAGAAATCCTGGTTTGCATTCCACTGAGGCTCACTTTCTGCTCTGGAGAAGCACCCAGCTAGAGTCGACAGCCCCTCCATTGGCTGTGGCTCTGCTTCTTGGCTTCTTGAATAGAAACCCCTAGCTCATACCAAATCATTCCATCTTTGACAATGCTATGAGCAAAAGTTTGTCAGCCAAGATAGTTTACCAGCTATTACACACATGTTCAAAGTAAAAAAAATAAAGGAAAAAAAAGGGTTATGGATTCACTCTTATCTGACTGGGTCTCCTAAAAACAGATTTCCTTGGGCCCCTGACTCGTAGCTTTGGGGTCTCCTTCCGGAAGTTTATCTCCCTGACCCCCTTTATTTTCACAGTAACCCAGAGCTTCCCAAGGTTTCTATTCAGAGTTTTCAATCTTGTTAATTTCTAAGAAAGTTGAAAGTCTACCCACCACCTGCATCTTTTTCCTCTGACTCTGTGCAACGTGAGGCAGATGTAGTGTTAGATAACAACCCTATTCATCAAACAGTGATCCCTCCTTGGGACTCCCTGGTGCTCTAAATCACAGCCTACAATAGGTTGCATGTAAATGGCCACATTTTTGTTCATTAGTCAAGATTAATGAAAGACATGTCTCATTTAAGTAAAGTATTCATACTTAACAGCCTCAAGAATCGTAAGTTATGACTAAGTACTAATTATAGAAGGACTGAAAGAGGTTATAATCCTTAGGCTTTGATTTTTTCTTAAATCCCAAAATTCCATGGAGTGTTCTCCAAATTATTAAAATATCCCTTTTAAGGAAGTGAAACTCAAATGAGCTATTTCTGTACTCTTTTCTCATTCCTTCACTGGAAAAAAAAAAAAGTATTTTTCTCATTATGTGAATAAAACTCCCTCTGGAGTCTTCTCTCCCTCCCTTTATTGAAATATATGTGAATCATCATTGTACTTCATCAATATTCTCAAAGAAAACGCACTCATGTAATGGTGAACCCGATCCAAAACAAGAAACCATCCCAACCCTTAATAACCTCTTGTGCTTCTTCCCAGTTACTATGCTCTTTGCCAGGGGTAACTACGTTCTGAGTTCTCACATCATGTGTATTCTTGGCCTTTTTTGGATATGCATATCCCTGTCCAAGATATACTCTTTTGAGTCTTGCTTCTTTATGTTGAGTGAGATTCACCCATGTTGATTCATGTCACCGTAGCTGGATTATGGTCATCGCTGTTTAGTGCTACTTACACTAAAAACACACACTTTATTCACCCATTTGGTTACTCCTGGATATGTGGCTTTTTTCCAGTTTTGGCTTGAGTAGTCCTACTATATTTCTTCCTGCATGCCCATGCTCGCATCTAGGATCCTTTCTCTTCTGCAGGAAGATCTCCCATTAAATAAATGACCTTAAGTGAAGTTTTGCTGCTGTTGAAGAATCTCAGTACCTGAATGTCTTTATTTTATCTGAACTTTGAAAGATAGTTTTACCAGATACAGAATTGGAGGCAGGAAATTCACTTCTTCCAACTGTTTCAGTATTATTTCTATTACTTACCAGCTTCCATCATGTCGACCGAGAAGTCAATCGCTTTCTTACAGCAACTTTGAAAGCAAAGTCCTTTTTAAATCTGGCAGCTTCAAGATTTTTCTCCTTCTCCTTGGTTTTCAGTAGCTTTATTATAATTTTGGGGGGGATGTCATTTTCTTTGTAATTTTCTACTTGGTATTGCTAACACTTCTTGAATCTCTGGCTCGATGTCCATTTAAGCACTTTTGAGAAATTATTGGCCATTATCTCTTCAGATAGGGATTCTGCCCCATTCTCTCTCTCTTCCTTCTTGACTGCACCTACATATTTATTATTCTTTCTATATTTGATATCTGTTATCCTCAGGACTTTCCTTTGTCTCTATTTCATTCTGCTTATTCTTAACTGACTTATCTTCCAATTCACTAATTATATCTTGGCTATGTCTAATCTGCTCTTAAACCTATCCATCAGTTTTTTAAAATTTAGTTATTGTGTTTATTTTTATTTTAGAATTCCAATTCAATTATTTTTACAGATTCTAGTTCTCTGCTGAAACTTTCCACCTTGTCCTATCTGTACTTGAAATTATTCATCATAGTTATTTACAAGCCCATGTCTGACACTTCTAATAAATGTTTTCCATGGGTTGCTTTCATTTTTTGCCCAACTGTGTTTCCACTTCACTTTTGAGCATTGGATCTCGTCTACTGGAATATCTGGTAATATTTTATTAAGTGCTAGCATTAAGAATAGCATATTTTTAAAAATAGCTTGAAGTTGTTATCATCCTGCTCAGAGCATTTACTTTGATTTTAGTAGCCCATTAGCCTACCCAGATCACTTTATTCTAATCCGGGATTAAAGTTTTATTTATTTATTTTTTATTTATTCATTTTAGAGAGGAGAGGGAGAGACAGAGAGAGAGAGAAAGAGAGAGAGAGAGAGGAGAGAGAGAGAAGGGGGGGAGGAGCTGGAAGCATCAAGCCCAGGGTTTCGAAATGGCGACTTCAGCATTTCCAGGTCGACGCTTTATCCACTGCGCCACCACAGGTCAGGCCTCTAATCCGGGATTAAACTGACTTTAGAGTATGCCTCTGTAGGGACTGCTTCTCTTCATTCTCAGTCTTAGTTTGCAATCTTTCAGGGGTCCCAATGAAAGCCTGGTTATCTACCAGATCCTTAACACCTTCATAGACTCCAATTCTAATTAACTTCCATTGAACATAACTTCCATTCTAACATAACTTCCACAGAACTGCTAAAAGCCACCCTTAGTTTCTCACTTTCCTGTCTGCTTTTAAATTGGAAAATAATAGGGGGAAAAGCTGCAAATGTTGGGCTCATCTCTTTGTTCTATTATTTTGAAGTTATCGGTGCTTTACATCTCTCCAATGCCATCAAAATTATTTTTTTAATTCACGCAGATTTTTAAGTTGTTATTGTTGGAGTGTTTTGGTCAGATAGAAGCTATTCCATCAGAGCCAGGAAGGGAAAGCTCTAGAGGTTATCATCTTAACATCGATCATATCTAGATTGGACTGAGCAGTTTTTAATATAGTGTTTAACTTGTTAACACTAAGGAAATGACAAGGTCAAATTAGTACTTGGAACTAATCCTTAGAAAATCTTTTAAAAGCAACACTAAATATATATGAATTCTTATTCAAACTGCTAATGGGCACTTTCAAATTTAAACTCTTTACATACTTCATTCTTTTAAATAATGCAATGATAAACATCTATGATTAATACTTCTGCATCATAATTTCCTGAGTAAACTTCTAAAAGCACACTTTCTTGGTCAAAGTTATAGGCATTTTTAAAGCTCTGACACATCTTTACCCTATTGTCTCTAGAAAGTCTTGGCTATTACATGATAATAATTAGACTTAATTTTATTTGCATATCTAAAACTTTGTCCTTTTTTCTAATTTAAGGGGAGACAGGAAAATATTTTTATCCTGGAAAATATTTTTCTCTACTCATCCTGCTATAAAATTTAATAAAGGAAATTTTTATTTTATTCTTCACACACAGCAAAAAATCTCTTTGAGCACGATTCAAAATATATTAAATTTCACCCATAAAGGCCTTTTATTCCTGGCAACATGTTTGATTTTATATCAAAAGAGGGGGTTCCCATGAAATTCATGTTACAACTTGAAATGCTTCAATAATTGCAGAAGTAGAGGTCTGGTGGGCAAAGACTAACAATTAGAAAAGTACTTAGAATTTGGCACCCAGTTTGACATCTCCGACATTTCTAAGTGGCATGACTGTGCTCATGCGGCTTCTGCCGCCACCCATTGGAAAGCTCGTTTGAGTAGGTTTACTAAGAGTCAGTATATGGCTGGGTGCAGTTCACATGAGGTAGGAAAAACCTGGCTTCTACACTTCGGAGTGACAGAACCAAACATTGTGTGGCTACCTCTTTAAAAAGCTACAAGAACGGGGGTGGCCTAAGGCACCTCAACCAGGGAGGCTGACTTCAAATTACCAGACACGTCTATTATGAAGTGTTGAAAGGAGAAAGAAAAACAAATAATAAAGTTACAAAATAAAGTTTATTTTATCAAAATTAAAACTGCTTCCTTCTCTCCACTTCAGAGTAACGTTGAGATGGAACAGTCTGAGGATTACATTGCTATAATCCCCTAGCAGCTAGTCCCACGGCAGGCGGTGCCTGCTGCAGACAAAATTATAGGGTTAGGAATGCTCCAAATTCCTGGTCCTGATTGGCTGACTATTCCTCAGGGCTCTTGAATCAAATATTTATACATCTAAATGGGAGCAAAGAAAGGAACATGGTTCATAAAGAGAGTCCCAGAGCATGTATTATTGAAATAACAGATGGAATATTATATTTTTGAAACATTCTTTCTATAAAGAAGTCTTTTGAAGTGTGTTTTGGTAGGATAAGCTGAGCCAAGAGTGTTGGAAAGAGAGAGAGAAAGAGAAAAAAAAAAGAAAGGTTTTATTTTCAAATGTTTGGTGTCAGCAGTATACAAAGTTAGCACTTCCCCAAAAAGGCACGTCTCAAAATGCACTGCAGGGTGATGTGTTTGCAAAGTCTTTACTTTACATAAAAGTCCCAGTGGAGGAATAATTCAGAAAACACTTGCTTATCGCTGCTCTGTTTGTGCCTACAGCCTCTCAAATCTTGACCTCTGAAATCCTTTCAGAGCGGGGACGGCCTCTCCCCGCTGATTTTTTCATGTTTCCTAAACTGATTGAAACCAAAACTGACACTCAGGGCACTGTCTCATAAAAGCTATGGGCCACCTCTTACTTGCTGAGATTTTGGTAACAAGCAGATTAAGATGGATGGATTTCATGTCACATGGGCAATACCGTTAGGTCATCCAGTCAGGGTCTAAAGAATAAAAATGGAAGCATGCAATACAAGGCGAAAAGCAGGAACGCCAGGCAGAAGGCCAAAGGAAAAATGTGTCCCACTTGCTCAGTTTTCCTCAACTTGAGAACCTGAACCCAGGACAGAATCCACAGTTCAGAGTTATTCTGTTGTCTCTCCAGGAAAAATACCCCATCACTAAGCCATCGGTTGAAGTGCTCCATGGTCAGTCCCATTTCTCCATCATTAACTCTCAGGATGTGGTCCAGGACACGCTAGTCTCCACTGTGAACTGGATCTGTTGTATGATGATGTGATTTACTGCATGACAACGGGCAGCTACTCTGGCCAAGGAAGGAGAGAGAATTCACAGCAACACAATTATTTTGACCTTGTAGCCAGATACAATCTCTATCTGTGACAGGGAATCCAATTCCTGGTTGAGCTATTCTTATGAGGAACAAAAGGAAGAGTATCTAGAGAGAAGGGATAATGCTTATGATGCAATAAATAAAGAAAGCTCTTTCCTGCTGAAGTCCTGGCGATTGATACTTGCTGGTTGGGCGATCTAGGTATTGGTAAGAGATTTAGAGTGCGATTTTTTTGTGCAGGCCCTGAGCATCAAACAATAGCCAGTTGGCAAAGGGGAAACAGCCAGTGACCTGTGGCTTCTGAAAAGTCTGAGTGCAGTCAGATAGAACCTCCACCAAAAGAAAGAAGCGAGAAAAAGAGACAGCAGCTCACTTCCACCCACCTGCGGGGCCACCTCAGAGCAAAGCAAGAACATGCCTGAGTGATGGCTCCTCAGGCAACAGCATCTGCTCGGGGAGTTGACTCAGAGAGCCGCAGAGGCGCAGGCTCCAGCCGGCAGCAGAAAGGACTCTTGGCAGGGCGGCTTCCTGCACCTCTTTTGATCACAGGGCTCGGGCTTGGAAAGGTTTTCACCAGTCTTGTGGTTTCCTGGTCGTGCGTCAGTACATTCTGGCTGAAACACTTCACTTCCTTCGGGCCAGCCCCTCCACCAATGGCTCCCGGCCCCATGGTTCACTCTCTCCAGCTTTGAACTCGACTCCAAGGACACTGCTGGCTGCAGCAAGAACCTTGAATGAGAGGCCTACAGCTGGGGTGCTAGCCCTCCTGTCCTTGCAGTGGGGATCCTAAATGGAAAAGAAAAATAAGTTTAATGGAATCACACCAAAAGTCCACTGAAGCATCAAAGTATAGAATATTAGGTGTGCTCCCACACAATCTTTGTTAAAAGGCAGTCTGCAATAGGATCACCTGGGCAGCCGGTTAAAATACAGGTTCCTAGTCCAGTCCCAGGCCTTCTAAGCCAGAATCTCCAGTGGAGTCTGGGAGTCTGTGCTAAGAATCTTCATCACAATTCTGATATACAGTTGCTGTCTAATAAAACAAACTCAATTGTATAAATTAGGGAACTCGGGCCCAGAAAGACTGAGTGAGTAGTAAGTTTGCTAAGGTGAAACAGGTCCTAACCATGGAATGTTCTGTGTGCTTTTACCCCCAAGTATCTCCCCAACCAGGACACATTCTGCTTACGTTAGGCCCTTTTTTAATCCCACTACCCTCAACTCGAGTAGTATTTTAAAAAATGTGAAAATTCAGAACAGCTATCAGAAAAGATAGTGCTTTTGTTCATCTGTTTCTGGGGAGGAGGTTTTACATTATGAGACCCGAGGCACGGGCAGTTTGGATAGCTCACATATACAAAAAAGGAATTTCTCAGACACTTTGGTGAGTGATAATTACATACAGTCCTTCAAAACCTTCAGGGTTATTTATAGAGCAAGGTTTCTGATGGGTGGTGTAGGAAGGGGTGAACAGAAGACCAAAGAATTTCCCAATGAAAATAGATGCTTGTCCTCTTGAAACTGGATAGTATTAGAAATACTAGATTTTGAAATGGATCAGAACCATCATAAGCTGAAAATAGCACCAGGAATAATATATGCTTTTATCAGTCACATGTTTTCACAGACCAGTCATAGACTATCTCAGAGAAGTCATGATCCCATGTGATTAAGTACTTAGTGGTAAATGCATGGAAGAAACTTTTTAAAGAGTACAAGAATAAAACTGTGGTTGCTAATACAATGTTTGGAGTCAGATATACATAGGAATCAAAATCCCAGCTCTACCGTGACTAGCTGTGTGGCCTTGAGGAAGTTATTTAACTTCTTTGAGTTTAATTTCCTCATCTATAAAATGAAGTCTGACAGGGCTCTTTGGGATATTAAAGCATGGTGGGGAAGGAAGAAATTGGTGAGGGGTTCTGAGGTTATTGAAGAAAACAAAAGGCAAAGCAAAAAAAATGCAGGTGAGCCAAGATGATGCAAGGAGAATACATCTAGACTAGCAGGACCAAAACAGTAACATACTAAAAATATTTGTATGATAATTAACCTAAAATCTCAAGCTCAGTTTTATCACCAATGCCCAGGGTCCTGTGCCCATAGACAAACTCTACCCAAGTTCAGAGGTCGGGGTAGATTGTTGAACATCGCTAGAATATAAACACTCAATCAGTATCAGGACATTAAGGATTAATTTTTATCTGTTTTGTTCACTCTTGTGCCCAGTGTTGAGTTGTGGAATGAATGAATGCATTGATGGGATCTAATAAAGGCCTGAAGCCATGATATTTCAATAAGGGAGGAGACCAGTGAATATATAATGAATATATAATATAAATACCTCTGTGCCTTCTGAGGGATAGCCTACAGTCTGTGCAGCTGAGCTGATTCTGTAAGCCATGACAATCAAGGGATGAGGAAAATTGTCCCATTATGTTACCAACATGACTTCAACTCTATGCTAATACTAATAAAAGCTGGAAACAATGGCCTAGAGAGAAGTTTTGATATTAGCAACACACCACATAATAAACAGAAGGTATTAATGTTGTTAACTCAAATTGGATGACATGTCAAGAAAGCCAAAAATTTACCCTGAATGTTTTTTAAAATATTGCTACAATGTAATAGAGACTTGCTGGATAGGTATTAAAAGTAGGCAGCAATTTAATAAACACTTCTTGTATAGTTTTATAGCTGAAGTTCAAAGTCATTAGATTTTAGAAAGAAAGGAAGGATACAGGGAGGGAGGGAGAAAAGGAGAGAGAGAAAATCAACAGAGAGCATAGGATCATATACTTACACCAAATTGTAGGTAAGCTGAAACCTGAAGTTATTTTCTAGCTTATTTTCTCTTAAAACACCCTTAGCATAGCAAGTCTAATTAGTGACTACAGAACGAGTCCGAGTGTCAGAAAGAATGAGAGTAGTTCCCACCTCCCAGCTCTCTGCTGTGTGCCCAGAGCCTAGTCGGCGGGGGTGACATGCATGCTGGCCATGAGCTCAAGCTTGGGGTCAGAGAGAAGACAATTTTGTACTTTATTAGTTCTGTGATTTCAAACAAGCTGCTTATCCTGACTAGCCTGTTATTTCTGTTTTTCAGCAAAAGGGAGTTAAGATTACACACCTCACAGGAGTTTTGTAAAGTTTGGTTCAGAATCTAGTACACTCTTAAGGCTCAACAAATGATCGCTACCATTTTTCCTCATCATCCTCACCAATATGACTGAGATGTTGAAATGGCTCAGATTTGTCATTTAAAAATGTGTTGTTTGGTTTGGTCTGAAAAATGGAGCGAGGTAATATATTCATTGCTGGGCCCCTGGGAGAAATATCTGAACACTCTTTTCTCCCCTGCCTCAGTTGGGATGGTTATATTTAGCTTTTATATAGCCTTATGCTCACAAACTGAATGCATCTTTTGCTATCCTTTGCAATCGACCTTCTGGTTACTCAGAATAAATTTTACCTTTTGCTGATGGAGCAACAAGAGCAAAGAAAAATAAAATACTTGGCCTTGGATCATAAGATGAGCCATAATTATCATAATTCCCCAAATCCCAGTCCTGGGTTCAGCCAAACAAACTAGGGTTTCCATGAGGTTTAGCAGTGAGGTAACCCTGGAGACATTCCGGACGACTTTAAAACAATACAAGGATACTTTGCGTCTCTTATTTTGTACAAGAGAGTGCACTGAAACTGAGGAATAGGGAATGCAAAGAAGTGTCATGAGAGAAGCAAGGAGTTCTCTAGGTTCTGCTGTGAAAACAAAGTTGATTTGATTCATGAGCTCTAAAAAGATTATTCTGCCAACAGAGAGCTAAAGAGTGAGGTCAGTTTCAGAGAAAAATGATTAACATAGTCTGTGTGGTTACCAAGGTGGTTGCATGGAGACCTAAACATTTTAAAGTAAAATAAGAAAGACTGAGGCAAATTCTGAGAGGAGATAGAATAGAATTAAAAGAACAGAGAAGTAGGAATAAAGGGCCTTGGCTTTGTCCATCAGTAATTAAACAGCTCTATGGAAATCACATAGATCATTCAAATGAAGATTTCTAACCCTACAGAATAGTTATAAGGACACCATAAAAGTGTCTTTTTAAAGAGTGTTTTAGAAATCTCTTCCACTCCAAAAAACAACAAATAAACAAACAAAAACCTCTGTTAAAAAATGTAGCCCTAAATCCCATTCTTTTTTACCCACAGATGGATGTTTATTAATCACTAGGTATTCAATATTATAAATGATTCAAAGACCTACCTACAAAACATGGTTTCTATGCTTGAAAAATTTAGTTAGAGGCAAAGCATAAAAGGATATAATCATGTAAAGATGAATCGAGACAAAATTTGATAAATTACTAAAAGAGTTCCACAGAAGACTGCCATAGAAATTCATCTGTGTTGATGAGAAGCTGCTGAAAGCTGGCACAGTCAGGAAAGCCAAATAAAAGGAGGCTAGATCTGACATCAGTCATGAAGGATGTAAACTGTTAAAATGGAAGTGTGAGGGTTTTGATATTACACTGAAGTGTTAGAAACTTGCTGTATGGACACTGAGGAGTAGCTAAAATTTTTGCATGGAAATGAATCTTTAAAAAGGCGTATTCAGCAAAGAGTTTGGAAGGAGAGTACAAACAAAAAGACTCATAATATATCTGTGATAGTTCAAATATCAAATACAGTGATGGCTGTGAGAATTAAAGTGAAACCAACTTTGTGAGTGATCGTTTGAAAGATTTCTTGAAAAAAAATTTACAAAATTCCATATTTGGCAAATTCCAACTGTCTCTAAATATGTTATCTACCTTGCAGACAAATCACCATCCACAATGACATAAACGGCATATCTTCACATGATTTTAGAAAATGAATAGTGCAACTTGCTTAAATATTGCCAAAGCCCTGGTGCCCTAATGTTGTTCAAAATGTATGTGGACTATGTCAAGAGAATAACTTTTGTTATAGTACATTCTAAGAATGATGACTTATGATCCTAAGAACTGATTTAAAAAGATACCTTAACAATTGTGGTAGACAGAATAATGGTTCCCCAAAGGTGCCTATGACCTTATCCTTGGAACCTATGAATGTTACCTTACATGACAAAAAGCACTTTGCAGAGGTAATACATTTAAGAATCTTGAGATGGGAAGATTATCCTAGATTATCAGTTGGTCCCAATATAATCACAGGGTCCTTTTTTATGGTTGGGGGTGGGGGGGGGTAGTAGAATCAGAGCAGAAATAGATTTGAAGATGTTATGCTTCTGACTTTGAAGATGGACAAAGTGGCCAGGAGCCAAGGAATGCAGGCGACTTCTAAAAGCTGGAAAGAGCAAAGAAACACATTCTCCCCTAGAGCCTCGCAAAGGAATGCAGGCCTGTCAGCACATTGACTTCAGCTCAGTGAGGCTCTTGCTGAACTTCTGACCTACAAAACTGTAAGATAATACACTTGTGCATTTAAAGCCACTAAATTAGTGTAACTTGTTACAGAAGCAATCAGGAACTCATACTTTAATATTACATATATTGTCTGAGCAATACATTCTCCTTATAGAAAATTTAGAAACTATTAAAAGATTTTTAAAATAAAGGACAAACTTATTTTTCTGACCATGACAAAATACCTTCCAGTCATAAACAACTAGAAAAATAGACAAAATATAAGAAATATAAAAAACAACTGTTTTCAAACACAATACTATATACTCTCTACAAGACCAGAACATTAGGTGAACCCCAACAGTCCATCAGCTTTCTTCTGAAAACACTTTTGAGACATTTGAATTCTAATCATCCAGAATGAAGAGACTTTTTTGAATACCCAAAGCATGGAGTAGAGACTCCAGAGAGACTGCACCTTAGTTGTAGGGCTAAACTAACTGAGGCAACTCCAGAGATGGTGTTGTAGGTAAATATGGTATGCAAATACTCCCACAACCACATCAAAATTACAACTAACTACAGGACCACCATTCAGAACCACCTGAAGTCTAACTAAACAGAAGTTCTATAACTAAGAATATAAAGAAGAAGCCACATCAAGACTGGTAGGAGGGACAAGACACAGACAGGCTGGTTCCACACACATGTGTGGTAGATAAAAATTGGGAGGTCCCCCCTGAGGAGCAATGGGACTCAACCCCACACCAGGCCCCCCTGATCCAGGATTCCAGTGCCAATAAGAGAAGTCCCCAAAAGTTCTGGCTGTAAAAACCAGCTTGGATTGTGGCTCAGTGGCAGCAGGCTGCTGGAACCCCAGGTGTTCCTCTGGAAGGGCCCACAGGACTTACTCAGACTCACTCTCTCTGGGCTCCAGTGTTGGGCAGCAACTTGAAAGGCACCAGGGACATAGAGAGAGAAACTTAACTGTCTGGCATCATAGGGAGCACTGGAGGGGCAGCTTTCTCCTAGACAGAAGTGCTTACAGAAACCATTGTTCTTTTGCTGAGCCCTCCCCTCACAGAGCAGGCAGGTGGACACCATATCTGAGTCTCCATCAACCTGGATAATGCTGTTAGCCCCGCCCTGGTGATTCCCTGAGACCCCACCCACCCAATTTGCCTGCCCAACCCAAGCAGCTTTCAGTGGCTTTTCCATACAAGCAGGGTAGGGAAGAAATTTAGAAGAGATAAAAGCAGAAAAGCATCACAAGATCCTTTTTTTATGGTTGGGGGAGGGGGTAATAGAATCAGAGTCAGAAATAGATTTAAAGATGTTATGCTTCTGACTTAAAAAATATATAGTGTTCCTAAAATCCTGAGATATAAGTTAAAACATCCATGAAACAAGAACAGGATTATATCAATAAAGAAAATTAGAGAATAGAAAGACCTAGAAGGTTTAACATCTAAATAAATGCATTTTTGACAGAGAAACAAAATGGAGAGGACACTTTGACTTATTTGGATAAAGAGTTTTTGTTTGTTTGTTTGTTTGTTTTTGTATTTTTCTGAAGCTGGAAATGGGGAGAGACAGTCAGACTCCCGCATGCGCCCGACCAGGATCCACCCAGCACGCCCTCCAGGGGGCGATGCTCTGCCCACCAGGGGGTGATGCTCTGCCCCTCCGGGGCGTCGCTCTGTTGCAACCAGAGCCACTCTAGCGCCTGGGGCAGAGGCCAAGGAGCCATCCCCAGCGCCCGGGCCATTTTTGCTCCAATGGAGCCTTGCTGCGGAAGGGGAAGAGAGAGACAGAGAGGAAGGAGAGGGGGAGGGGTGGAGAAGCAGATGGGCGCTTCCCCTGTGTGCCCTGGCTGGGAATTGAACCCAGGACTTCTGCACTCCAGGCTGACGCTCTACCACTGAGCCAACCGGCCAGGGCTGGATAAAGAGTTTTTGATTGAGATTACTGACCAGGTGTCTAGCCAGTAAAAGAGAAAAGTGCCAAATGAAGGCACAGTACCGACATATTTTAGAACACTAGTATAAAAAGACAGTACTAAAAGTTTAAAAAGATAAAAAAACTGATCACACCAGGATTAAAAAGAAAAATGAAAGCTTTTTTTTTTAAGCCTGACAGAATTAAGATGAATCTCAATCTACATGACATTCAAAACAAAATTTAACAGTTTTTAAGAAAACTAAACAAAATACACAATCTCATCTTTAATAGTCACAATGTCCAGCAGCCAATCCAAGAGGACTAGGTAAGCAAAGATGGTTGGAAATACAACTCATCCCATTAGGCTAGGAAGATCAAAATTCAAAATCTGATGTACAGTTTCTACTGAATGCATATGGCTTTTGTACCACTGTAAAGTAAAAAAGATAACATTAATTTTGAACCATTTTAAGTAGAGAGCTATTTATATGTATGTATGTATATATATGTATATATATGTAGTATAATTCCTACAATTATAAGAAAAAAACGATTTTTCAAAAATAGGTAACAAATATTTGAACAGACCTTTTTCAAAATAAAAATAAATGACCAATAAGCAGGAGTAAAGATTTCCACATCAGTAATCAAGGGAACACCAATCACATCCACAATGAAACATTACCACAAATACATTCAGAATGACAAACATTTTAAACTGTCAATATTCAGTTTTTAGATGAAATTTAATGGAAACTCTCACACATTGATGGTGGTAGTGTAAAACAGTATAGCACTTTAGAAAACAGTTTGGTCATCAGTAGTTATTTGTAGGCATTAAATAGCTTAATCAGCTCTGTTGGTTAATTCTATTATTTTAATAATAAATTATGTTAGAGTTTAGATTTTTTAATTTTCATTTTTCTCAATAACATCTCAAAGATAATTTCTGCACTTAAAGTTTTGCCCAGATTTGTATCTCTTTGAGAAAGATTTCTAGAAAAACAGTATTAGGTTAAGTTAATAAAAGAGAAGGATATATATATGTCATTCCTATTTTTGGAAACTGCCTTATAAGAATTCTACTTAAAAGTTGAGCCACATTGACAAACTTGGCTTGTGATTCTTATGTCAAGACAAGTTTGGTTAATTAGCTTTTTAGGAATTGGGGTAAGATTTCAAGGAACAGTTAACAAAAGATAGTTGCAAAGTGCCCAAGGAGGGTCAGTTCTGCTGCTGGTAGACTCTGTTTTGTGGGGTACTGTAAGGATTCATCTTGAACATCAGTGGTAAGAGCAAGAGCAGAGCTGAACTGTTCCACTGACTCCTCAGGGTCACTCTCCTTATTTCTTCAGGTCTCTCTCAGATGTCACCTCAGAGAGGACTTCCCTAGCCTCCCTTTGTAACTGCAAGACCCTCCCCCTCCCCCAAATACACACACACGCATGCATACATGCACCCCAATTACTCATTCTTTCCATCTAGCCCGATATATGGTTTTTTTCATTGCACTTATCATAATCTGACATCTGCCACATACAACACCTTCACCTCCTGGGAGAAAGTAAGTTCCATGAGAGCAGGGATTTTGTTTTGTTTGCTGTTGTACCCCTGTTGCCTGGTATATGATGGGTAGTAGGTGAGTGACAACTTCAGAGTAGGCCTTCAACTATTTGTTGAATGCAAGCTTGAATGATTGGGGATTGAGGAACTTTAAGTTGTTGACAGAAAATCCTGGAGGAAAGAAAAAAATAATGCAAGGTTGGTGTTGTGTTTGTGAAGAAACCAAAACAAAACAATGCATGCAACTCTTGGGGGATGTGTAAGTTGTTAGCTAAGAGTTGTGTGTAAACTGTTTGCTCTAAGTTCATGATGAAAACAAACCCAGTACCTACCTCCCATTCCCCTATACAATCTTTAAATTTACAACGTATGAGTGGATTTTAGAGGGAAATGTGAAATGGACCAAGTTCTACAGCAAGTTTGACAAGGAAATTTGGAGTCAAACAGTAAAGCATGTACAAATAAATTGAAGAAAAGGCACTTCCTGAGAAAAAACTGAAGAATTCTTCAGTTCTTAGCTATTAAGTTGTAAATCACTCATGATTATGAGTATGCTATTTTTAACTTACACACATTTAGGTATATTTATTATATTCTTCAGAGTCACACAAAAGACACTAGAACAGAATAAATAACCAAACACACTGAAGGTAAATGAGAACTTTAGGTCTTAAAATTCATGAAACATTCATACTTAGCTGGCAGGGGAGATGCCATGATCATGAAAGTTCATGAAACATTCAGATAGTAAGTCCATAAACTCTTGAAAAGAATACTGGAAATAGACTAAACTCATGATGAATCAAGTATGCAAGATGATCATATTTTCTATTTACAGTTTTATATTAAAGGCAATATAGGTCCTCCTTTATCCTGGCTAGGTAAGGCTGAGAATGCAGTAAAATGAGCATCTTTATGGAAAAGCATATTCTCATCAGCATAATGATCATTTTACAGATTCCTAGATTATGGTAGTACTAAAAGGTCCAGGCAATAGCTTATTAATTCAAGATTTCTGTCTGATGAAATCAATAGTTACCATATTTTCGTGATTCTAAGATGCCATTGACTGTCATATGCACACTTAATTTAATAACAACTATAAACACAAAAATAAATAAACTTAAAATACAATAAATAAACTTGACAAGTGGCCACACTAAATATGAGATGCATTCACACTATGGAAAAAAGTCAATTATGGGCAAAGTTTATCTCGTCATTGAGGAAATACTGTACAGTACTTTGAAAATAGAAGATTGAATTCAGCAAGGTCATTGTTTACTGGTTTTGAGACCTGTACCAAATCATCGGCTCTGTAACTCAGTTGTCTAACTCTGAAAGGAGACCATTCTCTTCTTCTCTGCAGGGTGCAGGAAGGAAAAGACTGAGGAACAGAAGAGCAGACAGATGACCTTTGAAGGATCATTCTAGTTCTAAAGCAGTGGTTCCATGTTTCTTGATAATACAGTTAAAGGGAGAAGATCCTAATTTGATTAATTGACACAAACCCTTGTGTTGCTTTTCATTCTCAGCTAAATCTGTATCGTGGTTATTAGAGGATTACTACCTTTGTAACCCTGATTTTGAAAGGGCCCTGGAAGTTGTTGATTTTAGGAGTTGGTAAGTCATTCTTTCTTCATAAAATCTTCGACGACAAGCTCCAATAGCTAAAGTAGACACAGCTTCCAATGAACAGGACGGCAGCTCCACTTCTAATAAGTTAATCCAATGGTTTTTGTCATGAGCAAAACAAGAAATCATGTTTTTAATCATACTAAAAGGTCTCTGCATTTTGTTAACATCTGGAGTTCAATCACTTCTGTGCTAAAAACCGGGGAATGCTTCAGCAGGGCATAAATCTTGCCCCTCATTGTACATGCGATCCAGATGCTGGAGCAGAATTAACGTTCGTTTGTAACACATCTGGTGGCGGCAGCTTTGAGTAAACTCTAATAGAAAGAGTGCGGAACTAACGTGGCATTACACCTTTCCTCAGGCCAGGGGTTCTAGACTGAAGGGAAAAGCCTGCAGGTGTCCCTTGGGGCTTAGCAATAAACTGCACTAATCAGCTCTGGCATTGTGTTAAGTGCAGGGTGTTTTGAATTTTCCACAGAAATTTCACAGCCCAGTAACCCTACATTCCAACCGTCTGCTTTTGACAACTCTTTAGATTTCCCACCATCTTGAAACGCCAAACAAAGAAAAGGCCCAGAGTCACTGTCAGGACGGAGGTATCCCAAAAGATGATTGGAGGTCAGTCATGACCAGTACAGTGGTGAGTGAATAACAGACCAGCCTAACTGCAGAAATAAAAAGTGACTGGGACTCTGCCATAGAGGCAGTCTGGGGGAGTTGAAGCGCACTGAATTTGAACTGGGACATCTGAACGTGAGTCTCACCTCTGGTACGTGTGCAGAAGTCCAAAACAACCTGATTCCAGCTTCCAAATAAGATGATGGCTTTTTGTAAGAAAAGGATGAAGTCCAATTTCTTAGAGTAGCAGTTCAATTCACTTTGAAACAGCCTTCGTTTCCAACCTCCTTTATCCTCAACATCCACTTGGGTTTTAAACTACCATAAATACCTTGCTTTTAAAAAGCTTGCTGCATACTTCCGTGCTTTGGAGCTTTTTTGCCCATGACCAATCCCCATTGTTCTTTGTGCCTAGCTCCTTGGCTAGATTTTGATCCTACCCAACAAGAACCTGTGAGAGAAAAGGTGGAGCCTATGGGAAGCATTCAATAAACTCTGAGGGAGATATTTCACGCTGCTGCAGATGGCCTCCAATTCAGTCCCACTTCTGTGAGAAAATTATTTGTGATAGTCAAATAATGGGGCATGCAAATGCTACTGGACAATTGGAGGGTTTATGTTAGGATTAAAAAAACATGTAGGTAACTATGAAAGTGTTTTGTGAGGGCAGTGTGCTCCGCTGGGGGTCAGGCTCTGAGCTCAGGGAGTAAGATGCTCATGCCATGAGAGCATGGAAACAAAGATCAGAACCACATCCCCCTTTTCACCCTCTGCCTGGCTCTTGTGATCACTGAGGGAAATTGTGGGTGAATCCCCTTATTCAAAGTGTTCTTCTTTAAGTTGGTGCAGGTTGTAAGGTGGAATTTTATGAGTTAAATGTGCAAATAATGTGACTCTGCTAATCATATGTTTTAAATTTGGTATTTGTTAGTATAAACTGGAATGCCAGAAGAAACTACTCTCCAGTTTAGACTTGAAAATTGCCACACCACCAAATGAATCACATAGAATAAGAGAAATAAGACAGCAACAATGATAAATGTTCATAATTTCATTAAAAGAAAAAATGTGAACTAAGAAAGTAAGATTGACAAAGGTATTGAGGTCTTAAAGTGACAGCTCTCTAGCAGTGATAAGAGCCTGATAATTTCACTTTGCTTTTGAATAGCACTATATTTTCCTAGTACTTTCACGTATTTCATTTATTCACTTATTTTTCCTCTCTGACCATCTGTGAAGTAATGCCAAACATCAAGCCTATGAAAGAAGGAAAATCAAAGAATGATTATATTAATCTAAAAATAGCCAGACAACATTCATCAGTTATTAATTAGAAATATTTTCTAAGTAAACTTATAAATGCTTATTGTGGAAAGTACATTAGACTGAACAATACAGGTTTGTTGGATAGATAATAGAAAACATCTTTTTATCTGTTTAAAAGAGATCAGAGGGTTTTTTTAATAAACTATTCATTTCAGCTCTTCCAAGATGTATATTTTAGGCATAACTCTTATATAAAACATAGAGTTGGATATTTTGTTATGAGTAAACATGTTATTTAAATAGATGAGTTATCCACTTATATTTATGAAAGGCAGCCTTGTTTGCTCTTAATTCTGTCATTCATGTTATGCTTTCTATTTTTATTGATTCTATTAAAATCTTTACACTACATGGTCTATTTTCTTCCCTTTGTTCTCTGTTTATGTATTCCTGATTTTAAAAACTCAATAAAATGGGAACAATAGTTATATTTTATAATGCAAAGGAATATATATCTCAATCATCATCTGACTTAATGGGATACTTTTACCAAATCTTTAAAAAATTGATAATTCTGATGATATTTAGACTGTTCCAGGGAAACATTTCTACTAAGGTCATGGATGAGACATACATGTTTATCATCATTACTTTCATTTAACCCTGTCCTAAATGTATTAGCCAACACAATTTAATAATAATAATAATAAACTAGGGTATAAAAAAAGGAAAGAAGGTAAAATCATCATTTGCAGATGACATGATTATATACCTGGAAAAAGAACAAGGGGATAATTTTTAAAATGTATCCTATCAATAAGAGAACTCTGCAAGGTATTTGGGTAAAAAATTCATGTACAATAACAGCCCTTATACATACAGACAATCCCCAACAAGGTGATCTACAGGAGAAAAGATTCCCTTTACAAAAGCAGTAACAACAAAACCTAGGAATATACCAGAAATAAATAAGATCAATATGAAAAAAATCTTAAATTTTTGTGAATCACAAAACACACACATTCACATACATGTACATTACACGCATGCACACATACACATTTGAACATAAAGAAAAGTATAGAGCATGCCTGGAAATTAATATACAAAAGATATTTAAGAACTCAACGTCATCTCAGTTAATTTATAAATTTGATACATTTGTTTTAGAGGGTACAATAATTGAATCTAAAAAATCATCCAGAAAAATAAGCAAGTAAAAATAGTCAGAAATTTTCTGAAAAACTGAACAAGACAAGTAAAATATTTCTATCAGGTTTTGATACTGACTATAAATCTAATAAAAATTAAATTTTTGCTATTTGCACATAAATAGACAGATAAGCCCCGGAAAGAGAAAAGAAAATCTAGAAATAGATCCCAATACATACAGTAATATACTAAACACATAGAAAACATTTCAAAATGGCATTGAAAATATGAATTCTGTAATAATTTGTAATGAGGAAACTGGGTTAACACCTGAAAAAAAATTGGATTCATATCACTCCCCAGAATAAATTTAAAGTTGATCAAAGATTTAAAAGTAAAAAATGAAATCATAAAAGTAGTAGAAAAAACTATGAAAAAAATTTTCTTATCTCAAGTGAGAAATTTTTTTAAGTATAAGCAAAATTTAGAAGCCCTAAAAAAATGTATAAACTTAACTATATAAAACTTTTTTTAAAATTTTAAGGCAAGACTCATAATAATCAAAGATAAAAATCAAACAAAAAATTGAGAGAAAATGTTTGCATAAGAAACAAAAAGCTAATATCTCTAGTATATAAAGAATTTCTACTAATCAGTAAGGAAAAAACACAATCAGTCATCTAATGAGCAGAGACTATAAACAGAGCACAGCAAAGGAAAAACAAACAGCTCTTAAATACATAAAAAGATATTCAAGGAATGCTACTTTAAAGTACATTAAAATCACATTTTTAAATTAAGAAGATTGGCAAATTTCAGAAAGTATAACTCTGTATTGCCTGGAGTTCAGGGAATGAAACACTTCCATACAGACCACTTGTACTGAAATCAGTGAAGCCAGTCTGCAGGGCATTTTGGCCACACTTATCACAGTTACAAATACACATACCCTTTAACGAGCAATTCATGCAAGGCTATGTTCTACAGACTCACTTGCGCATGTGGTAAGGTGATAGATACATAAGATTATTCACTGCCACCTTGTTTATAAGAGCAAAATATGGTAACCATTTAAATATTCATCAATAGAATACTGCTTATATAAATTACAGTGCATAGATATAATGGTATATTATAAGTAGTAAATAAAGGAAAAAGCTTTATGTACAGATACATGATGATCTCCAAGATACGTTTTTAAAAGGAAAAAAAGGATAGAGAATATTGTGCATAATGTACAAACATTTGAGTATAAATTGGAAGAGAGATAGAAACAAAATATATATCTTAACCCTGGCCACTACTGCCTACATTTCAATAGCATCAGACTACTTATCCTTCTCTGCATCTACCTTTTGTGAGAGCCCCCATGCTTTTAATTATGACATTCTGCCCTGTGCAGACTGTTCTTCATCCTTATTTTTGCTTGTCAAAATTTAACCAGTCTTTAGATAGCGCCTCCTGTACATTAACCTTTCTTTTCTTTCAGTATTACCATCTGATTCCTGGGTTTTTCCTAATAACAGGTTGTAAAATATGTCTGCATAATGCTGGAAGGAAAGGGGGAGGGGGAAAGAGCAGCTACTAAAAAGAGGTTAGATGCTTCAATAGCCAGTGTCATTAACTGTATAACAAACATGACTCAAACAGCACTCCAGTTACAAATACTGAAACAAGCTTGAGAAGATCAGAGACTGTTCCGAATGTCCCACATCTAATAACTGGATGTGCAGAGGCTGCGACTCAGGAATCCAGGAGCACAAAGATTTCCTTGTTCCTTTGTACAGCCTTGTACTTATGGGATCTCTGCCACCTTTCTCTAGAGCCCAGATCTTTGAGATCATCTAATTCAACACTCTTGATATAAATGAGAAAAAAAGAAAGCTGGAGAGGTTAAGTGCTTTGCCAACTAGTTTGTCAGTGTCATTGGGATTGGACGGAAGGTCTATAAAAGCATATTTATGTAATTAGGACTAGGGATGTAAAGGTCAACCTGGTTCTTTACGCTTCTATAGTAGAATTTAGAATTAACAGGATAATTGATAGTCTTTAAAATTAAAATGTTGTCACATACCACAGACTGAAGAGGTTCAGGAATGAAAAGTACAAACATCTGAGAATGAATATCATCTGTGAAAACTAATGTCCGTTCATGACATTTATAAGAATGCTCTGGTGTAATTAATTCTTTGCCAAGTATCTTTCTGTGCTAAAGACAAAATGAGTTCTTGACATCTGATACAAAGTCCATGCGCCCGACGATAAAATCCGGAGGTCTCCAGTGATTTACTTGCCTCGTCCCCCCAATATCTGGCTCCCATCCCACAGCCTCTACCACTCTGGCTCAGGAAGTAGGCAATTTCCTGCCCTGGCTGAGCCGGATATTAAGACCTCTTTGTTCCTTATCTCTGAGAAATAACACCTCTCTGTAATACTCCAAGGGGCCGACTGACTCACGGTCAGACTGACTAAGTCTAGGACCCTCTGCAGTTCTTGAACATTAGTGTTGACGGAGGCCGAGCCTGCTGCACACGTTCTAACTGTAAAACGTTGTGGGGTGCTATACAGTACACTGGATTATTACAGTTTGTAGACTGTCTGACATGAGAATAAAGGAGATTTTTAAAAGAACTATAAAGCTAGAGGGTCTTCCTTTCTGCACCTCCTCTGGCCCCCAACTCATCCACAAACGAACCCACCATTTTATGTCAATTTTCATCTTTGGGAGCATCTTCTCTCACATGAGATTTCTTAAATGGATTCATTCACATTAGTACAGACTACACTGAAACTTGAGGCTGTGTAACATGAGCAATTTGACTACTCTGGTTGGAGGCAATACATACAGAGATAACAACTGCTGACAACTTCTTGGTACATCCCAATGTATAAAGACACATGACATATCGATCTGTACACATAGGCTGTGTTCTCTACTTAACTGATGGTTAGCAACACCATCTGCACATCCGCAGCTTGTCCAGTTTCCAGGCTTCTTCCATTTGGTGGAATGTTCTTAATACAATATTCCTATTCAACACTTCAAAGCCCTTTCAAAACATTTCACTTTTCATGTAATGCATGCTCTACATTCCAGCTTCTTCTCTTTGGAGCTCCGATACCAGGAAAAGCTAAAAACAGTTCGTCGTGATAACCATGCACTGAAAATAAAATTTAGAAATAAAAATGTAAGGAACATACTTTGCCCTCCTCCTTCACTAGCAGCATTAAAAGAATCAAAATATTTCAAAGCTAAGAAATCTGAAAGCTTATTTAGTCTCACCAGCTCCTTTTCTATTGGTGGAAACAGAACAGGAGTATTAATAGCATTGTAAGTAGCCGGATGGAAAAGGTTCCAAGGTAAAGGGATCTACATGGGAATGTTGATGAGGCCACCAGAAGATCCAGACTAGATGGGCGGATCAGGAAGAAACAGAAAGGAAGATTAAATGAGTAGGGATGAACAAATTTACAAAGGACCTTGAAATTTCCACCTGCAATTTATGGATCAATTTTCTACTTTGCTGGAAATCTAGACATTAAATCGTGTAGTGCAGGTTTGGAAAGGAACTCAGGATCTCAGGATTTCTTTCTTTCCTTAATAACACTTACTTGATTTAGTTGTAATTTTTTAATCTGTTTAATTTAAAAGTCTTTGCCATCCACTACATTACAATCTTTAGAGCATGTGGCACAGTTGACAGGCATATAGGAAATGCTCAAAAGCTATCTGTTGAATGAACAAGGTCACCATCATCTGAATTAACTTCTACACAGAGATAACACCTTTTTTACAGCGTCCTGAACAGCTGACTCTCTCACCATGGTCTCAATGAATATCCTCAGTGATGAGGCCTGGCCATCAGGCAAGGTATCCATCCCACGCCCTTGTCCGGCTACCAGCATTGAAAAGGAGCCAACTTGTTTAGGAAGAAGGGAGATGGTGACTAGGATATTCTAGGTCTAAGTACATGAGACTATTGACTGCCTCTGATGTTTCAGGCAGACACTAGGCTTTAGGTAAGAAATAAGGAAATGAAATATTCGAGGGCCTTTTTTCACTTTGCAAAAAGCCTTATGGAATTAGACATTACACCTTTTCCATTTAAAGTAACTGAGACTAAACTTTGGGTACTTAATTCAAGACAACATAGGAACGAAATTGATTTGAAACCAGGTCTGGCTTGGAAGCTCGGATTCTTCCTAACTTGCTATACTGCCTCTATTAAAAAGTCTAAAACAGAAATGCTACCCTCAAGTAAGTCACAATATAGCTGAATAGAGATTTGTAAGCATCCATACAATGTTTATCACAAGGATGTAGAATGCACTGACTGACAACAAAGAGAACGCTGTTAGTTCAGCCTGGAGTTTGGAAATGTCAAGAAAGGCTTCACCAGAGATGGCTTCTGACCTGGGCTGTGGAGGTAACTGTCATGTGGCATCAACCTGACTCATCAGAAAGTCAGAAACAGTCCAAAAACTCAGTGCAGCCAGAAGACTTTCTCAGTGGGGCATAATATGTTCCAGCCAAGCTGTAATATCTTCAGCGGGGTTTTTATAATTTTTTGTTTGCTTAATACTTAAGTATTCTCTTAAACTCCCCCACATATATGCAAATGTAGCCACGCACCACTATCACGACCACTTTTACCTCCACCTCCACCACCGTCACCTCCACACACATCACCTTGTCCTGCCCACAAAGATGGCCTTGGTGCCCCTTCTACTACACCCACTGCCTCTGAGCACTACTACACGAGGCGCTCAATTTATGTGATTACAAGAATATAACCAAAGATATTTTAAATGACAGATGTTTGACTGTTACAGACATTTCTCTAGCACCACAATTTAGGGTGGGGGTTGATACAGACTAGGCAGCAGTAGAGAAATTTCCTGAACTTCTCAAGTTCTGAATAGAAATTGGCAACTGTTCTCTGCAATTTGCTTTTAATGTGGATGGAACCAGTCTCTCATGGAAACAGATACCTTCCTGTACATTTATTGCATGTAAAAAAATAAATAAATAGGGCTGTCTGGCTAGAAGCCACACAGACCACCTCAAGCTCTTGCTTAGAGGAGTCACAACAGGCAATTTAAAATGAAAATTCCAGTTTCTTCATCACACAGGAAAGTATTCAACACTAATGGGCTAACAGCAAATCAAACTTGCTGATATTATATAGTATTCAAACAAAATGACAGGGCTTGAGATATTCAGTAAGTAGAGGATTTGTGATTTTTTTTTGCTTAGCTGTTAATAGGTATTGTGAGAATAATGATCTTTTGAAGAAAGCACTGTTACTCCTGAAAAATGCCCCTCACTCAACAGACTTTGAGCCTATGGCAGAAAACATTACATTTTCAGTTTCTCTCACCCAACACAAACCCACACAGCAGCCAATGAAGCAGGGGTGACTGTGTGTCCAAGATGCACTGGGTCTAACACCCACGTTACATCTCATAAAAGACACTGAGGCTGAGGGTGGCATGTGTCAGGGATCTGGGCACAATTCTACTACTAGGTTAAGAAAAATATTGAAACATGATGGTGGGAAGTGATATTAACAGTATGTGGAGAGAAGTCTAATTTGAGAGTAGACCTGATTTCCTTAGTCTTGAACTTGATCTGACTTGAATTCCCAGTGCTCCACGGCTCATACAGCAGGGCAGTCAGGGAGGGCAATGGAGGTTTTGGAGAGCGAGAGCTGGGGCCACTGAAGAACACTCAGAAGACACTTCAGAGCAGAGCTTCACTGCACTCAGAGGAGCCACACACACTTCTCACAGAGAGCTCCAACAGACGGGAACCACGCTGGAAGTGGGAAGGAAGATGCTGAAAGTATATTAGGAAGAAAGGGGAAAAAGAGATTTCTTCAGAAAAACTCAGCTCTATCAGGATGCACAGAAAGGAGCAGAAGAGTATATAAATCCAGAAAGAGCAAGTTGAGAAAACTATACCTCTAAACAGCCTGGTCTCTCTTCCAGCTACTGACATTAACTTTCTTCAGGAAAATAATCTTGGAATTTTAGAACTAGAAGAAATATTAGTGATCATCTACTTCAACCCCATTATCATACCACTAGGGAAAGTGAGGGCCCAGAGGTACTGAATGACCCAGGTTGTACAACTAGTAACTAACTGGTCAACCAGGACTAGAGCTCATCTTTCAGACTCTGGTGTTCTCTGGTTTAGGACCAGAACAATGGATTTGGAACTTGTTCCTATACCAACTAGCTGTTGTATATAAAGAGATTCTGCTAGCTCTAGATTTCTCTTCTGCCCTGTTTCATAGGATTATTAGAATAAAATAAAGACGTGGCATGTAGCACTCAAAAATAACAGATTCCTACCAAACAGTATTTCCTAGGTTAGGAATGGGAATTAACTGTGTATCTTTCCCAGGTTCTAGCATAGATATTATGTAAATAACAATGAAATGAAATACTTCCTTTTAATAAACTCAAAAATAACCTAAGGTTGTGTACAAAAGGAAAGTTGTCTATCTGATAGGTTTATTTCCAAGGTTATATTATGTTTTCAAAACAATAAATGCACTATTTGAGACTGAGAGAAAGCAATACCCCTCTGCAACATAGTCTTAGATCTAGTAATACTTCAGAGGTATAGAGCTGGCTGGGGAAAAAGTTTGAATACATTTCCAAACTTTCAAACTTGATGAATAACTTCTAATTACTATGCAACTTATTTTTCATTTCCCTATTTTAGTAGAAGAAAACCCTACTGAAACTAATCTTTCCTACATTAGAAAATGAAATAAATTTAGTTTTAATAAATTTAATAAATATTTTAAATAAATTTAAAAGATATAGAATACCACTCAGACATTTAGTTAATAATTCAATGCAACTGACATCAACTTAAAAATACTATCAGCATCTATGAACCAACTTATTCTTCAACTATTTCAGTCAAGTTATAATTCAGCTTAAGGTTAGCATTTGAATTTTCTAAAAATAGAAGCACTCCACTGATACAGCCTGACATTGTTTCATTTGCTACCTAGTTTTAAGTGGAAGAAAACATACTGGACATCTGAATTCATGTCTTTAAATATTTACCATTTCTATTCAGCTCTGTATTTTCTTAAATATCTTGGCTAGCAGATTCTTCTGCATCTTCTCCAGAGGACATTCATCATTCAGAACACAAGTATGATGCCCTCTCCCATTTCAGAAATGGCTGAATTTCAGTGAGTGTATATTGTGAAGTTCAACTAGCTTTCTGATGGTGCTGTCGATGGAAAAGATAACTTTTATCCAAACTAGCACACGTGATTTTGCCTCCAGCTCTAGCATATAGCAATGGTAGTTATGGTCATTATCAGAAAGTTCCAGGACCAAATTCTATCAAGTGAACTGATACTGATACTGTTGCTCAGGAAATAAGACAACTAACAGAAATGAAGTTGATCCTCAAACCTGGTTTTCCTCACTGAAGAAATTCCAGATAGCATATTTTAATATATGGAGCCTTCACTGCCAGTAAGATCCTGCTGGGTTCTGAAAGTCCTGTCCACTAACATCTTTCAATTTGCAGATGTTGAAAAGTGTTCCCGGAGTTGTGGTCAACATCTTCACATCCTGACCACAAGGCGGTGGAAAGTTCTCACACAAGAAGTTTGGTGTGTCAAAATGTAATCACGGGTGGACTTTGCTACTTTAGGACAGACAGCAATATTTTAATGTTCATTCATAGCTTTCTGCATTTTTAAGTTTAGAAAAACCTTCTTCCTATTTCACTCACAGGAAAGTTCTAAAAGAAAAAAAATGGACAGGGTAAAAGATATCCATATACTTTGCAAACCATAACAAGCACTTGCTTAGCAATCGTCTCTAGTTTAGGTGATAAGAGGAAACCAGAAGAACGGAGCATCACATATGAGCTGCATGTTGCCCGAGGTGGTATGAGACATTCATCAAAAGTCCAGATGAGATTGACTGAGTAAATCAACTGGCTCCAGTAGTCCAGTAGGGATCCACGGAATGCTTGAAGGGTTAGGGATTGCTTCTAACAGCTCTGTGGGGTCACACTGCAGACCACAGGCTTTGGAGTCAGACAGACCTGGGTTTAAATCCTGACTCCTCTACTAAGTTGGTTTGAACTTGCAAAAGTTACATAATCTCTCTGAACCCATTTTTCCCCTGAAAAGTGGAAATAATACTACCTCAGTGGGCTGCATGGGCTTAGGCAGGTTGATGAGTGTTAAGTGCTTAACACAGCACCTGGCACACAGCAAGAGATAAAAAAAGAAACAAACGAAGGAAGCTGCTTCAGGGGATCAGAGATGCGACCAAAAGGTTTAAAAAGGTCATGTGGACTAAAGAGAAAAAAGCAGTGTGCTGTCATTACAAGTCAGAGGGTATAACAAGTCCAGAAACCCTATTGAAATTTTCTGGTTTTCCATGTAAAATGATTATCAGTGACCATATAAACCAAATTTGGGGATTAAAAAGATTTCAACTTATTGGAGATGATTTGCAAAACTACGTGGGTACAGGATATCTAGAAGTATTATTATCAAACAATGGAAAAGTTTAGCAACTAATAGAGACAAAAGGAGTTGAAAGCACAATAGCCTTCAAAATAGCACTTGCTACTTGGTCACTAATAGTTCAAAACACCCCCTAGGAACTCCTTCACTTGGCTAGCTGGATTCATGTAAAATAACACAAAAGCCTTCTCATTATCCTCTGAAATCAGTACGTGCTCATATCCATTTGCTCAATTCAAAACCTACTGTATAGTTCTGAGGTATACATGAGTCAAATCCATATTTTTATTCCCGAAAAGGCTAAAAACATGTCCTGTATTCCAAAAATTTATAGCTTTTTAAACATTTGAAAAACATGCTATTTCCATTTACTAGGGCTAGCTGCTCTAATCTTGCTTCTCTAGAGGAAGGTAATAGAACCTAAAGGTCTGAATGAAACATGTTCAATGTTTTATTTTTTAATAGCTAGAAACAAATAAAGAGTTTTCAAAAGCTACCAAAAAAGAAAGAAGTCTGATAAAATCTTGGCTGGCGAAGAGATTCAGAAAACGACTGGGGCAGTCACCCTCCCCCTTCTCTCCCAGCCTGGTCTTCCCCTTCCCAGGCAGGGCACAAAATAATTTCCAGAGAAACATGAGATTTTTCTTTATCAAAGAGGGGCAGAGGTTATGAAAAGGTTGAGAAACACCTTTAGAAACCCACCAGCTGGCGAGCTATTTAAACATCACTAAGGACAACGTATTCCCCCCAAGAGGCATGCTTCAGGAAGGAGATGAATCGAAGCCTTTAATCTCCTCTGTGGTAAGTGGAGCCCCAAATCTCAGATTATAAACATTGGAATAGTAGCTCAACTGGTTCCATCAAAGGCTGTATTGCAGTGACTGTGTCAGATCTTTGTTGTCATCAGCTCTCTCAGAACAAGATTCTGGAATGACGACTCACTTCTTTACATGACTGCTTATCCTACATTCATTTAAAAAGGTAAAAAGAGGGTTTCTTTAGGTGAGAGGAGGGAAGATAGTGAGGCAGACTCCTGTATGCACCTCAACCAGATTCCACCCAGCAACCCCATCTGCAGCCAATGCTTGAGTACCGAGCTATTTTTAGCACCAGAAGCTGACATGCTGGGACCAACTAAGCTATTCTCAGCACCCACTGGCTGCAGGAAGGGAAGAGGGAGAGAAGGGGAGGGGTCAGAGAAGTAGATGGTCACTTCTCCTGTGTGCCCTCACCAGGAATTGAACCCAGGCCATACACTAGGCCAATGTTCTATCCACTGAGCACCGGCCAGGGCCTAAAAAGGAAAATTTTAAAAAATAAATATTACTCTTATAATTGTCAGTTTCATGTGAATTTACAGCAATATGTTACTTTTTTAAAATTAAATTTATTAGGATGACATTGGTTAGTAACATTATTTCAGAGTACAATTCTATAATACATCACCTGAATATTGCGTTGGGAACACCCAAAGTCTGTTCCCCTTCTGTCACCATGTATTTGATACCCTTTACCCTCTTCATCCTGTCCCTGCCTTTCTTTCCCTCTGGTAACCACCATATGTTGTCTGTGTCTAAGTTTGTTTGTTTGTTGCTTTCTGTTTTACATCCCACATATGAAAGCATGTGGTTCTTGTCCTTTTCTGTCTAACTAACATTTTGTGTAGCATAATGCTCTCAAGATCTGTCCATGTTGTCACAAATGGCAAGATTTTAGCATTTCTCGTGGCTGACTAGCATTCTGTTGTATATATGTACCGCATCTTCTTTATCCAGTTATCAATTGAAGGTTGTTTCCATGCCTTGGCTACTGTGAATAATGCTGCAATGAGCACAGGGGTACATATACCTTTATAAATAAATGTCTTCAAATTGTTTGGGTAGATACCCTGTGGAGGGATTGCTGGGTCATAAGGTAGCTCTATTATTAATTTTTTCAGAAACACCTATAACTGTTTTCCATAATGGCTGTACCAGCTGACATTCCCACCAGCATAATTTTTTTTATGTGTACAGTTTCTTTTAAGTAAAATTAGAAATATAACTTTCCTTTACTGAAACACTTTATTTCTAACTCCTCCAACAGAGTTGGTGATATTAAAACAGCAATCTTTACAAGTCACAGAGCCTGTGTCCACTGGACAGGCTGAAGAAGAGACCAGGAAGGACCTCACCACCTGCATAAACTCAGATCTTGGCATCGTGGCTGCCAAGATGCCAAGTAGCAGCTTAAACCAACTGCAGGAGTTATTTCCCATATTCATAGATAGTATCACTTCCTTTTTCCATTAGTTCTACAGATTTAAAAAAACAATGAACACACACCCCGCTTTAGCAGAGTGGTTACTGGGTTTCTGAGCTGGCCCCTCACCAGCTATGTGACACCGGGCAGATCATTTATCCTACCTGTGCCTCAGTTTCCTCTTCTTGAACATGGAGATGAGTGATGACAGTTGTCTCCTCACGTCATTAAGAAGACACAAATAAAATGAATCAGGAGTGTAGAACTTAATGCTGAATACATAACTATGCAAGTATGGGGACCAAATCTGAATTCAATATACTTTTTTTCTTCACGAAAAAGGGACCATAGCTTTCATCAGATTAAAAATTGGTCAAGATCATTGTTTTGCAGCTTGAGCTAGAGATTCTGTTCTTGAATAGCACCACACGTCCATTATTTCTAAGATAAAGAAGCCAAAAGACTATTATACTTTAGAGAGAATATGCCTGATATGATCCAAAGTAACCTCTAGTGATTTTAGTTTGAAAAACTATTTTTCTTGGAGTAACTGGCCATAAAGCTGCCATTCAGATGGATCTGGTTTATTGATTGGGAAAGGGAGAAGAGGAAAGGGGAAAGCCTCAGGAAAATAATTACAAAGAAGTCTTAAAATATTAAAAGGGGGGAGCAAGGGGAGTAAATAGGGACAAATAGATATCCCACACAGGTGGGATATAAAACTGAGACTTGTAGACACAGATAAAAGTGATTACCAGGGGGAGGGGTCAGGGGGAGGGGCGTAAAGAGGGACAGAAAATAATGTGACTTCGGGTGATAGGCACACAACACTATCAACAGTTCAAAGGAAAATAATATTAAAAAGCAATTAGAAATGTGAAAATGAGCAGCAAAATATTTCTTAACATAAACAATTGAAGTAAACTAAAATTCTAAACAAACTTAAGATTAAGTTTTTAAATTGTTTTTTGCCAAAGCCAAACCTCTTAAGACACTAAGGTCTATATTAAGCTAAAAGATAGATTAATAGATAGATGATAGATAGACAGATTAGATAGATCATGGATATCAGATCACTTAAAATTCAAAGCTATGAAGTCAACTTATTTTACTCATAGTTTCTGAATGGCAGTATATACCCTCTTAGTAATACGCTTTAAAATATTGTGAATAATCTGAAATAGTAAGAGCCAAAATAACATAAAGTCATCAAAGCAACTAATGGAAATTAAGCCTTAAAGAAAGTTAACAAAGGAAAGATTGCCTACCTATTTTCAAGGAAGCCAGAATCTGTTCTTTGAAATATTAAATATATTATTGGGGCTGCCAGCATTGGAAAGAAGAAATCAACTGTTGAATATTATAATCCTAGTGTAGGCACTTGGAAAGTGTATATTAAATGAATGGAGACTGAAGATCCCAGAAACTTGGCATTCCTGGGCTGGTTGGTATTAGCCCTCCTGCCATTATAAAACCCGTAGCACTTGTGCATGTTGATGTCTGGGCTCTATGATAAGGCCACAGGAAAGAGAGTTCTTAGCAATATTAAAAACGTGGGACTCATTTTTTGGAGCTGAGTCAGAAGGTGGCAATGATCTGGGGAGCACAGAGGGGCGGGAAGGAGGACTCTGTAAATGAGGCAGATACATCACATCCATTGAAAACACCTAGACCAGCTTACAGCTACAACCAGTATTTGATTGGTAGAGGGGTAGTACATTATTTATTCTGATAAACTACTGTAGTGGTTCCTACCATATATAAGCTAGTCAAGCCTTCTGTGATTTGATAAAATACCTAAACAGATTTTTATTACATGTATGCATGATGAGTAAGGTGTGGAATGCATAAATCAGATTCTAATACAAAATTCTATTCATAAATGACAGATTTTCAACAGTCTGACCTTACCCTTCAGTTAATAAAAGCACTTTGTGTTTGAAATATACTTATTCATGACATGCAACTCATTTTATCTTGTTTCCATATGGATGGGACTGACAATGCAAAAAAAACACCAAAAACAACAAACAAACAGTGACAAATGTGTCTCCGCTGAAAGTGTTCTACCAATCCTCCCAATCCATCTCCTGTTCCTTGTTCCCAACCAAGTGGCCCCAAGAACGGGAGTGCCACCAGGATACAACCCGCGATGACTGCTGTTGGCTGCACCTCCTCACCCGGGCACGTGCGCGTCCCGCAGTGTGAACACAGGACTCCGGAGCCCAGTTCCCAGTGCTGTACAGCCTCTGTCTCCCGCATTCATTCCCGAGTGAATGGGAGGGCAGAACCTTCCACTCCTGTCCTCAATCCCCTCCCCCAGCCGAGCACGGGACAGGCATTAACCAAGGCCTCCTCTGCTTCCCCCACGTGCACACGATCACAAGCCCCCTTTGTTCCCTGCCCTCCGCCCGTCTATATGCTGCAGCAGCAGCCGCCCAGATGTTCTCTATCAAAGCCTGAGCCATGCCAGCAAACTTTGGCACACACGAAAGTGCACTGAGTACTGGCCCTCCAGAAATACCTTCCCCCCCTCTGATTTCTGCAAATATTTTTAAATGTTAATGGGTTCCACTCACCCACAGCCTAGAGGAAGGTTACAGAACAGGGCTCTGTGTGTCCAGCAAATTAGCAGCCTGAGGATACTGCTTGGCGCCTGAGTTCTGTCCCACCCTCGGGCGTTGGCTGGGGTTCTCCAACCCGAGCTGTGGAGGCCAGTTTGCCAGCGCATAGCTTTCTAGTGACAGGGGTTAGATGGGCAGTTGACAGGAAAGTTGCTCCAAGCTACAAAAAGAAAGGGCTCTATCTTGTTCTGAAGTTCCTAAGAGCAGGAGAGATCCTTTGGGCATCTCCAAAATAAAATTTTGAAATGTTCATTTCTTTCCTCTTACTCATCCTCTTCCTTCTAATCTTTATTTTTTCTATTAAAATTCTTTTTTCTAGTTCAACACATAGGCACAGAACAATTTTATGTGTGCACTGGTACTTTGGGGATCACGTCCTTCCGAAGCACCTCAATGATAGAAAATTGGTACATTAACAGACCATGGTGCACATTATAATAAAGTAGAAATTTGGATTTTTTTCTATGGAGGTGAGAGAGAGATACGTATTTGGAGGGACAAGAGTGAAGGGCACATGTTTATCACAGGAGACACTTACTCATGTTACTAGCGCTGTGACAGCTGTTTTAGGGCCAGCTGACTGAAAGCCACTCCTCAAGATGATTTGTTTTTAATTCTGTCCTGATCATCTCACTGGTCACTCTGGAAACAAATTGTTTAGATGTTATCACCTCTAGGCCCATGTTTCTCCATGGCTACAGCTCCCTAGTTGCTCATGAGGTCATGATGATGGAGGTAGGCAGGCCATATGCCTTGCCCCAACCCACACAAGGAGTGGAGGACCTGGCTCTCAGGTCTTCGGTCCCCTAGATAAGAGCTTCAGATAATCACACCATGATCCAAAGAACTCAGAATGTGCCAGTTACAGCCCAGCAGTCCACTTCAAGTGCAACTTTAGTCTACCACTTTCTAGTGATGAGCAGTGGAGAGTTAGGAGGACCCCAGGGAGATCTGACAGCAGAAAAAATGCAGGGTTACACAATCCAGACATCCTTGAGAACCTTGAGAAGGAAAACCATCTACCGACACATCAGCCTGGGCGCTGAGAACGGAGCCAAACCCACAGCCTACATTCATGAGACTTTCTATTCCACTGTCTTCATTATTTTTCAACTCTACCAGGGCTGTCCTACCCAAGTAAATGGTGTGATTGTTCATTACAGGACTTTCCCAGAACACCCACTAACTCCTCACTGGAGAGCATCGGTAAACAGGTGACTCCTCAGATCCTCTGAATCCCTTGCCTCAAAATCTTCCCTTGCCTGACCAGGCGGTGGCACAGTGGATAGAGCATCAGATTGGGATGCGGAAGGACTCAGGTTCGAGACCCCGAGGTCGCCAGCTTGAGCGCAGGCTCATCTGGTTTGAGCAAAAAGCTCACCAGCTTGGACCCAAGGTTGCTGGCTTGAGCAAGGGGTTACTTGGTCTGCTGAAGGCCCATGGTCAAGGCACATATGAGAAAGCAATCAAGGAACAACTAAGGTGTCGCAACAAAAAAATTGGTGATTGATGTTTCTCATCTCTCTCTGTTCCTGTCCGTCCCTATCTATCCCTCTCTCTGACTCTCTCTCTGTCCCTATAAAAAAAAAATTTTTTTTAATTTTTCCTCTTGCTCTACCAGTCCTGGACTATCAGTCAATCCTAATCAACTCCCCACAAGGAAGGGACAGATTTGAACCAAACCTCCAATCCTCAATAATTCTAGCCTTACCTTTCCTCTTTCCCCACCCCCAGATACAGCAAACACCAGGAGGTGGTACTTACTACCTCACCACAGGAAGCAATGAACCCAGCTCTATCTTACCAACAGACTGTGTTAGTAATACTGAGAGAGCCAGCTCTTGATACTCTTTTAACTATAATGAGGCAGAACTAAGATTTTTAGATTCTGGATATTATGCTTAAAACTAGAGAAAGTAGAACAAGTTTTCCAATTCTCCTTTCTCTAAAAATGTTTTTTCTCTATTGCTTAAGAAGTTCTGAGATAATTTTAAAAAACTGAAATTAAGAATTTCCATTATGAGTTCATTCTGAAATAAAATTTAAATAATTTTAAGAATCAAAATTTTACTTAAAACGTTAAAAACATAAGCAGGGACCATGCCTTCAATCTCCAAATGAATGATGACAAATGAATTCGGTTCAAACCAAAATACTGCCCAATGTTTCTGTCAATGTCAAATCATTTGGACTTTTCAGATATGAAAAAACCCGGTGTACAGAAATCTACTTTTGGCAGTCCCTGCAAGTGTGACTCACCCTCGGTCCATCATGATAAGGCCCCAACACAGGCAAAGAGCATAAGCAGACAGAGAGAGCACACGTGGCACTGCACGAAATCTAGGGCACGGGTTACTTTCAGTCAGCAGCCAGAGCGCAGTTATAAATGCTGACAAAAAATAGGTCTTCCCAAGGAATGTGATGATCACACACAACACTATACACTGGAGGGGGTGTGCTGGGTCACAGCAAGAACTGCAGGTTAACCACATGCCTTTGTGAAGGGGGAGACCAACAGGCAGTGTAAACGGGGAGGTACAAAAATGTTTCTCAGGCCAAGTCAGTAGACTCGAAGAGTCCGCAATATTTCTTGTCTTTCTTTAAAAGGTGGGGCTAAGGTGGGGAGTCCCGAACATTTGAAGACCACTGCTATACTCTCTAAAACCTACTTAAACCAATATAAAGTAGACAGATTTCTGGTTCAAGAAGATAAACACAATTGTTCATCTGTTCTATCTCCCAAAAAATCAGAGAAAGCATTAAAAGTGAAAATAAAGCCACAACAAGCCTGGGATGCTGGAAAGGAGAGCATCAGCCCCACAGACAGAATTTTCTAGATAGGAACACACACACACACACACACACACACACACACACCTTAATTCCATAGAAATGAAAGAGAGGATATCCTGAAAACTTGAGTTTAACAGTAGAGCCCTAGGTAAATCCGTGCATCAGAGGCAGCACGGTAGGAGGAGTGAGCCCAGAGTGGGCAGGTAATTAAGGGCAGAACCACGGAGCCAATCTCCACACACAAAGCCACTGGCCTTGGAATTTCCCCAAGCAGACAGAGCAAGTACTGGTCTCCCGTGAAGATGGGAGGTCTAATTCAGAATGGATAGAATGGGTTATGGGAGAAACATGTGCCCCTAACTACCACCAAGGGTTGAGAGTTCGAACAAAAGAAAACAAGTACCTCCCTATACCCAGGCCTGCCCTGGAGCATGTCATACCTCTCTTCTGCACAACCAACAGAGCCAGGGCTCATGCACTACTCATCAAGGACAAGTATTATTACCCAGACTGATGAAATATGTTCAAACAAGCAGCTATAATCAGCCTAGCCTGGGGGTTCTTAACCTTTTTTGTGACATAAACCTCTCTGGCTGGCTGACTAATGAAGATTATGAAACCCTTCCCAGAATAATGTTTTGAAACATATACTATCAAAAATAGGATTTAAAATGATATTACATTGAAATGAAACTCTCAAAATATTTTTAAAATTGCAATATAAAAATACACTTGCTTTTTTATTAAAATGACAAATCTAGCAGGTCTAATACTGCCAAAATTCTGAAGCAGTGATTATAATCCACACTTACAAATTCATGTGATGTGGAAATGTGTGTGATTTCTGTCAGTGACAGAGTTACAGATTTTGCTAATAATACTCCGGTAGTTGTTGCCTACATTGATAATTAAAAGAATTACTAAGTTTCATTTTGAGGCCAGTTATAAACAAATATGACTTTTCCCACGTAAATGAATGGACACCCTGAATTCTATTGGGGGTTCCTTAGTGATCTCTGGATCTCCAGTAAAGAACCGCTGATGTAGGCCTTCATCTACAAATATGAACAAGTGACCAAATATCAAACATATGAGAAAGTCAACCGAATATTTTAAAAAGCACCAAATTCTGTAAAAGAAGTAATTCCTGGGAGAAGAAAATGATAGGAAACTAGAAAGAAGAGTAAAATAACTGTAATTAGTAATGGTAGATAGTTTGAAAAGGAAATGGTGTCAACTAACAAAATATATCAATCAAAACAAGATGCCATGGAAAAGCAGCAGAGATTTGGGGGGAAATTACTATGATTAATGAAATATAGGCTGAACTATAGAATGAATGAAAATCAAGATTAAATTAGTGAAGGGTAAAGCGAGTCTACCAAAATCTAGTGAAAAGGACAGATATTAAAAGAATGAGAGAAATGTATTTGCAAGTGTGTATATATGTACATGTTCACTTACATACTTGTGATGTTGAATTTAAAGTGAGGTGAATCTATCTACCTACCTATAATCTTCCTACCTATCTTGCCATAAATTATTTCTAGCCAAGGCAGGGATATAAAGAGTACAAGTATACCTTCTATTGATATTAACTAAAGGCCAGGATATAATTTAGCCACATTACTATTTAATCTCCATTATATTAACGGAATCAAAAGATTATCTTGCCCAGAACTGTATTAACCTAAAATAGTTTATAAACTGCCTGCTCTTGAATATCAGTAACAGCTTCACTATATCTCTTAGTCAGATATGTTGAATATTATGTACATTCAATTACCTAAAAGAAAAACTTTAAAGTATTTAAAGTGATTGGCTTACCACAGTAATGAGTAGGCTTCTTAAAAAATATCTGAGACCTGTGGTGGCGCAGTGGATAAAGCGTCGACCTGGAAATGCTGAGGTCGCCGGTTCGAAACCCTGGGCTTGCCTGGTCAAGGCACATATGGGAGTTGATGCTTCCTGCTTCTCCCCCCTTCTCTCTCTCTCTTCTTTCTAAAATGAAAAAAAAAATTAAAACAAAAAAATATATATATCTGAAGCAAAAGAGTGCATAGATTAAGAGCAAAACTCTTAATCCCAGTCACTAGGTGTGGCAATGGTTAGAGAAGCTGCTTGAACTTTCTGTTTCTCCACGTGCAAAACGGGAGGGATAACAACGTTGTTGTGACGGTTCAGTAAGATAATACATGAAAAACTCTTAGAGACTGTCACAATAAATGTTAGCTACAATTATATTAATGAATTTTTCCCTAGAAAACATCTCTCCCAGAACCACATTAGCATTTTATCATACAAACAATAGTTTTGATGGATACAGCTCAAAGTTCACGCAGGACAAAACAAAGACTCTATGAATAACAAAGTAAACACGTAAAAAGGGACCACTTCAACTTTTTCTATTTCCATTCATACTGTCAATAGCTACCAGAGTTTCTAACTAGTCATTTTTTTTTTTTCAAAATGCTTCCTTTTCCTCTGGGAAAGACTTTCCCAGGTGGTTTGTGCCCAAAGTAACAGTACTAGTCCATCTGACTCAGTTAAACCAATTTTCCCCATTTAACTTAGGCCTTTCTAACAGATGGCTTCCAAGCAACACGTTTAGCAAATATAAAAGCATCCTCCTACAGTGGTCTGCCGGAGCAGGCTGGCATCGGCTGTTAAGAGCTGCCTGTGTGCATCTCTTCCTCCTCATCTCATATTCAAACTTTGGAAATCAACAATCAAGGTGCTGGTGGCCTCCACCCCCCACCCCACCCCCAGAGCCTTTTGTTAGACATTACCAGCAAATCACTGCCGAAAGAATCAGCCTTTGTGAAGTCCCGAGTTGAGTGCCCACATTCCACAAAAGAAATATGGTGTAAAATTTAAAAACCAAAACAAGCTTCCATCTGTAATATTCATATTTGTGAGTTTAGCTGTCTATCCTGGTTCAAAATCTGGTTGTAAATCTTTTCAGACGCAACGGTAACTAATGTGATAATGAAAAGGCTTGATGCTCCCACATACTCTTGAACTTGGAAAGAGTGATATATGATGTATGTACTCTTAGAAATCCAGTCTGTTTTATTCAAAACTGTTTAAAAACAGAATATTTTATTTTGTTCTGGAAATTTTATAAAGGTGTTTTGCCAAAAGCATTAAATATTTGATTCTACTTGTTAAGATTTGCAGGAACTGCTTTAAATTTATTATAAAAAATAACAGCAACAGCAACACATTTTCCCCTTTCATTAAGGTGGTGAAAAAAAAGAACTTTAAGAGCTTTTCCATAAAAATGCTCTAAAATATTCCATTAAAATTAAAAGGCAACTGCCATTTCACACGTGGTCAGATTTAACTATTCAAAGTTATTTTAGGTCTATCAGTCCCCGAAGACCAAACTACCTGAGAGTCCAGCTGTGTTCAAAGATCTCCCGAGTTGGCTGGGCTGACACAAAGGGCTGCTGGACCAAGTTCAATATTAGTATCCCATTAGGATCCCTCAAATCCTCACTTGATCATAGGTTTCTTCATGAGACCTCCGTCCTGCAATGGTCAGGGAGAAATCCACACCAGAGCCAGGGGCATGGAACAAAGGCCCAATTCCAATACTGATAGCATGTGACCCCATGTCAGCAATGGTGAACTGAGTGTTCACAGCAAGCAGTCTTCCAAGCGTGTGTGAAATAACAACAGCATGTCAGTTAAAATCTGAAGCTCTTATGATTGTAAGTACCTTTACAATGCTACAGTAAATATGCATATTCATCATTAAATATTATATTCCTTCTGGCATGGTCTCCTTGCCTAGTTTTGTTTTATTGCAATATTTCTGCTTTTTAAATATGGTTCAAACATTAGTTGCCAAAGAGATATGTAGTTTCATGCATGAGTAACTTATTGATGTATTTCTTAGGGTGGTCCATTATATGTACATTTAATTAGCCCTAGAATCAGATTGTTAAATAGTTGTGTAAATGTCCTAAATATCAAGAAAAAAGAGTATGCAATATTTTTCAGGAATTTACTATTGACTTTTGTACTTAAATCTTAACAATCTTTTGCCAGTATCCTTGTTAGGGGCTCCCAGAACCTCAACAAACTTATTTTTTACCTTAGTACCAGATGCTGATGTCTGTGGAATTTCATTTTCTGGCGTGAAAAAAAAAAGGTAAACGAAAGATTACAAAAACCATGGACACAAATGATACACTAACTAAATTAAAAGGCCAGAGGACTTGCCAAAGAGTATTAACATCATACTTCCTGAACCAGTGTTAGAAATAGGATATGGGTGTGGAAGTATTTTCTTTGCTTTCTTTTTTTGTGTGGAGTTAAGTAAAAAGTACAGGACTTTAAGCCAGACATATTTGGGGTATAATTCTGACTCTTCCATTTATTCATGTGCTTGATTGACCTTGAGTGAGTCACTCAACTTCATGTGACTTCTAGATACCATCAGTTCCTCCTTTCAGGTCTATGAAAAAAATGAGAAAAAAATAATAAACACTATTTTTCTGATCTTACTTCTACAAATACAGTATAAGTACTGAAAAAAGATAAAGCAGTGGTGACTTTCAGGTTCGGTCACAGCCTTTCGTTGAACTAGCCTGGTAGAGAACTTCTCAGCCTCTGCCTGGAAATGATGCCTTATGGTCAAGTATGGTTACAATGTTATTTCAAATGAAGGGTTTCATCATCTTCACACACTCACTACCCACTTGCCGGCCTCTGGCTTCCACTTGAATCAAGGAAGAGGCAATTTCCAGTCCACTCGCCTACACCTTTACTGTGAGCGCAAGTCGTTTGTTGGAAAGCTGCCACCCGTTTAGGAGCCTAAGGGATGCTGGACAGTTGTCCTCTTCCTCTTGCCCCTCGCACCCCTCCGAATACCCTGGCAAGGCAGCTGCACCCGGACACTGCGTTCCCTACAGAGCACCTCACCAAAACTGTGGAAAACCTGGCCCAGGTTCAGAGGAGAGCTACTAAAATGATTAAATGACGGAGGGGACCAATTTATAAGGAACTCAGAAATGCTTAGTTAAGTGGTAATTACCCTCAAAAAGGTGTGGTGGCTCTGGCGTTCCATTTGAATTGAAAGCCATAACTGGCAATGAGGCCTCCTTTCAGGCCTTGCTGCTCAGAAATACTCTGAGAAGGGGCCGAATTTCACTTGTACTTGACCCTCTGACCACGGCTCAGGCTGCTTGGACAGTATTCACACTCAAGTGGAATGACTTCTACACACACACACACACACACACACACACACACACACAGGACAACACTCCTAAAACAGAGAGCTCGTTTAAGAAGGCTGAAGGATGTTTAGAAGCCTGAGTTGTGAAAGGTGGTCCTCCATCCCTGCCGAGCACCTCTCCATCCCACCACCCATCTCTGCTGGATGGGTAGGACCATTTCATTAGGGTTGCCAGCTGAACCCAAGTGAGCAAGACCGTCAGAACTACACTGCTGGGAACGTTGATTCCTTTAAGATGACAGTTCCCACTTGGCCAAAGAGGAAAACCTAAGAATACCTGTAATGTTAAGGAGGATGAAAGAGACCATTCCTCATAGCCGTATTTCCCAAAATGTCTTCCAGGTGATGTCACTGTGTGCTACACACATTAAAAAATAAAAGAGCTAAAGACTGGAATAAGTGAAGTTAAGCTTTGTGTATGTGTGTGTTATGTATTTGTTTTTTAACAGTAACATCTCTCCATACTATTAATATGCCAAAGTCTCTTATGTCTCCTGGTAGTGTGCACACTACTTCCCAAATTCAAAATGAGCATGGAATGCTTTATTTCCTAAGCATAGGGTCTCTGTATCCATAGCCACTTCCCTAATGCCTTTTATAATGCTGCACTTAATAAATGACAATGAAATGTATGAATTGGTCTAGGCTAGAACACAGGTCTTAAATCCCAATCCACTCCTCTTACCACCACACTGATAATTCTAGTGACTGTTCACTTCCAAGAATCTTTTTGTCCATATAATTGAACAGAATTTGTTAACAAGAAGTTCCTAAAGCTCATTTTTGAGGGCCTTCCACTTGCTCAAGGCTTCCCTGGAAGGAAGTGTGTATTTATAGTGCTGTAGTCCTTTTTCTTAAGGAAGCCCCACAGATGGTCTCACTTGCATGTCTTATAAACCTGTTGCCCATGGAAGTTAGAAATGACACAGTGGATTTTCACCAAATTTATAAGCTGTGATTGAGAAAACTGAGCTTAAATTATTGACATGACAGATTAAAATTCACTCTGGATTACTCTGGGGTCGCCTTTGAGAGACAGGTATTCATCCCCTTGGGATGCTAAAATGTAGATCCAAATAAGAACTAAATCTAAATTCATCCTTTGTACACTCTTCATAATTAAGTCACCTTCTACAATCTCACTTCTTAGGATTCCTCCATTCCTCTTCAGACATTTATCACCTCTACTATTGTTTTCTAAAAAAACAAGCGCCTTACCCGATAGTCTTACTTCTACCCTCTTCCCTCTCAATAGTTTAAGACTATGAATAGCCACACAGAAATCATCACATTGTAAATATTAGCACAGTTGGAATTCCTTCTGAAGAACATCTGAAGTTTCTGCATCAGTTTTTTCCACAAGCACGGACTGACATCTTTAAACTTGAATCTGCAGTACTGCAATTTGGCATTCCACTTCAATTCTTTAAAAGCTTCATTGATATTGATCTTGTCTTCTGGAATTTCCTGTAGGCTGTCTCAGATAAAATAATTTCCAGCCAAATCTTCATCTTGTCTGCTCTCTAGTTTGACATTATGCCTTCAAACTCAAATCTTATTATTTAATCCAAAACAAAAATGCTCTATTACAGAATATTAAATCAATACATTAACAGACTGACCCTGGTAATTCATTTTACCATGATTGATAAGCCAATGTTTAAACTTCGACTACTGATCCTCAAAGCTTTGCAAATTTCTTCCAGACTATTCATAATTTAACAAGATATTCTAACCACCACACACAGAGATCACTATCCAACCACTTTGTATCTTAGACCAAGTCAATGCTTTATTCTCTCGTTTTTCAAAAAAACTTACAGCCAAAATTACAAAACAAGGACTGATCGTAAAGGCCAAACATTTTGCCTTCCTCTATTTCATTCCCATCCTCTTCCTGAGTTGGTGACTGTGAAAATATGCTAAGCCCAAAATAGCAGTGTGCACTGCCAGGTCAGCCTCAGTCATTTCCAAGCCAAAAGGGAATTGACAGAAACCCCCTTTACAAGACTAGTGTTTGTAAATATCCAATGAAATGACTTCATTCAGTCAATTATTTCTGGAGAAAGCTGGCAGAATAACGTAGTAATTAGACTGAGGACTGGTGGAAACTGTTAAACAGGAGAGCTATTTTGCTCAGTGGTTCTAGTTAGTGCTATTAATGTATTTCCATTTTTTAAAAATGCTTGAAACACTAGTACAGTGAAAAGGAATTGCCTCTTCCCAGAGACACATATTTAAAATACTCCAGTGAAGACGGTGCATGTAACAGGAAGGACAAACTCAGTTTTCCAGTTTCTTCCTAGAGTCAGAATTTCTTATTTTAAGTATGAAGGATTCTAAAATCAAAACACAGTTGAATCCAAACGTAAGTAGAAAAGACATCCCAAAGTCAGATCATGCAGTCAAGACTCAATGCCTATATGCTAGGTATTCACTTCACAGTGAATATACGGTCTGTAGCATATTGTTTACCCTGGGCCATCTCCCATGGGCTCCTCCAGTTGGTGACCAGCATACCTCCATTCCCATTCATTCACTTTTTCATTCAACAAATTGAGTCACTGTACAAGGCACTTTCTAGTTAGTATAATGAAATGTAGCCATAAACAAAAATACTTGATCACATACCCCTCCTAGGTGCCTAAAGGTTATGCACCTGGAGACAGACCAAAGTTCGAAGACAAAGTACCAAACTGGAATCCAAAAGCTGATGGGAAGAATCTCTGAATGTCTCCCAAAGTAAAATACAAGTTGTTAAATTACTTGCATTACTTCATTTTTTTCAAATATTCTTGCATAGAAATAAACATCTTTCCTAGTACTTAATACCATGGTTTCAAAGGCTTAAAAAAAAAAAAGGAAACTTTTAGGCTGTTCATGGAGAGAAGCTTAAGTAAAAAACTTAAGAAAACTAAGCCAGAAAGTTTCAAGGTAGAGTGAAATAGGAAGAGTTAGTAACTAAAACTAGCTTCTGCTCCACTTCACAAATACTCCTCATTTCTCTTTGTCAGAATACACGCTATTTTACTTACAAAAGATTCTTCTGGATGAGAAAGCATTATCTTTTGAAAGTGCAAATAACGGGGTGGGGGGTTAAAAGGACTGTCTGGTCATTCAACCCTGGCTTATATGAGCTACATAAGAATTCAATGAAATGTTTGCCAGTTATTTGTAAACTGAGGGATACCATCAAATCAGAATGGCAGGGTAGCTAGGATCCTAGATTCTGGAACCGACCTGCCTGCGTCTGAATGCTAGCTGCCTTACTAACAAACAAGCGAGGCAAGCTGGCGCTGATACCTGAGGTCTGTATCATGTATGGGGGCGAGGTCCAAATTTATATTAAATGTTGAAACAATTACCTTAAATCTGATTTAAAGCAACTGAAAATTTCAGAGCCTAGGAAAACCAATCTGTGGAGACAGTCTCTCAACCCAACATACAGAGGACTCGCACAGAACAAAGAACTTCTTTGAATTTGAGCTCCCAATAAAATATTACACATCATTTGAAGAAACTCATTCACCAGAAGGGAGAGCCAACAGAAACAGAACCCTTGCAAACTACAAATTACAATTTTACACAGAAGATGTTATCTTTTACTATAATCTTGCTCATGCGCTGGCTCTCATTCAGGGCTAACAAAACCTTTTACAATACCACAATATCCGTGTCCATTAAGATTATTGATCATTCTTGAAATTCACCCCACGAGCTAAAGAAAGTTTAGATATAAAATTTAACATGGGGCATACAACGTGGTTCGTTTTTTATTAGATGAATTAGATTGCTGGAGTCCATAAATGGGAAACTGAATTAACTACCGGATTGCTACTGATCCCCATCAACTACTTTAGAGCTAACCTGTATCTTATATTAACGTATTTAGTCTATGTTTAAAAACAAAAAAACCGGATTCACGTCTCCTTCCGTCCTTTTGGATGGCATTTTCACTTTTACATGTTGGAAAAAATGAATCTACATCTAAAATAACGCGCTGGTGCACGCCTAGGTCTCAAAAACCATTTCTAAGTTTAAAAGCTCAAAGGTTATAAAGGAAAATTTCAACCCCTTACCCCCAGCCCCCTTCTGACCACCTCTCTACACCTGAAATACTCACTTCCCTTCTTTTCTTGGTGTATTTTCAAGCTACCCCTTTATTTTCAATTTCTTTAAAAACAGTGACACACTAAAGTTGAAAGTCACTTTGGCTTCTATTATATATCAAAATGCTTAATCAAAATAAAAGTTGGCTTATTTTTAAATGCTCAATAAACGAGAAATACGGTAACTGGAATAACGGGTCTCTTTACAATCATCCTGGCCTATACGTCCTTTGACGACGCTTACATCTTTTACTCTTCGAAATCTCGCTAAAATGAGACGGGGGGGGGGGGGGGGGGGACGCAGAGAGGTTAGGTGGCTGAGGCAGAACCAGAACAATGAGGACTGCAGGCGGGGGAAGCCTCAAGAATGCCTGCCCATCCCCCCAGGGCCCATGTTTCTCTTCTGGAACTATAAAAAACGGCTGGGAGGCCGTTTTAACCGGGGAGATTTAGCTCTTAGGAGAAAGGTTGCTGACCAGCCAAGGCTCGGTCACAAAACATCATGGCCACAAGCCACCAGCCCCACACTCCTGGGAGACACCAGACAGGCCCTGTTCAAGGTGTTTGCTCCCTTTCCATTAATTATACCTCAATTCTCTGTAATGTCCCTTCAATATTAAACATCTAAAGCTGAGTATTCTCCTGAGGAAACCTGCAGGGCAAATCCCAACGCAGGGCTGAAAGGACCGGGTACAAGCAGCCACTGGGCGCAGACGTTAGGGCCAAGTAGCGGGCCCCGCCTCCAAAGCTGACAGAGGACCCCTTCGAGGCAGGTACGCCCGCCCCTCCGCACCGCCGACTCGAAGCCACCTCATAACTGCCTGTTTACCTCCACTCTTATCTCCCTCGTTATTTCCCCCTCTTATCCCTTGAAGCGATTAAGACAACGCTCAAAGGAGACGGGAAAGAGAACAGAGCCAAGTCTGCGGGAAGAATTGTCTGCGTGGCCACGATTTCCTTTAGGCAGTTTGTCCGGCAACGCCGTGGACAGCCTCGCGGGGAGCCGGACCCTGCGGCCGGGCACAGGGGGCCTTGGAGGGGCAAAACTCGGCGCGCTGATTGGTGGATTGGCCGCCGGGGAAGAACCCGGATGTGCCTGGGCAGTCGTGTTGGCAGTCGGGGTTCTGAGGTTTGGGCGCCCTTGAGGGTGGTGGCAGCCTGGGCGGATGGCGCAGGGCTGGGCTGGCTTCTCCGAGGCGGAGCTGAGGCGATTAAAGCAGACGAAAGGTAACAGACGTGCCTGCGGAGATGGACTTCTTGGGTGTGTGCGAAGGGGCGGGGTCGCAGCTTTGGAGGGGAAGGGGGCGGGAAAGACGAGGGGAAGGAGTTTGTATTGGGGGGTGGGGCTGTAAATGGGGAGACGAGCTTGAGGGGCTCCCGAGGTGGAGCGGTGACCGGAGGGCCGGGCCCAGGCCCTGGGGTTTACGTTCAGGAAAGAGAGTTCAGGAATCCATGGCAGGGTTTGACTGTTCCCCGTGGAAGGAGTGGAACCCTAGAGAGGAGGTGAGCCCACAGCGTGGGGCCCCTGTAAGGGAGGTGGCGGGGTAGGTCCCGGCTGGAGGATCGGGGTCAGGGTACAGGAAGGAGGGGGCAGACCCCGTATCAGAATTGTGATGAATTCATAGCAGCAGACAATGACTGGGGAAAGGGGCGCACAGGGGTCTTAACGCAGAACGTCGGGGCTTTTCATGACACATCTGGAGTCTTGCGTTCGCTTCTGGTTGCCAGATGATTTTTGCAGTTCTTTTCAACCATTGAGAGTCAGCAAACCAAAGGGGTCTTTGAGAGGTTAGATATGAAATAAGTAAGTATATGTATACAAACACATACATACACGCACATACACACAACTTAGATACAATCCAAACTTTTGTGTTTCTCTCTGGCTTTATAATCCTTGAATGGACTTGTACTGTTTTATCTTTTCATGAAGGAATTAACTTTGTTGATACCTGGTGAGAAACTCTTGGTGATAGGAACTAGGCTTTGTTGGTGTGGTTGAAATTTCATAAAATTCTGTTGGGTGACTCTGGTAGTGCACACAACTTCTGTGAACTTATACTACTCTTGGTACCAAAGGTATACACTGCACTTTGGGAGGAAATTAAATAAACCCTGTCATTCCTTTTATCAGAGTTTGTGAGAAAATTGCATGTTACTCAGGTAGGCTTATGCATTTTTAGCATTGGTGTGAGGTTAATCGAGGGCTGAGAAGCAGAAAAGGAAGTAAATTAGTCTTATAGGGCCAATGTAGATCATATAGATTGAGGGAATTTTGACTGGTCCAGAGGGCTTTAAAAACTCTCTCATCAAAGTTGTACCACAGTGTGGAATCAACTATCTTGCTTGATGTTGTCACACTCTTGCCCTGTGTGTTCACCATCCGTTCACTTATTCAAGGTGCAGAGTACCAGTACTACTTCTTGTCTGACCGGAAGTTAAAGGTATCAGCTTCTGCATTAGGGATGCTAAGATGAACGAGGCCTCATCCCCTGCTTTCCAAGAGTATCTAGTCTACTGAGACAAACTATTATAAAATGCAATAGCAGGTGTTATGCAGGAGCTTGCTACTGAGCAAGCAAAAACCTCACTTTGCTGGTGGTTGGGTGGAACGGGGGAATATTTCACAGGGATTATGTGTTAGTAGAAGTGAGTTTGCCAGGGGAAAGAACACTTCATATAAAAGTCTAAATTAAATAATGGGTTGATTATGTAGAAGTACACTGCAGTTTGGGATAGAGGGAAAGTAGGAGGACCATAATTTCAAGGCCTATCATTTTATAACCAGATGTTTATAGACACCAACTCACTAGTCTGTGATCACCTCAAGGAAGAGAAAACATCTTAGTATCTGCATACTCACAGCCAAACACAGTAATGGTCATATACATCATCCAGATCGGCCTTCTTGGATTTCTCACGTCAAGAACTAGAAGAACTGGATCTTTACTTTTTAAGGCTCCTCCCAGTTGTTCTTCAACTGTAAAAATATTATTAAATCTATGAAAGTTAAGTTGGTCACCAGAAAAATAAGGATAACAACTCTAGAGAAACCCATATGTGTATTGGTGGGAATCAAGAATATTCTCAACACGCTTTATAATATTAAAAAGCTGGAAATAAACCAGGTGTTCATTAACAAGGGAGTGGATAAACAAATTGTGGTATAATCTTCCAGTGGGCTGCTGTACAGCTAGTGAGAATATATGAGTTACAACTATATGCACTAACAGGAACTTTCATAAATACAATGTATGAAAAGAGCAAGTTGCAGAAGAACATACAGTGCCATACTATTTATAGAATATCAGTCATACAAAGCAGGTATATTTTAAGAATGTAGGAAATCTGTAAAGAAAATCAAGGAATGAAACACAAAATTGAGGGTGGTAAGGAAGTTAGGGGGAAAATATGTGGGAGCTTTCAAAGGTAGTGGTAATTATGAAATCAGGTGAAGCCAAGTTAAGCTGCAGTAACATCAATTTTGTAAAATAAAGGATGTGTTTTTTTTCCACACCAGCTTTATGGCTAACATGGGTTGACAGGTGACTGCTCTGCAAAGTCATTCCGCACAATGCCCTGGTGCTGTCCTATGGGAGTTCACCATAGCAGAAGGAGAAGACTGAAAATTAAGCATTGGCAACAGAATCCACTAATAAATGACAGCTATATGCATTAACGGGAACTTTTATTTGTCACTCCGACTTCTATTTCATTAGGAAAAGCAAATCATTTGATCTGGAAGACAGAAAATACAATTATCCTGTGTGTTGCAAAAGAAGGGGTAATGTTCTATCCTTGAACAGAAGTTATATCTACTTTAGTCATGTTTTACTAAGTGTATTATTGTTTTATAATTCATACAGGTGGATGGTGTGTGTGTATGACACATTATAGGATGTATGGCTTCATAATTACAAAATTGGAAATGAAAAAGCAGTGTATCTACAATGTTTTAATTACATTTTCCAGTTGTTACTAATGTATGCAAACTAATAAGCCAAAGAAAAATTGACAAAAAACAGGAATAGATATTTTTTAGAAGAGGAAATATAAAGAGATGCTTATCACCGTCAGTAAGCAGAGAATTGCAGATCAAGAGCATAGTGAAATACCACTTCATGCCCATTTGATTGACAGAAATTTAAAAGTTCTTTATCAGATGTGTTTGTTGCAAATCGTTTTCTCTAAGTGTGTGAGCTGTCTTTTCATTCCCTTGGCATTGCCTTTTGCAGAACAGAAGTGTTTAATTTTACTTAAGTCCAGCTTACCAATTATCTTCTTCATGGATAATGACTTTGGTGTATATAAAATGTCATTGCCAAACCCAGGGCCATTTAGGTTTTCTCCTGTACTACTTTCTAGGAGTTTTGTATTTAGGGGTTTACATTTAGGTATGTGGTCTATTTTGAGTTTTTGTAGATTGTAAGGTCTGGGTCTCTGTGTCTCATTCCTTTTTTTTGCATGTGACTGTCCAGTTGACGAGGACTATTGGTTGAAAAGATTTTTCTTTATTGTTACCTCTGCTCCTTTGTCAAAGAACAGTTAACTATTTATGTAAGCCTGTTTCTGGGCTCTCTATTCTGTTCAGTTGATATATCTGTCTAGTCTTTCACTATTACCTACTGTCTTGATTACTGTAGCTTTATAATAAGTCATGAAGTCAAGTAGTGTCAGTCCTCCAACTTTGTTCTTCAATATTGTGTTGGCTATTTTGGATCTTTTGCCTCTTCATGTAAACTTGAGAATTAGTTTGTCAGTAACCACAAACTAATTTGCTGGGATTTTGAGTGCAGTTGCAGTGAATCTGTAGATCAAGTTGTGATGAACTGACATCTTGACAATATTGAGTCTTCTATCCATGAATGTGGAATATCTCTCCATTTATTTAGTTTCTTGATTTCATTTATCAGAGTTTTGTCATTTTCCTTATATAGCTCTTGTACATAAATTGTTAGATATCAACCTGTTTTTTTTTAGTGCTATTGTGTTTTTAATTTCAAATTCTACTTGTTCATTGCTAGTACATAGAAAAGTAGTTGACTTTAGTGTATTAATCTTGTATTCTGCAACCTTGTTATAATGGCTTATTAGTTCCAGGAGTTTTTTTGATATGCTTTATTTTTAAGTGGCCTGATTTGATTATTGTTTGGGAGTTAAATATTAGCATTATAAATCTCATAGGTTGGTTCTGTGAACATAAAAAGTAAAATGAAAGCTGAAGTACAGAATTTGAGAGGCACTATTAATTCAGCTAATGAGTATAACTGGGAGGTAAGCAGTCTCAGTGATATTTTCTGAATGGTGTAACTAAAGATCAATAGCCAAGAATAAGTTCCTGTTCCAAAATCCAGGAGACGACATTGTGTTTCTGGCTAAAGTCAACAATATTAACATTTTACTTTAGATAGTACATCTATTTTTAAAAAATCTTTTCTTTACATATCTCATTTAATCTTTATACCAACTCTATGAGGTAAGTAGGGCAGGTAGGAAACTAAAGTATGGAACAATTAATTAAGTTTCCTGAGGTTTACTGAGCTGCACAGAAGTAACTCTGTGGCTCTAGAGCTTTTAACTCCCTTTTGGAAGAATTACATAATAAGCTGGTCTTGCTTCAAAGGTCATTTGCAAAGAACTGAGCTTATTTACAAGGACTTATAATTTTATTTCCTGGGCATTTTGCAAAGACTATCATTTATAGGTCTTATTAAGTATAATATGATTATGAGTTAAATTCTTCAATTGTCTGCCCTACAAGGTTAATACTGGCGGGGACAATACAAAAAGTGTGACAGAAGTATTGCTCACTTTATAATGCTTTTTAAAAATATTTCTCTGAATTGTTTTATCTTTTTCTATTGCTTTGATCAGGCTGCTATTAAAGTTAGCTTGCATACATTGATTAAAGGCTAACTTGACTTTGGTGAACAGAACCTTGGACTGTAGTGGAAGATGAAAGAAAACAATTTAGGGTAAACTAGCATTTCTAGAAATAAGAGACTTCATTCAGTTATACTTTGTTTTTAGCATCTTCCTATGTATCAGAGCTGCCTTAAGATCTTTTAATATTTAAGGAAGGTGAAGTTCATTTGAAAACTCAACCACCATTTTATTTCAGGAGAGCAGACACAACCATAAATCAAATTTAAGACATATCAGAGAATTCATTTGTTTACCTAGCCTGGTCAGATTAGTTGATACTTTTGATAATTATCAAATCAAGTTGAAAACGAAACCTTGCTTTGTATCCTATGGCTTTACAGACAAATGGATTTCCTTGAAGATAAATTGAGAGCTAGGGCAGTTTTTATTAATTATAGTATTAACGGTGTGATTAAAGAACTATTGAAACTTTACAGGAAGTTGGCTGTTTCCCCCTGGGCTTTTAAGATAGAGAAGGGGGAGAAAACCTTGTAGAATTAACCAAAGTTTAATGTTAATCCTTTATTTTCTTAGAAATAAAATATTATTTGCTGTTTACACAAAGGAATTTTCCTTTATGTTTTTTTTTTATGCAGATCCATTTGAAACACAGAGGCGTCCCCCTGTCAAGAAAAGTCGACAGCAACTTCAGCGAGAAAAAGCCCTTCAAGAACAAAGCCAAAAACTTGGACTACAAGATGGATCAACCAGATTACCTCCAGAGCAGTTGCTTTCTGTACCACAACAGAGATTTAAGAATCAAAAGCCACATTTTTCTGCCCTTCCTGCTCCTAGTCCTTTTCCACTCCCCTCTCATCTTGGTGAGGAGGAACCACAGGATACTGAAAGCCACCCGAGGGGACTGGGACTTGAGAGTTCCCATGATGGTCACACAAGTGCTGAGCTTGTGCCTCCAGAGCCAGGCTGCAAATTGGAGAAGAAGAAAGTGGAATTGTTAGTAAGTCTATATATCTGTGAGATTTTTTTTTTCCTATTTTACCTTATTTTCCTATTGGGCTTTGAAGAGATGTAGTTTTAACATTTTATCTGTTTTATACCACCTATATATATTCTAGACTAGTCAGTGTTAGGCACCTTATATGTTAAATGTTATTTAGTTTATCATTTTCACTTTACAGATGAGCTATTTTGAACTTAGAAGTGCTATTGTATTCCCAAAGCAAGTACGCAGCTAATAAGCAGTAGAGGTGGGATTCACATGAAAGTCTCTCTGAACCCAAAGTGTAGGATCTTTATACTCACCAGAAGCATTTCTCAAGTACTCCTTCCCAAAGTGAATGAATTCTTTAATTTCCAGACACTGCATCTCCCTTGGCCCGGAAAAGGGTACTTGTGAAGAGACATGCAAGGACGGCTAAAGGAAAGAGTGTAGGAAATTAAGGGGACTGATTAAATAATTAACTTGCATCATTAGATTTCTTTTTATTCTTATTCATTTTGTTTGTGTTTGAACCCACCTCCAGGATTTGGTTTAGCCACAATTCTTGTGAAATCTATGACTTGTAAATTTATATAATCAGATACTCTTTACGGTGTGACTTCTATTTTGATATCTATTTGTTTAGTATCTTATTTGTTTCCTACAGGATTATTGCTTATAGGGAAGAAAGAATGGTATTTGTTTCTGTTTTCTATTTTCTGAGTCTTTCCTTTTAAAAGTTTTGTTTCTAATCTCAGATTTTTTTAAACCTCTGCTGATCCAGATTCTGTACTATGAGTTTAAAGTGTTTCCCACCCACCAGGGGTTCATAACCCAGAAATTATTTTGACAGGAGATAGAAAGTTATGTGAATTACGAGACCAGCATTGAACAAGTGCATACATTTAAATGTCTTGAAGTGTAGTTTACCAACAAAAGCCTGAGACAAATGGAGGGTGAGTTTGGGCAGTTTAGGTCGAATGTCATGAGGGAAACTATTCTTTTCTTAGGTACTTGTGAGAATTTTCATAGAGGACATGTAATCTCAGGAGCTGTTGTTGAAAAGGAGGAATTCTGAAGCTGTTATAAGGGAAAAGGAAAGCTGTATTCCAAAGAATGCTCAAAGCTGACATTGCACCTCTCTGGAAGAGGCAAAGGAGAGGCCAGAGAATAGTAAGGAATCAAAGGGCTTGGGAGCAGAGAATCCTTGCCTAGCAAGTTCTCAGATGCATTGGTGTACCACCAGCCTCTCTGGAGGACAGGGGCCCTGATCAAAATAATGGGGAGAGAAAACACAGGTGTCTGTGTTGCAGAACCCTTGGGGTGGGGTGCTGGGCGAGATGGAACTGGAGCATCTGGTGAGGACATGCCTGCAGTAGTAAAAATGAGAAGGGACCAGTGCGAGCTCTAGGGTGGAGGCTGTGGGGATGGAGAGAAAAGGGTAATTTGGGACATGGTTACTAGGTCTGGGAAGAGAGATTTCTGATATAATGACTGTAAGAAACGACAGTAATAGGAACAAATAGCTTTGTCATTACCTTTCATTTCAGTTCACATCAAGTTAATGAATTTATGGGAAATTAGATTGGAAGACAATTCCTGTTTTCCAACCTTTGAAGTTTTTCTCTGGTCCAGCATTCAAGTCTTAGTTCATAGTGTTTCACTCTGTTTATAAATGTTTAAGAGCTGGAAAGAAGTGAGCAAATTGTAAGTAAATGAATGGAATAAACATGGGTTGTTGTCCTGAGGGTGTTACATGATAGAGACTTTCACTATTGAAAACTCTGGAGTAACTTCCAGTCAAGGTGGTGGAGTGAGTGAATGCTGTGCTCACCTCCTCCCACAACCATGGCAAACGTACAGCTCAGTTATAGAACCACCACCCTGAAACCATCTAGGTATTAGCAGAGCAGAACGAACTCCTGTGACTAAAAACATAAAGAAAGAGATACGACAAGACTGGCAGGATGGGCAGAGACTTGGAGTGGGCAGATCCCATACTTACAGTGTGGTGATCAGGGAGCAGGCGGGTGTCTCAGCTGAGGGGAGGTTTCCCATTGAGGAATGAGTAGCCCCAACCCATGCCAGCTCTCCAGCCCAGGGCACCAGTGCTGGGAAGAGGAGTCCCCACATCTGGCTGGTAAGATCAACAGGATTGCACCTGAGGGAGACAGCTGCTTACTGCTGGAGTCCTAGGCTTTGAGGAGTCTGTGCAAGGATTTGCTCACTCATACACTGCCTCGCTCTAAGCCTGCTAGGGCAGTAACTCAAAAAGTGTCAGGGACAGGGGAGGAGGGAGTGGATTGCTTAGCCTCACGGTGAGGGCTGGAGGGCCAGGGGCCGTCTCTCTGGTGACAGAAACACTGGCAGGTGGCACTGTTTCTTTGTTGATCCAGTACTAATAGGTGCCAGATCTGAGCTATTCTTTAACAGAACACTTTTGCCCCACCCTGGTGAGTTCCTGATACCTCACCTCAGCTCATGTGCCTGGCCCTGACACTTCCAGCAGCTTTTCCATACTAGGAGTCTGCCTCAGTTCATGCTGTGAGACTTTCCTGAAATCACAAAGGTCCACAAACCAAGCAAGCAGCTGTCCTCACTGTGCCCTGTACCTCTTGCTCTGCAGCCCCAAGCCTCACACAACTGACAACTAGTTTCAGCTTGCATTGTGGCTCCCAATAAGTGGTCCCAAGCCTGGCATAAGCTGCTGCCAGTGTTGACTGAGAACATAGCTTCAATCGAGTGGCCAGGTGGTGGCTGGCTTTAGCTCAAATCATGGTGTCCACCAAAGGGTCCCGAGCCCAGCACTAGTGGCAGTGATCTCAGTTTCCAGCATAGCCTCTCCCAGGTACCTCCAAGCCCAGCACAAGCATCAGCCAACTACAGATCACTTTGTAGTTTCAACCAGGTGACTCCAAGCCTGGTACAAATGTAGGCTGACATTGGCCTGCAATGGAGCTCCTTCTAAGAGTCTTCTGAACTAACACAACCAGTGACCAACTTCAGACCACACCAGAGCATCACCCAACCAGCTGCACAGATCAGATTACACTCCTAACGGGTGAACTTAGCTGGCACCATAGCCCAGCTGAAGAGACTTCCACACTATGGGATAAGCCCCTGCACAACAGTGTCTCTGCTGTAGTCACAGCTAGCCCTCACAACAAAGAGCCTGCAACACACTGATAAGCCAACAGCAATCAAGGCTCAACTACAACAGGAGGGCACACACAACCCACCCAAAGGAAACCCTGGAGCACCTGGCTCAGGTGAACAGGAAGACGGCAGCATTGCGATACCTACTACATAAGGCCATTCTGCTGATACTGGGAGACACAGTACCTCTACATTATACATAGAAGCAAACACAGAGTCAAGCAAATGAGACAAAGAAATATGTTCCAAATAAATGAACAGAACAAAACTCCAGAAACTTAAAATGGAGACCAGCAATCTGCAAGATACAGAGTTCAAAATACTAGTTACAGGATTCTCAGTGAACTTATGGGACGAATAGGTGAACTTAGTGAGAACCTCAACAAAGAGAAAACATAAAAAAGAACCGGTCAGAAATGAAGACTACAATAACTAAAATGAAGGATACCTTAAAAGGATTCAACAGCAGATTACATGAAGCAGAGGACTGAATCAGTGATCGGAAGACAAGGTAGCAGAAAACATCCAACTGGAATAGAAAAAAGAACTTTTAAAAAATGAGGACAGTTTAAGGGACCTCTGGGACAACATCAAGTGTATCAGCATTTGCATTATAGGGGTGCCAGAAGGAGAAAAAAGAGGGCAAGGGATTGAAAACTGATTTGAAGAAAAGACTGAAAACTTCTAACTTGGTGAAGGAAAAGGACAAGTCCAGGAAGCACAAAGTCTCAAACAAGATGAACCCAAAGAGGCCCACAGCAAGACACATCATAATTAAAAAGTCAAAGATTAAAGACAAAGAGAGAATCTTAAAAGCAGCAAGAGAAAAGAAAAGCAATTAGTTATGTACCAGGGAACTCCTATAAGGTTGTCAGGTGATTTTTCAACAGAAATGTTGCAGGCCAGAAGGGATTGGCACAAATATTCAAAGTGATGAAAGGCGAAGACCTACAACAAAGATCATTTTACCCAGCAAGTCTGTCATTTAGAATCAAAGGAGAGATAAAGAGTCCCAGACAAGAAAAAGATAAAGGAGTTCATCAACACTAAACCAGTATTACAAGACTAGAAAGCCCGGCGGTCATACAAAATGACCGCTGTTCTAGATATTATAAATTGTAATTAAAATGATTTGTGCAAAGGTGTCTGCTAATTCAAACTGAATTACCCAGGGCAGGCGGCGAGGACGCCCCTTTGCTTAGTGCCCCAAGGGGTTTCCCCCTTCTACTTGCTTAATTGCTTAAAGTAGAGTGCAATGAAGGAAACCACTGGTGGTACATTTCTTAAGAGCCACCACTAGCTCAATAAATAAAGGTGATTTAAATAATAAAATGTTAATTCACATGTCAAAGATCTCTTTGTACACAACATTTCTTGTGTAGATCTTTCCATCATTTTTAAGCTCGCCTTGCAGAGAACCATCAATTATTTTTAATTTTACGTCCGTTCTTTCACGAACTCTTGAACAGGCAACATAAAGTTGACCGTGTCCAAATGCAAGCTCAGGTAAAAAATGCCAACATGCTTAAGCGTTTGGCCCTGAGACTTATTGATGGTCATAGCAAAGGCAGGTTTTACAGGAAATTGTCTACGTCTCAATTGAAACGGCAACCCTGTTTGAGATGGAGCCAAATCAATTCTTGGAATGACATGTATTTCACCTTTAGAGGAGCCAGTCAAAGACTTAGCTATTATGACATTTTTCAATTGGAGAACCTCTAGTCGTGTACCATTGCAAAGACCCCTTCTGGTGTTAAGATTTCTTAACAGCATAATAATTGCTCCAGTCTTTAACCTCAATTTGTGAGGTGGCATGCCAGAAGGCGGGACTATTTGAATGCCGTGGCAACCTCACCCCATTGGCTAGTACAGTTACGCAAGCAACCAATAAGCTATCAGCGACAAACAGACACTTAAGCCGTATATAATAAAGAAATATCAAAGGGACTTCTTTAAGTAGAAAAGAAAAGATAAAAAAAATATGAGTAAGAAAATATAGGAAAGAAAGACATTCTCACTGATAAAAGCAAACAGTAAAAGCAGTGGATCAACCAAATGTAAAGCTAGTACAAAGGCTAAAAAAGTGGAAAGATCATGTGGAATTATAATTACACATACACAAAAGAAGTGAAAAAGGACAGAAATATAAACATGGAAGGGGGAGTAAAAATTGTATTGATTTTTAGAATGTGTTCCAGCAGAAGCATTCATGAACTTAAAGCAGATTGCTATAAACATAGTTTGGTATATATGAAGCACATGATGACCACAAAGCAAAAACCTCTAAGAAACACACAAGAAATGGAGAGGAATTCAAACACAACATTATAGACAATCAACATACAAGAAAAGAACAAAATTAAGGAACAGAGAGGAACTACAAAAATAATCAGAAGACAATAAAATGGCAATAACTATATGCTTATTAATAATTACTTTAAATGTAAATGGACCAAATGCTCCAATTAAAGGACACGAGGTGGTGGCTGAATGGATAAAATGACAAGACCCATACATGTGTGGCCTACAAGAGACTCACTTCAGATCAAAAGACACATAGACTGAAAGTGAACGGATGAAAACATTTTAGCAAATGGAAATGAAGAAAAATCTGGGGTAACAATTATATTACATAAAATAGACTTTAAAACAAGGGCTGTCACAAGAGACAAGTGCATTTCATAATGATAAAGAGATCAATCCAACAAGAGGATTAAATTCTTGTAAATATCTATGAACCTAACATAGAAGCACCTACATATATAAAGCAAGTATAGATGGACATAAACAAAGAGATCAACAATGATACAGTAATAGTAGGGGACTTTAACACACCAGTGATATCAATGGATAGATCATCCAGGCAGAAAATTAACAAGGAAACAGTGGCCTTAAAGATGAGACAGATTCCATTGATATTTTTAGAACATTTGGGCCAAAAGCAGCAAAATATGCATTTTCTTCAAGTGTACACAAAACATTTTCCAGGATAGACCCCATGTAGGTCTCAGTAAATTTAAAATTGAAATCATACCAAGTGTCTCCTCTGATCACAATGATGTGGAACTAGATTAGTTACAAGAATAGAATTGAAAAACACATGGAGACTAAATAAAAGGTTACTAAAGAGGCAAGAATATACAATGGGAAAAAGACACTCTCTTCAATAAATGATGAAGGGAAAACTGGACAGATCCAAGCACAAGAATGAAACTGTATCACTTTTTGATACCAGATACAAGAGTAAACTGAAAATGGATGAAAGTCTTTATAAGACCCAAAACTATAAAACTCCTAGAAGAAAACAGTGAATTATTTGACTTTGCTGTTAGTAATAGGGTTTTTTTGGATGTCTTCTTGGGCAAAGGAAACAAACAAAAAAGTAAATAAATGGGACTACATCAAACACAAAAAGCTTTCATCAACGGAAAGAATCAACAAAACGAAAAGACAACCTGCTGAATAGTAGATATTTGCCAATGATACATCCAGTAAGGGGTTAATGTGCAGTATATAAGTAACAATATAAAAAAGTCCGATTAAAAAAATGGGCAGCAGATCTGAGACATTTCTCCAAAGAGAACATAATAGGTGTCCAATAGACATGGGTTGTGATGTTCACAACCTATTGATATGATTAGTGATGTTGAATAATAAATGGTCAACATCACTAATCATCAGGAAAATACAAATTAAAACCACAATGAATGATCAGCTTACACCTGTTAGAATGACTTTAATCAATAAGACAAGAAATAACGTGTTGGTGAGGATGTAGAGAAAAGGGAACCCTTGTTTACTTTTGGTGGGATTGTAAACGGGTGCAGCCACTGTGGAGAGGAGTATGAAGATTCCTCAGAAAACTAAAAATAGACCTATCATATGACCCAGCAGTTCCAATTCTGAGTATTTGAAGAAATCTAGAACACTTATTTGAAAAGACGTGTATGCCTGTGTTCACTGCAGCATTAGACATCTTGCCATATGTGACAACATGGATGGACCTAGAGGGTATTATACCAACTGAAATAAATCAGACAGAAAGACATACTATGATTTCACTTCTGTGTGGAATCTCAAAAACAAACAAACAAAACAAATTCATAGATACAGAGAACAAGTTGATGGTTGCCAACCAGGAAGGGATGGATGAAAGAAATGAAGGGATTAAGAAGTACAAATTGGCAGTAATAAAAATAGTCCCAGACGTGTAAAGTACAGCATAGGGAATAGAGTCAGTAACACTGCAATAACTATATATGATGTCAGATAGGTACTAGATTTGTCAGGATGATGACTTTTTTAAGTTATATAAATGTCTAATCATGTTCTGCACCTGAAATTAATATTGTATATCAACTATAATTGAGAACTTTAAAAATTTAAATGAAAAATGCACATTCAATCTGGAGAAAATTTTTTTTTAAATCTAGGCATACAAAGAAGCAGGAAATTGTGATATTTAACCAGGAGCAAAGTCATCAAAAGAAACAGACCCACAAATGATGGGAATTATCAGGCAAAGAATATTTAAACAGCTATTATAAACATGTTCCATGTGCCCAAGAATGTAGATATAAAGTGATTTGATGATTAAATCATTAAAATGATTTTAAAAAGAACTTTGAAAGATACAACATGGCATTAGCTGCAGACCTATTTATTTGCTCTCCATTTTGAATAGAATATATAATTAACTTACACTGGTTTCTTTGTACGTACTTCTAAAAAATGCTACACTATTCTGGCTTCCAGTTTGTGGGTTCCTATGTTATATACATAAAATGGATTTCAAAGAGCTGACATATATGTCTTATTTACTTCAAATCATAGTCTTTGTTTCTATTAGAACAAAATAATGAGCTGCAGATGGGTTCCTTTCAAGAAGACTTTTTAAATATATACATAATCTGGCTGATTAAATTTTATACATAGGGGACTGAGACTGGTAAGGTGTGAGGTGGGGTTTCAGAAACTCATTTTTATACTTTGCTCCCTAGGCAAGAACAATCTCGTTGGGAAGTCCTCCAACAAGAACAGCGGCTGATGGAAGAGAAGAATAAACGTAAGAAAGCTCTTTTGGCTAAAGCTATTGCAGAAAGGTGAGGCACCCCAGCCAGGAGAGGTCGTGTGCAACCTCCAGCCCCATTCTCTCATGCTTTACATTTATTTTCCCATGTCTGTTCTAATAAACTGACATTTTCTCGACAACTATTACTTTTAAGGCTAACTAAACAAAGTGTGCTTTATAAATACTCCTGAAATTCTCATGTTAATTCAATAAGGAGGACTTTTTAAACATAGATCACAATAAATTTATCACTACAGGTACAGTGAAAGCTTAAGCATCGGTGTTCTCAGCTTGAACCATCTACGCATCCCTAAGGGAGCAGGAAATCAGACTAAGGAAATTAACAACAAATGCCGGTCTTCATTTTGACGTGAAGGGGCCTTCGTCGTCTGATATGTAGAGTGAGATTGTTCCACATAAGTGACTCATACACAAATCTTGTGTTTCCTGTGGACACTTTTCTTGAATAATTTGCCCTGCCCCTACCAATAGAAGATGCCTGATATAACAACCCTCTATCCACAGCTCAGGTCCCCACTGTGAGCACTGCCCCTGGCCGTGTGCAGTTCTGTTTTACGCTCACCCCCCAGTGTCCATGTGTCTGAGGTCCCTTGTCCCGAGATCCCTTGTGCTGGCCTTGAGCAGCAGCATTCCCTCCTGTTTGTACTTTCCCCCGCCCTCACCCACCCACCTGTTCTGCACTTTTGGGTGGCAGTTGCTAATGTGCCATGGCCTTAGGAAACCAAGCTCAGTCAATAAAGCAGTGACTGACAACAGCGAGGATGAAAGGCAAGCAACTATTCAGTGGCATTTCCTTTGTAGGTCTCCAGAAAAGTTGGGCAAAACTGTTACTGAGTGAAGCTGGCGTATGTATCAGGGAGGGGAAGGAAGAGGGCTGGAGGGACAGGCAGGTGTGGAGAGGAGTGGTGCAGACTTTCACCTGCCGCGGTACAGGACATATTTGGTAAGGATTTCCCCCTGCTGGTATACTCTGATCTTTCATGAAGCACAGGACATAATGCTAATTACTGAATTTATGTTTCAATAAAGCATGATTATTGGAAAGTGATTATTGCAAACATTTTAGTCTTCAGGTTGGAAGAGGTTGAGAGGTTCTGCCGGATTTTACAAAAGCAGACTTAGCACTTGTTCTTCTGTTCATGATTTCGACTTAAGACAGAAAACACTGACATAGACAGAAATGTGAAGAGATATTACCTGATTAGATTATTAGTAAATGGACAGTGAAGTACAGTGCTTTCAGTAAAAGAATCATACTGTTCACTTTTATAGGCAGACAACAAGGGTAAATGCACGAATGGAGCAGAAGTCAGAACAAACGTTGCAATATAACTATTTTATATGGGAGTTTTGTTCTCCCATGAGAATGTATGTGAAATTTTGAAATGAGTGAAATCATGATTAAAGTTGGCTTCTGTCTTTGTTGATTGTTTCTTAAGTGTATTATGTACTGGGGAGTGTTTCTTACTGGGGAGCGCTGAGGGGACTGAGAGGTGATGAAGTTTGGATATGCTTTTAAATAAGAAAAAAAATGCTTGGTTTTAAGCCCTAGAAAAAAAAATTTTGAAGACCTGTAGTTTTGCCTAAAGAACAGGAATCAAAGCAATAGAAGCTTAAGGACATGAGTCCTAAGAAAGTTAAAACCAAATAGCTGTTTTTAGACATACAAAGAAACAGTGTTTTAGGCAGGTGTCTGTTCTGGTCAAAGGATCAGACAAATGACAACAGGCTTAGCAAGAAATTAAGGCAAGGGGTTTGGAAAGCTGTGTTTGACATTCCAATGTAAAGAACACAGATAGAGTCTTGTAGTGCTTATTCTTGTTTTTATGGAATGAAGATGGACCTATGAGTGAACTATATTGACATTTTTTAGGTCTTTTTCGATCTTTTCCTCTCATATATGAAGAAGCGCAGTCTTGGAGAAATACTAAAATGTTGCCAGCATTTGATTGATTTTAATTTTTCTTGTTTTTTCTAATTTTTAGATATTAACATTTTATTCATATTGTATATATAGTAGCTTGCTTTTTGCACTTACACTGTCTATGGCTCTGTGGTTTAAAAATGTTATTTTTCCTCTTATGTTCCTAATTTTCTAGATCTAAGAGAACTCAGGCAGAGACCATGAAACTAAAGAGGATCCAGAAGGAGCTCCAGGCTCTGGATGACATGGTGTCAGCTGACATTGGCATCCTCAGGAACCGGATTGACCAGGCCAGTCTGGACTATTCAAGTGCTCGGTGAGTTCAGGGAATTGGATTCTGAATAAGCAGTTCAATAATTAATGTTTATTGCTCACTAGGTCAGGACCTTTTATGTGTGTGATCATGTAAGCCTCATAACAACCACATACCAGGAGCTATATTTATTCCTGGTTTGGAGTAGTAGTGTCAGCGGCCTCCCCTCTTTGCCCTGGCCATTACCCTTGTTCATATTCCTGTTAGAGTATTTCTTGCATTACTTATTTACATTTTAGTCTCTCCTGCTAAAGCATCAGGTATGTCATGTTTGGAATTCTTTAAATATCTGAATGACTTGCCCCCAAACTATAATTCTAATGCCAAATCTATGCTATTTCTGTTATAAAAATTTTTTTAAATTTATAGTTGGTTTGGAGGGGTGCAGAGAGACAGAACATCAGCCTGTCTCATGTGCCCCAACTGGGGACTGAACCTGCAACCTTTGCATCAGGATGACACTCTAACCAACTGAGCTATCCAGCCAGGGCAAGAAATTGGGATTGGGATGCTCCTTAGCGATTAGCCTAGTTTTCATTAAAGAAAGATCTAGTTTACTTTTTAAAGCCTATGAGTATTTTAAAGAAAATATCACTGTTTTGAAAGCTTGAAGTTTTTTTCTTCTGTGATTATATTTTGTATAAAATGGTTCACTATCACGTGTTTCCTTGGTTTTCCACCATTTGCATTTTTCTTTAAGAGAAAAAATTATCATGGAGTATTTTTAGAATGAACTAACACATGTAAAGAATTACATGAACTTTGCAAGCAGATAAAAAGGCAAAAAATTCAGTCCAATTTCAGGGTTTTCAGCCCTTTCAGCATCGCTTTAATCATCTCAGCTTGTCTTTCTGCACAAGGGAACACTGTGTTGATCACTCAGGTTTGTATCTTTCTCTGTAACACTAGAAATCAATCAGAACGCCTCATTAGTCCAGGGTAAACCACAGTATCAGAATGTTTATATAACAATTTAATAAAGCGGAAATGCTTGATTGTGGTTTTTAATGCACTGTTTATTGTTTAAGAAAGGTTTGTGGTGTCTCTGTGATTTCTGTAATTGTTGTTTGACCATATGCTGTTACATTTAATGGGTTGCCTAAATTAATGCCATCAAGTAGGTGATAACTAGAGGTTCCAGATTTCTACTAATAAGGTCATTAAGGAGGTGACCACAATTTTATTAAGATGAAGCTAAACCTCGATGTTTAGCACATTTTATTCTCTGTAACTAGGGTTTCCAGAGAACATTTTTCTGTGCCTTTGTGGTCCTTTCTATGAATAACTCAAATTATTCTGGAGACCTCAACAGAAAATCATCTGATTTTGTTTTAATTCTGTCCTAGAGGAGTCTGGAAAAGGATGTTTTTGTACACTGAACATGATATTTTAAATTTTTCATAGTTTTAGCCTCAAAGAATCACAGGGAAGGTGAAATTCCTGGCTAAAGGAGAAAACATCCCATAATATAGAAATATTTGTAATGAAATTTTAGTAAATTTTTACATAATAAAAATATTTTTAATGGTAAATTGTTTTACATTTCTTAACGATCTAAAAATGACAACTTCCATGGTATTGATACTGACATCACTGCACATGACTCCCCTAGTGCATGTGTGAGGCTACTTTTAAAAACCTTACAGATGCTTGTGGCTAGAACTAGCATAGTATCTTACTCATACATAAGATTAAGACATTTTCTAAACTTATATCTGTGTGGTTAGTGAGAAATTATAGATTAGCAATATAATCTGATGGTCTAGATTTCTACTAATTCCCAGAATAGTTCATTTCTGTGGGAGATTTCCATGATTTTTTTTTTAATGTAGTCAGTGCCCTGTACAGTGTGGTGTCCACAGGAGGTTCTGGGACACTGACTGGGTCAGAGTTCACTGCAGGGTTGGCTTCTGTAGAACAGCATCAAGGCGGGCTCCCCGGAGGAGACCAGCGCTTTGCGCCATGTGACAGTGGCGTGACAGTGGCGGCTGCTGCTGCTGTTGCTGCTGCTCTTGGCGGTGACAGTAGCCATGCCGCCCCGCGCTGCGCTGCACAGACTGGCTTATAAGCTCAAGTGACTGCGTGGGAAATAGGTCTTTAACCCTCGGTAGACTGGGAAGGACAGTTCTCACTGTTGGCCATCTGTGTTTCAGACACCTCACACACACATGCACAGGCACCTAGAGGTAAGTATATGCATAAATACTTTCAGTCACTTCATGAGTAATATACTGAAGTAAGAATAAAAGGGATGGTGCAAAACAGCTTTAATAGAAACTATAATGATAATGTAGGCATCGCAAACCTCTCTGTGTCAAGTAACATTTGACTCCAAAACTTAGAAAAAGCAGCAAGAACGTGACTGCGTTCTTTTAGTGACAGAGGGCGGTCCAGATGCTTGTAAAATACTGAGTGATAAATTTCTTCCTATTCAAATGATTAACTATAAAATATGACATTTTCTTTTTATCCTGTTTTCACTCACTGATTCTTGAGTTTGAGAAAATTTATCTAGGATGTTTTTCCAAAGACTCCTACTCCAATATTTCACTTACACGATCAGTTTCACTGTCTAGCGTCTAGACGGTCTGTGTCTGCATCTGTGGTTTCCTAGGGCTGCTCCAACAAGTTCCTACAAACTGGGTGTCTTACAGCAACAGAACTTGGCTCTTACATTTTCTAGAAACCACAGTCTGAAATCAAGGTGTTGGGGGGTCACTATTCCTTCACAGACCCTAGGTTCTGGGGATTAGGAAGTAAATATCCTTAGGGGATTGTTTTTTGGCATGCCAGAACATTTATTTTTTGATTTATCTAATAACCACAAAAAGTCTTCATCAATTTTCTTTACTTTGCCACTCAGGCAGAAAATTAAAAAATATTAATCCTTAACTGTGTTCAGTGAAAGCTGACAGCAGATTACAAATAAGGGGTGTCCCGTCTTTTGTACCTTCCTAAAAGGTGAAGTCATACTTTGGACAACACAGTAAGGAAATTAAATGGTGATGATTTATTTCATTCTCCTCCTTTTAGGTCATTTCATCATTCTCTTTTTTATTATTATTTAAATTTTTAGCATAAATAGGAATACTTTGTGAGTAATGAGGAAGCACTTCCTAGGGTGATGAAATGGCAGAATGTTACAAGTTATAGAAAAAACACTTATCCCAATGATCTGATGATGTATCTTATATTTATAAAAGGATCCAATAGACCGATGTAGTAATTGCAAAATATGATTAGTTTTATTCTACTTTTTAAAATATAAGTAAATTTTATGTTTGTTCTCTGGAAGACTTCTAAGAAAAGATTAAAAAGTCATGATATGTTGGACTTACAAATAGTTACGATTGCTCATAAAAGTAACTGACAAATTAAAAGTGGACCAGTGGACCCTAATGGTATACCAAGGGTTAATGACTGAGTTTTTAAAAAAATGGTAGGGATAACCAAACCAAGACAGTTTCTAGAATCCTTTAAATAACATTCATTGAACCAGTGTCCCTTTAAAATAACAAAATAATTCTATTACTCCATTTCAGTTCAGTTGCTCTTACTGTGTTATGTATAATGCACTTATTATTCTGTTCCGAAGTGTGTCATCATACTGATTTGGTACATCCACCTGACCCGCAGGCCTGTAGTGCAGTTTGGGAAACTAATCAATATTTTAAACATAAATCACTCTGTACAAGAATATATATGCATGTTTCTGGCCAAAAGGACTTAAATAAATAAACAGAATGCAGAATCATCAGTGATTTATCCAGGGTGAAAGATCGATGGAAACCCGGGGACCTATTTACAAAGTTTAATTTCCATTCAGCATTCATGGGTCTGGTCAGTAAATCTCTCCTCGCTGACTGTGACGGGCTGGGGGAGAGCACAGGCTTGCAGAGGGGTGAGTTTGGGGGGTGGAAGGGGCGAGGTATGCACATACCTATAGAGGGGCTCTTAAGCTTGATGCCAGAGATTCATAAACAGGCTATGTTACGCGGAATGAAAGTAAGGGATCCAGGTAGCCAACAGAGCTCCTTTAGAACAATTCTGCTAACATAGATGGTAATACACAGCTAGTTTTTTCACTTATATTTACTAGATGACAGTAAAAAATATATATAATGAGTGTTATGTAAGAGTTTTCAAGTGTAAATACCAGATCCTTACATTTCACACGGCTTTGGTTTAGGTCCATGTTTAGTGGTGCGCTGACAGTGCTCTTGGGTTCTGGTGTCTTGGAGGGCAAGTTCTGTTTTTTGGGGAGTTTCCAAGCACTGGACCAGACACTTGCCCTACTTACATTATTTAATCCTTAACGTTCCTATGACGTACTATTATCATCACCCTTTTACAAATAAACCAAAACTCAACTGAAGAAACGACCTGAGGTCACTATACTGGAGTCTCAGTCATTGCATGCCTACTCTCCAACCCTTTCCCCAGGAACCTGGCTGTTTTTACTCATGATGCTGACCCTGGGGCATCTCTGATTAGAACAGAGTTAACTACCAACTCCAGAACGTCTACTCCACAGGCTAAGCAAGGTTCACAGTGTGGCCTGGCACGATGAGCCCTGTGAAGAGCGGAGCCCCAGTCACAGCAGCTCAGGTAAAAAGTGGTTTTATTGCAGGATACAAGAGGCATGTCATCAGAGTGAAATGCTGTCCTGTTCAGTGCTTAGACACCATAGTTTCTCTAGAGCACTTCTGCTTTCCTAGCGTACTCCCAGCCCAATATGGCCACCAGCTGTGACTCTACATCAATCCCCTCCACTCAGTCTCAGTGTTCCGAGTCCAGAATTCCAGAGGGAGAACCTGGGTTGGCTCTGTACCTGTGCTGGTCTGACTGGTCTCTGTTCTTCACACCCCGATGTCTTGAACAGGTACACACATAGCAAATGGCAAAGGCAGGTTTAGAACTCTGGATTCTCGGAAGTCAAAGCCCTTTATTTTTTCACTAGATTTCCTTCAAAGACAGAGAATCCTGTGTTAGGAGAGACACCTGTTTTTTGTGTGTTTGGGTTTTGTTTTTATTTTTCTTTCTGTAACTCTAGTACTAGAAATTACTATGTTGAGTTGTGTAGGTAATTGTAACAGCTAAGGCACTGTGGCCTTCACAACTGTTGGTGGAAATTAAATGAGATAATTATTTGGTAATTGGGGGTCAAACTCTTTTCTTGGCAAAAAGAAAAGCAACAAATTATAGAGAAAAGGCAAAGGACAGTGAACAAATATAAAATGTTTCTTTTTGTATCAACCTGATGAAAAAGAAAACAGCGGAATGGCAGGGTCACTTCAGATATGACTGGCATGACCCGCCTGTGGGGTTTATACCTCTGTAAATACACAAACTTCTGATAAAGTCTAACAGCAGTCTGTTGTTGCAGACTGGAGAAGGGGAGGGCAGCTTGACCCAGCGATTCCCAAATGGCACACTTTGCCCCTTTGGAGACCTTTGGTGATGTTCTGGAGACATTTTTGGTTATCACAACCAGAGGGTGCTTGCTCCTGGCAGTAGTGGGAGCATCAAGGTGGGTGCTGATGCTACGTACCCCCCATGTCTAGGACAGCTCCCCACACAAAGAATTATACTACGGTTCAGGTTGCCAGCACCACCGAGGTGGAGAAGCCTGTTTTAAACATGTCCTGAAGTTGTCTCTTCTACCTGATTTTTCCTTCTTGCCTGCACCCAGTATCGTTGGCTGGGTGTGCTCTATCCCATTTATATTCACCTCCCAACCACTCTCTGTATTCTTCACCAGATTTGTTTCCTCCTTTTCTAATCAGTTAATCAAGAGATACAGATTTCTCAAAGTAAAAAGAAAAAATCCAATTAAAAATTGAACAGAGGACCAGAATAGACACTTTTCTAAGGAAGACATACAGATGGCCAACAGATATACGAAAAGATGCTTAACATCACTAGTTACAAGGGAAATGCAAATCAAAACCACAATGAGATACCACCTCACACCTGTTAAAATGGCTGTCAGCAATAAGACAAGAAGTAACAGGTGTTGGCAAGGATGTGGGAAAAAGGAACCCTTGCACACAGCTGGTGGGAACATAGATTGGTGCAGCCACTGAAAAACCCCCACTATGGAGGTTTCTTAAAAAAGCAAGAATGGAGCTACCTTATAACCCAGCGGTCCTGTTTCTGGATATCTGCCACCCAAAATTAAAAGTACTTATTGGCAAAGCTATGTGTATCCCTGTGATCACTGCAGCATTATTCACAATAGTCAAGATATGAAAACAACCTAAGTTGGATAATTGGATAAAGAAAATGTGGTACATATGTACAATGGAATACTACCCAGTCATAAAACAAAGATGAAATACTACCATTCGCGACAACATGGATGGATCTTGGAAGTATGCTAAGTGAAATAAGTCAAATGAAAAAGGACCTGAACCATATGATTCATTCACTCTGTGTGGGGTATAAAACAAAAAGCAACCAACAAGTAAACAACATAGATGCGGGAAATGAAAGTAGAGGGAATTAGAAGGGGTTCAAGGGTGTCAAATATATGGTGATGGAAGGAGACTAGACTTGGGGTGGTGAGCACACAGTGGAATTACACATATGTCTTGTAAAGATGTACCTGAAACTTATATTTTCAACTAATGTCACCCTGACACATTTTATTTAAGTAATAGAGATACTGATTTTCTATCTTCCTCATCTCTTACTGTTTTACCACTCATAAATTTAACCAGCTCTGGCCCTGGCCATTTGACTCAGTGTATAGAGCATCAGCTCGGCATACATACGTCCTGAGTTCGATCCCTGGTTGGCACACATGAGAAGTGACCATCTGCTTCTCTTCCTCTCGCTCTCCCACTTCTCTCTCTCTTCTCCTCTCGCAGCCAGTGGCTTAGTTGATTCAAGCATCAGGCCCAGATGGAGTTGCTGGGTGGATCCAGGTCAGGGCACATGTGGGAGTCTATCTCTCTTATCTCCCCTCCTCTTACTTAAAAACCAAAATTAACCAGCTGTGTGCTGGAGCTAGCTGGCACTTGTTTGTGAGAGCAGATATTGTGTATCTCTTCCCAATTCTGCATTCAGTCACATTGATAGCTTGGAATTGGCCGTGGTGGTGTATTCATACTACAGAGACTGACAAAGGCTGCAAACCAGGGCTTTCCCCTTCAGAGCTAACACCACTGAATTAACCCTCGTAACCTACTTTCACTCATGCACAGCCTTGGAAAGAGGAAATGAGTGCAAGAAGAATTTTGTTATATTAGAGTCCAGGTGTGGGTGTTGTGGAAATTGCAGCAGCAACAGCCACGTTTGTCTAACATGTAGACAAGAGTTTATAAAACATTACTATCCATTTCTTCATTATATATTGTTCCCCAATTCTGGAGATTAATTCATGTTTCTCAGCCCTCCTTTCTGCGATGGAAAACTAACGTGCGGATCTTTGTCCCTGTCCCCACAGGAAGCGGTTTGACAGGGCGGAGGCAGAGTATGTTACAGCCAAGCTCGACCTGCAGCGCAAGACGGACATTAAAGAGCAGCTCACTGAGCACCTGTGCACGATCATACAGCAGAATGAGCTCCGCAAGGCCCGGAAGCTGGAGGAGCTGATGCGGCAGCTGGATGTCCAGGCCGAGGAGGCGGCGCTGGGGCCAGACGCGGAGGCGGAGAGCCTGCTGCATGAGCAAGAGGCCGGAGCAGGGGCACAGCAGGGCCAGGGAGAGAGGCCAGCCCAGCCTTCCGGGAACAGCATGGCTTCAGGATCTGCCCAGAACAAAAGGCATGGAGAACCAGCTGCTTCCTCAGAGGGAGATGAGCAATGTGAAGATCCTAGGAGCACGCCCCTTCTCCCCCCAGAGCATCTGGATCAGGAAGGGAGCGCTGCTGTCAGTGCTGGGCCAGCTGCTCCATCCACGTGAAGTGCCCGTTTGTGCTGTGTTCAGATACTGCGGTACTCAGCACACTTCCTGTCGTAGATCATGCCGTGAGCTCTGGCCAAGACCTCGTTAAAACAGTATTAATTTTTGAATACATGATTAGTTTTATAATAACGTTTGACCATTCTGAAATGTCAAATGATAATTTTATACATAGGGGCATAGTTCACCTTGAGTTTGGTTCAGTTCCCTTAGTGTACCCTTATTTTGGGTGAAAACAAGTAACTTGAAAGGGCAGGAGAAAAACTATATCATTATGACTGTTTTTAGACCAGGTAAATATAGAAAAGTAAAATGAAAAATGGTAATACCTCCTCAAACTCACTTAACTTCTGAGAGAAGTGCTGAGACAGAGTCCTGTTCTATGTCATCAGTAAAGAGACACAAAAATTAAATGTGAGAGGAACAAGAAACAACTTACCAGATTATTATCTGCTTGGCTCTTACTAGAATTACAAAACACCACTTCCAAAATTACCAGACACTTATGCCAACATGACTTTTGTCTTCAGTTTTCCTTTTAAGAGGCTTTAGGTTATAGCCCGAGTTTTGATTAGTTGATACACACAAAAATATGTATATGTAAATATGCCATATATATAATTTTACTATTAATATATTTTCTTTAATCAGGATATTAGTTAAATTTTGACAAAGTATTCCTACAGGGAGGCTCAACATAATAATGAAGATTTTGCTACTTCTCATTATGAAAAAACACGTTTTCTTTCTCAAGTTACCTGTAAATATCATATGTATGTATATGTTGGATATAAATTATCCTGTCATAAAGCATTTCAGTTGTTAAAATGATGGTTTTCTAATTACTTTTAATAGTTTATTAATGACCATTAATATTTGACCACTACATTGTGCTATATTTGAATATGTAAATATTGTAGTTTTGTCACAAAAGTCTGTGAATCACATTAAATTCTGATTTATCAGAAGTTTCAAACAGTAGTCTTGCATTTTAAGTCTTAACAAGAAATAAAAGAGGACAAGGACAACTGTAATATTGTATCCATAGTAATTTCTGAAAAAAATTTTAAATGAGTTTGTTTGAGGATATTTTCTGGTAATTTCGACAATCTCTGTATTTTTATATTTTGTAATTTGACCTAAAATTACAGCCTTCCATGACTGACTTCTCTAAACAGAAGCATTTATATAGATAGATAGTTGTGTTTTTATTTATAAATGACATACATAAAGACTGACAGCTTCATTGTCCAGTACCTGCCTATTTTTCTAAGGAATAAAACAAGTCTGATGCATTTATATTGTGGCCTCTCATTTACCTTTCAAAAAAATTTTCACAATTTAGTGCGCATGCTTGAGCAGTGTAACAGCAATGCCCCCTGAAGCTCCGTGTGGTAGACATAATCATCTGCTTTTGGATGAAACTCTAATCATCTGCTTTTGTATGAAACTCTGTTAGGGAAAATTCATCAATAAATGAGGTTCTGTAATATTTGCCAAATACAGATAGGTACAATCTGATACTCAGTATAAGGACTTTGAGATTTATCGTGTGAGGTACACGAAGAAATGAGAACCATGAAATAAATGAGATGGATGGACCTCGGAGCTCCTCTGATGTATAATTGTCTTACGTTTACAGATGGGGGGTTTGAGAGCCAGAGATTTCACTTATGTCATGTTGGCCTCTGGTTCCCTCCTAACTTAACAGGATAGTCAAGTTGCAGTTCCTGGCACTCGATGTGTCTCTTACGACCTGGATACATCGCTCACGGTGCAGACCATGAGGTTCATGCATCCCTCTGGAGAATTCTGCATTAGAACCCACGCAGAGATTGTGTGAGTGCCTGCCTGCGAAATACTTTCAACTACGTCCCTCAAGGATCCACCGAAGCCATTGTGGAAAACTTACCTAGCTCGGTGTTCCCAGGGTGGTATCCGAGTGCTCAGGTGATGATATAAGTGACAAAGTTATATTGCATCAGTTTTGCACAGGGCAGCTGTAGCCCATGTGTGAGAGGAGCACGAGCAAATGAATGAGACGTGGGGGCCTGCTGGTATGAGGACCAGATGCACCGGCTTTTCCAGGATGGCCCCGATATCTTTTAAAATCATAAAATACATTCAAAAGACTTTTGATATATGGATTCACAAATCCACAGTAATTGTTAGTTTCTGTGAAGGAAATTATTGGTTCAAAATTGCTGCCATGAGTTCACTGGTGCACTCTGCAGAGCTGTCCTTGGAGCTGGAGTCCTCTTCTCCCATTTCTCAGACAGTTTGAGTGGGAGGTTACCCGGGCTCTTGATGGGCTGTGTAATTGAGGGGTTGGCTACCTGGTGCTATCTCACTTGCGCCCTTTAAAAGAAGGGTCTGTACCAAATTGTAGTCAATTTTGCTCATTATCTTCAAAAGAGCCTACCTTGAAGAGTAAACTGAATCCCCAAAATTAAGAGTTGTTACACCTTGATTCCCTACTACTTTAAGTCACCGCCATTTTTATCCGTTGCAAAGAAGCAGGATTCCTTAAAACATGGTTTGCATTGCAATGAAAATAGAGTTTTCCTCGAGTTTTTCACCTCAGCATAGTTCTATAGCCTGAATTATAGCAATTGCAGGTAGTAAATCTTGGTGCTCACTGAGAACACAGCTGGTTTCCAAGTCAGATGATAAAAATCTGATTGGAATTCCTAGAACATATTTCATTGCTGGATTGGCATTGGAATTATGGGGTAAAAACTCAGCTGTAAACCTCTCGGTCTCTGTTTGGATTCAGCAACACAGTACTCTCAAGGAGCTTTCTCTAAGAATTCCGCCACTTCCTCTTCCGAGGCCCTGGCGCGACGTGGACTCCAGTTATTCTGACCCAGGCCATTCCCACTGACCTTTATAAATGATGTTTTGGGTTTTGTATTTCTAAGGGGCCAAGTCAGCATTTTAAAAAGGTCTTGATACATATAACTCAGTCTGCCAGACCAGACCTGGGGCCGCTCTGGACCACGGTAATTATACCCCCTCTCAACATAGATCTACCCCAGGCCTGACTTGAACTACTCTCTGGAGGGATGAATGCAGGACACTGTTCTCCAGTCTGCCTTTACCTTCATGTCAGCCTACTTCTGCAAGCTCCTAATCCCAAACAGCTGTCTTAAAAATGCAACATCATCACAATGCAATTGACCAGACAGTTGTACGGAGCTACGGATATGGACAGAGCTATATAAGAACGAGACGATCAGTGCCTTTTGTCCCTGAGAGGCTCCTAGTCTACGTGAAGGACTGAGATTGACACTCATAACACAAAGGCTGATGCAGAACATAATGTCTTATTAAGGGAGCACAGACTAAGTGGTAGGAACACTGAATATGGATGTGTCCTCTGGAAGTTCCAAACTTCTCCAACGCTTTTAATTTTAAATATCCTATCCAGTTGTTTTGCAATTGAAGAGTGTATCTAGGATCTGCCCTGTCTTTCAGTCTGCCTTTAGCCTTGGGGAGCAACACGGGCAACTCAAGCAACAGCAACAAAATACTTCTGTTAGACCGTATGTCCAGAATTTGATTTTTTTTTTTAATGTAGTCACCAGAGCAAGAGTAAATTGGAAAATTGGGAAGTTTGTGCATGTCACTGATTTAAAACAGTGGGCCCACTGGGAATTTTCAGTGAAGAAAAAACAAACATCAAGTATTGGAAAATTAACTTTAAGCACATGCCTTCCTGACAAAGTGTTGATAGTATCTTCTTAGGCACAGGACAGAGTAATTATAAGGGCTTGTCGCAGTAATTCGAGGCATTGCTGAACCGAGCGGCGGTAATGATTGCCCACGCTGGCACAAGGTGGAAATGGATCAGACTGGTGTGGGCTCAAGGATAACTCAACATGGATGCATGTTCAAAGTCACACATTAAGAGAGGTCTTTCCAAGCCAAAGGCTCTAGAAACCTAAAATAGAGCCATAATTAAGCAATAAGACGTGACAAGGAGCACATTTCTCGGTGATTATAGCATGCCTCAGGGATAAGTCACTAGGCCAAAGGTTCACAGAAGGAGTGGAATAACAACCCTGCAATGTATAGCATCACGCAGCGAAAGGGAGAAGGAGGAGGAATTGAATAGCGGGGCTTAGTAGAGTCATTCCGTAAGCTGTTATTTCAGTTGTTTGGTAACACTGCCTTGTGTCTAGGACATGTGGCCATTGGTTGTTGTGTCCAACATCTTAAAACTCCGCATTTACACCGGAGCCTTCATCTGGGTTAAAACCCCACAGAGCGGTCCATCTTCTCATTTTCTTAGCTAAGCATACACCAGGCAATGAAGACACAAACTTGCAAGTCCACAGTCATACGTAGGAACTACCGTCTGGCAGAGTTATAATAGTGGTCGCTTAGGCCTGGCTTCTGTAAGCCGCTGAAACAACCACGGCGCGTCGAGTTTTCAGTATTTTGGCTCATTTGTCTCCTGTGTATTTTCCTCAGACGCTACCAACAGACATGGCTCTGTGTTGCAGAGGTCCAGAAACATCTGCAGCCTTCTGGGCTGGACTTCCCCTCGTCTGCCCCTGAGCTGCTGGTGGAAGACAGGGAGCCCTCTGGAGCTGGTGACCAGCTGCCCCTCACACCACGGTAGAGGCGGGCCTTCCACCAGGATGGTGAGACACCGGTAGCCATAAGGTGGGACTGAAAACTCCCAAACTCGGATGGATGCCCTGGAGAGCTCTGCAGATCGAGGCCGCTGTCTTACTGCCAGATTCCTCTCTATGTTTCTGACCCCTGTAGAGGAGAATCTAAAGTCTTTGAACCAAACTCCAAGGACAGGTGTTTCTGTGGTCCTTAGGTACCCCCGGGCATGCACTGTGGACAGGTTTCCAGGCAAATAGTGGGTTTTAGCTCAGAGAACCCAGCCCCCTTTTAGGGCACCCGTGTCCTGAATCCACTCTTTGAACCCACTCATAAGACTTGAGGACAGTTGCTAGAAATGAAAGTGTGTGTCCTTCCAAAATTCCTATGTTCAGACCTCCCCCCAATGTGATGGTATCAGGAGGTGAGCAGGGCGTTGGGAAAGGCATCAGGTCATGAGAGTGGCATCCTCGTGAAGGAGGTTTGTATTTTCATAAGAAATGTTATAAAGCTCCCCTACCCCTTCCACCGTGTGAGGACACAGAGAAGACAGTCACCTGTGCCTCAGGAAGCGGGTCTTAACGCAGTCAATCTGCCAGCAACCCGATGTTGGACTTCCCAGACTCCAGAACAGTGAGAAATCAATTTCTGGTGGTTTTTCTTTTTCACAAGTCACCCAGTTTGTGGTTTCTGTTACAGAGGTCCAGATAGATTGAAACAGCAGTTACTTATATCTTGGGGAAACTTGAAGTCAGTGGGTTACTTTTCCCAAGTGTGTCTGCATTGGAAGATAATAGAATGTTTTATTTTATTATTTTTATTTTTGTATTTTTCCAAAGTTAGAATCGGGGAGGCAGAGAGACAGACTCCCACATGCGCCCGACCAGGATCCAACTGACATGCCCACAAGGGGGCAATGCTCTGCCCATCTGGGGCGTTGCTCCATTGCAGCCAGAGCCATTCTAGCACCTGAGATGGAGGCCATGGAGCCATCCTCAGTGCCTGGGGCCAACTTTGCTCCAATGGAGCCTCGGCTGTGGGAAAGGAAGAGAGAAATAGAGAGGAAGGAGAGGGGTAAGGTAGAGAAGCAGATGGGCACTTCTCCTGTGTGCCGTGGCTGGAAATCAAACCCGGGACTTCCACATGCCAAGCCGAAGCTCTACTGCTGAGCCAACCGATCAGGGCCTTGAATGTTTTAGAGTAATGTATATTGCTCACAGAAATTAGGGGGTCAGGTAACGGGCAGATACTCTAGTACTTTCAACCTTTTGTATACTGCATTTTCACCAGTGAAATAAAAATTGGTTTTGTATCTCATTTGCATAATTGAACAACTTTCTTTGACTTGTCATTTGCTTTTCTGATGTTCTTGTTTAATAAATTAAAAAATCAAATATTATTTTTTTACCACTTACTAGTCATTCTAAAACAGGGGTCCCCAAACTACGGCCCACGGGCCACATGCGGCCCCCTGAAGCCATCTATCCGGCCCCTGCCGCACTTCAGAAGGGGCACCTCTTTCATTGGTGGTCAGTGAGAGGAGCCTAGTTCCTATTGAAATACTGGTCAGTTTGTTGATTTAAATTTACTTGGTTTTTATTTTAAATATTGTATTTGTTCCTGTTTTGTTGTTTGTTTTTTTTTTACTTTAAAATAAGATATGTGCAGTGTGCATAGGGATTTATTCATAGTTGTTTTTTTTTATAGTCCGGCCCTCCAACGGTCTGAGGGACAGTGAACTGGCCCCCTGTGTAAAAAGTTTGGGGACCCCTGTTCTAAAACATCCCCTAGTTTTTGTGAGCGGCCTATTTCAGTTGGTGGAGTGGAGCTCTTTGCCCCCAGCTGGAGGGGTTTCGGGCCTCAAGGAGCAAGTGTGAGAAGGTGGTGACCCTGACACGATACTTGACGGCATGTGCTGAGCAGGGCGTCTCTGAAGCCTTGCCCACGCCGTCATCTCCATTGAGAAAGATGACCCCAGCCTGGCCTCCCCCACTTCCCAGTGCTAGGGGATGTGCTTCCAGGGAAGGGAACCCGAGTCTGCCGTGCTGGCCCCACGGGTCACTGCCTCCTGGTTGCATCGTCAACCAGTCTATAACTCAGTGTCCTCAATCAGAGACCACTTCCGCATGCTCCTGACTCTGTGGGTCAGTGAGGGGGTCTAAGCTGCGCGGGACGTTCGGCTGGTCTTGCTGGAGAATCACTCAGATGGTGGTGCCTCCCTGCTGGGTTGCCCGGGGCTCGGTGGTCTCCGACAGCCCCATTCACCTCCTGGCAGCTGGTGATGCCTGTCACCTGGGGCTTTCTCTGCGTTTGTCTCTTATCCTGCAGAGGGCTGGCGTGAATTTCTCTTCACAGAGGTCCCAGGCTCTACGACGCTGGAGTGAAACCTGCAGGGTTTTGGGAACCCAGAATCAGTGGTCACATGTCTCTTCTGCCGCACTCCCCTGGGCAAAGCAAGTCACAAGGCCAGCCCAGACTCAAGTGTGGCCATATCTTGATGGGAGGAGCAGGAAAGTCACAATGCAGTGGGACATGAACGTTGGAATGAGAGAGACAGCTGTGCCACCTTTGCAAACAGCTGATGGCCGCCTGTGCCCCCCTGGCTGCCTCAATTCACACCCGTTCCACTTGCAAAATGCACTCACCTTCTCCTGCCCAAACCTCATCCCATTATGGTTCCAGGTGTGGAATCCAGGATCTCATCATCTGATCAAGGCCAGATGTGGCTGAGGCTTCTCAGCCACTCCAGTGTGGCTCCTCTTAATTGAAATACCTATGAACACAAATGAAAAGTTACCTGTCCTCACCATACCTCAACATGCAGTGGTGAGACAGAACAGACCCCTGCAGGAGAGACGCTCCCCTGTTAGAAATGAGAAACGCAGAGAGTAGGAGGCATTCTAAGAACGAGCCCACGGGCCCCCGTCAGGTCTCCTCTTCTGGGGCAGGGAGCATCGTTAGGGCCTGGCTCCGCTGTCTGGGGCCCCTAGTTCACTGCTCGCCACTATTCCCAGCTTCACACTTCCAAATACTTTGTCCATAAGAAATGCCCTGTGTTTGGAACTGAGCAGCTCTCTCTGGCTGCTTCCTGACCATAGAAACTTGAGGGCCCAGAGGCCTCTTTTCATTTTGGAAAGTCTCAACCTCTCTTAGTTCTGACCAGTGGTGCTTTTGTTGATTCAGCTCTGAAAACTGTGTGGGTTTTCTTCCTGTCTTAGTAGGACATGGCGATCCACTCAGATCTCCAAAGCCACATTTATAATTATTTTTCTATGAAAACCTCTCTTGACTTTGTATATGTCAGGGAGCTGTGACCCAATGCCCCTACTATGGACTGAATTGTGTCCCCTCAAAATAGGCTGCCACCCTTCCCTCCAATGTGACTGTATTTGGAAATAGTAGGGCTTACAAGGAGGTAACTAAGGTTAAATGAGGTCATAAAGGTGGTTCCCTGATTCAATAGGATTAGCGTTCTCATAAGAGACAATCAAGATCTCTCCCACCCTCTCTTTCCTTTCTTCTCCTTCTCTCCCTTTCCCTTTCTGTCTCCCTCCTTCCTCCATGTGAGGACATGACAAGAATATGGCCACCTGCAAGCCAGGAATAGAACTCTCACCAGAAACCAAATCAGCTGGAACCTTGGACTTGGTTTTCCAAGTAAATTTCTGTTGTTTCAGCCATCTAGCCTGTGATATTTGTTACACAGCCTGAGCTGACTCATACAGTTTCTGGTAGCAAGAAGTGGGACACTGCTATAACAAATGCCATCTCAGCAGCTCCAAAGGCTCATCTAAATATCAGCTACAGAAGGAGTAGTCTTACATAAAACTATACACCTAAAAGACATGAATATCACTCTATAGAAACCATGCCTTAATAAACAAGACTTTGAGGAAACAGAGTGACTTAAAACAACTAGTTTATTTTCTTATCATTCTGTGGATCAGCAATTTGGACTAGAATCAGATGGGCAGTTCTTCTGATGTTCTATTCACAGAATCAGAAGCAAAAAAAATGATTGTTGTTTTAAGAGATTACATTTTGAGGCTACATTTTGAGCAGGAACAGGTCATTGGTAAGGCATAGGAGATGAAACCAGGAGCTCCTGCATGTTGCATAAGGCGACAGAATACAAGCTGGCCATAAAGGAGGTTGACCACCCTTAGAATGATTAGCAGAAGCTCCGTCCATCTAAGGAGGTCTACGCCATATGTAAAGGATGCCTAACCCCCTGATCAGAGTTTCCATTAGGGAATATGCAGTGCAGAGCTCACGGAATTGCGGGTCAAGCTCATCTGCTTTCCCAGAATTGCCCTTACACATCTCAGGGTCCGGTTCTTGGTTGTTATCTGTCCAGGCTGGCAACCTCCAAGCTGAACATGGTCCGACTGGTCCATTGTACTCAGTTCGTATTGATTACGTCTTCAACATCCTTTGGTTCAGACTGGGATCCCTGCAGGTCTGGCTCTCAGGGCCACCAAAGCTACTAGTCGCAGCTCCCTTATCACCACTCTGGGCCCATGGAAAGTGCCCAAGGTAACACATACCCCTTTACTGTAGGTGTGCCAGGCCACTTCTCTAGCACAATGCTGGGGAGCGGGGATCTCCCTGAGGCTTGCCATCTAGCCTGGATGGAAGACACAGTTCTCCTTATTCTCAGAATACCAGCCCCACACTCCTGCCAGTGTGGAGCCAGTGGAGGGGCCGAGTAGAGCCTAAGAGCCCTTTCAAGGACTCACCAGCTTCTAACGCTCTTGCCTTGCTTCAGAATAGCCTCTTGTCTCCCAGCCAGGGGAATTTTTCTTTTACATGGGCAGGGAAAAAAAATTGGCTCAAATTGATCAAATATTCTTCCAAATCTTTTTTATCTGAAGCCTGAAGCTCAGCTTTTTCAACTCAAAAGCCAAGAATTTGTCTCTTTCGTTCTCTGGTTCTGCTGTGACAACCATCCCTGGAGGCAAGGAATGACTCCGGGTCTCGCTGCCCAGATGGAGGAGGGGCGGGGGTGACAGGAAATCACGGGGAAAAACACATTTGTTAATACATCAGAATATTATCCTGCTACACAAGGATTTCTATTTTTTTCCCCCTATTCCTTGTTAAATAGAGACCAACCGGTCCTCTCTTTTTTTTTTTTTTTTTTTTTTTTTACAGAGCCTTCTGTATTCGATAGGGAAGGATTCTTTGGGATATGAGAACGAAAAATCAACTCCTCCTTGCCCACCCTTTCCCTGGAAATGAAACGCAGGTGCTGGAGGAGGAGTGGGAAGGACTGGAGACTGAGACAGAATGTCACCTTGCTTTATGACAGTCCCCAAGACCTGAACTCCCACCAGCACCATGCTCTCCCTGGCTTCTACTCTCCTCTGCGTGTTGGCTGTGTCCACTCCGTGACTCTCTCCGGCCCCTGTGTAGACAGGCCTGACTTGGAACTCTTCCTGCTCCCTGCTGAGACTGAAATCACTTGTTGGGACATCTGCATTCTAACGGAGGGGATTCTGATCCCGTGAGCATGGCCGATGACCAAGCAACTGTAGCTGAGGGCACGCGTACAGGGAAGGACAGAATCCCATTTTACAAACGGGCTGCCGAGGGCCCGCCACCCATGGAGGGGAGGAAGAGTCTTGACAAAGTAGAGGTAGGGCAGATACCTCCCTGGGTGGAAGGGGTTTCGCCTTTCAGCAGCTATCCTGGTAGCTAATCTGTACCCACCATGTCACTCTTACCATGCGGGGTATTTTATAGCTACTTGTGGGTGCGTCTCTCACTTCCATGGGTCGCCTGCAACGTGTGGGCAAGGACAGCAAGTGTACCGTGCCCGGCAGGTGAAGGATCAAATGAATCGGTGAATGGGAACAAAGGAGTGAACTGAGTCAACGATCCCAAACAATCAACGGATACGATAACAGGAAAAAAATATATGGGACGTAAAATTTTGAAAAAAATAAAAAGCCCAGATACCTTCTATTATGGGCTACACTTTTCTGTAGGCAGGGAAAGAGTTAAGCAATTTTGCAGCGTGTTCACGGACTCCTGACATGATATAAAACACTACAATTTTGGCTTTTCTATTTGAGCTGACATAGTTTAAGTTGATGAATATTTTGATTTGTGCCAGTCTCGGGGGCAGCTTTAAATGCTATCCCTGCAGGAGTCAAGGAGTCCAGTCATAATCATAACAATATGCTTGTCAGTCAAAAGCACCGGAAGATTGTTTAGGTGCAAAGAAAGCATTTTCCCCTGAAAGGAAACAGGGCAATTGAAATCACCTACTTTTCAAGGCATTGAAGTCAAAACTGTTACCAGCTTCATGGTGTGAAAATCCAGGGCCCGGGCACCCCTTTGGTCAGACTCCACTATGTCCTGGGGCTATGAGGCCAAAAAAACAGGCAACAGTCTGAAGTTCAGAAGAAATGAGGCTACAGGGAAAGTGGGAGCACTAGGTCGATTTCCCCGTCATTATATGCAGGTCACCATTTCAGCGAGGAATGCATAATGAATCCCCTTCCATCTCGGCAGGCCCAGCACCTTGGGATAGGTTTGCCGAGCCAACTGAATCAGAGAATTCGTGCAATTACCAAAATCTGGGCAGAAGAAAGTGATTTCATTTTACTTTTTTTTCCCGAAGACAGGCTGAGCAGATAATATTTGATAGAGTTGACCTACGGGTCCTACCATTGGAACGGGCGAAACTGAAAAATTCAGAGTACTGCATTGATTAGCAGAAGAGAGGAAGCCAGAACCAGCGTGGGCGCAAGGGGGGAGGAAAGGAACAGCTTGCAGAAATGGACTGGAAACTTGGAGGCAGCCCAGCACTCTGCAGATCTTTGGAGATGGGGATGTCGGGACCTTCTCTCCCCCCCCCCCCACGTTACACGTTACTGTGACCTTAACAATTCCAGCTGCTCCACAAACTCGCTCAGCCACTTTGCCCCACCAGAGGGAAATTTAAAAACCGATCCGGTCTGCCCCCTTTTAATGTCATTGCCTCGATCACAGCTTCTCCATGGACCTGAACTGGTTAAATAAAAAGTGACTATAATAGAAAGAACACCTTTCACCCCCAAAGAATTCCATATACCCCATGCTGATATCAAAAGAATCTCCTCATGGGAAAGAGCAATGTGGAGAGCAGAGGGGAACAAAAATCTGGTGTTCAGAGTCCGCTGGGAGCTTCAGACAAATATGAAACAATGACTTCATGTAGTAGATAAATTTCTCACATTCTTCAACCAGTTTTATTGGCTAAATCCTCACGTATCTATCCAGAGTGTGGACACCAAGCCAGCCCGCAGAAGAATCGGAGTGGGTATTACAATGCAAACCCAGGGTGGGAAGCGAACCACGTGCTAGCCCTTCTGCCCCTGTTTACCGTGTCAGTCACGACTGACGTCGCATGGAAACATGTTCACAACCAGCCCCTGTGTCACTGGTAAGGAAAAGATAACTAAGAGAAGGTCAAACAGCTTTAGCAAGAGCAGAGCAGGGGGATGTTACTGTCACCCTTAAGGCCGACTGGGTCGCAGAACAAAGTCCGGCTTTCCCGTCACACCGCAGTGTGTCCCCGACCTCTCTCTCTCTTTGGCTCTGTCTCCTGATTCTCTCCTGTGAGAATCTTCTTTCCCTTTAAGCCATCCCTACTTATTATCTGGCTGGGCCCTGCACACGCGGGCTGCGGGCCTCCCTCCCTTCTCCGGTCTGAGCTGTGTCTCTACCCCTCAGACTGGATGCCTCCGGGAGTTTCTCAGGGGCAGCTCCAGCCTCTGCCAGGGCTCTCATCTGGATTCCTCCCGGCTGGCATTTCGCCTGGTGGGCCTCACCCTGTAATATCTTTTCTGGTTTCATTAGACCCCAAGGCCAGGCGGGATAGCAGAGCACTAGGCTTTGGAATCAGACTTGTTTGGAGACCAGGCTTTCTCCCTAAGGAGCTGTGATCATCTAAACTGTCTGCAGTTTCATTTTCTCGTGTGTGAACTGGGGAGCCTAACATGTCGCTTGCAGAGTCCTTGGGAACATTGAGCAAGTCGTGAGTAGGAAGCACCTCGTCCCTTCCACCCCAAAGTAGGACAGAGCCTTGTCTCACGTCCCTGCGTTACCTTCGGCATCGAGAAGAGCTCCAAGCACAGACCAGGAGCTCAGTTACTGCTTATTAAATGAATTAATGAATATTCAGTACACCATCAACATTAGTTCTTTTCTGTTTATTTTTTCTCTCTACTAGTCTGTAATTTTGCAGGGCAGGGTTTATGCATGTGTCTCTTGGTATACTCCCTGGGAGGGGCTTTGATGGGTGTTCTCGTGAGTCCTTGGTCTCCCTATGCTCAACGGCACGTGAAGGCCCATTCATCATGGCAGTTAATCCAATTGTCTGTGAACTTCAGTGCCATTCCCCACAGATGAAAGCAGTAGCAGAGAAAAAATAGTAATAAACGTAAAAAATCAACGAGGAAGCCAGAAAAAGGCATTTGAGAAATAGCCTTTTTTTAAAACCATTTCTACCTGTCCAGCATGCTGAGACATACAACAAAAAACTCAAAAATAAAGGTCAAATCATCATTAATAAAGGTGTGAGGAAGGAAAGAAGGAAGTAAGAGAAGGAAAGAAGGAGGGAAGAATGGAGGAAGGAAGGAAGGAAGGAAGGAAGGAAGAAAGGAAGGAAGGGAGGGAGGGAGGGAAGGAGGGAGGGAGGAAGGAAGAAAGGGAGGGATGGAGGAAGAAAGCAAGGAAGGGAAGATGGGAGGGAGGAAAGAAGGGAGGAAGGAAAGGAGGAGGGGAGGGAGGAAAGGAGGAAGGAAGGGAAGGAGAGAGGAAAGGAGGGAGGGAAAAAGGGAGGGAGGCAAGGAGGAAGGAAGGAAGAGAGGGAAGGAAGAAGGAAGGGAAGAAAGAAGGAAAGGAGGAAGGGAAAAGTAAAGGCAAGGGAAGAGAGGGAGGGAAGAAGACAGGGAGAGAGGGAAAAATGAAAAGCAGACGAGAAGAAAAGCCGTGACCACACTGCTGCTGTCTCTGGGCTGCGTGTCTTATGTTTGTTCCCAGGCTCCTTGCAATCACTCTGCCTCAGGCTGGGAACAGCCTCTGAGGAGCTCTGAAATCCCAGAAGGATAGTGGTATTTAAAGTCCAGAAATTTCGTATCAGAGTCTATGCCGCACCACCATACATCAGCCTCTTCTCGACATGGCTATCGGAATACGAAACTAGATCTCAGATCCTAGAAGATCCCTTCTTGATTCTCAGCCGGAGGCCTCTCCATAATTCCTTAAACCCACTTGGACTGTGATCTCAGACACGGGAGAGAAAGTCTGGAGCAGTCAGAGCGGGCTTTCCCTTGGCATAATGGAAACCATGTGCACCATTACGGGCTTCTAATGCTCCAGTGAGGTGGGTACAAGTGGCTTTGAAGAAAAAGGAAGCCATTTCCAACCACATTTCTCCTGATTTATGCCTGAGCCCCAGAAGGTCCAGACAGGTTGGAAAAGATTTGGTAACTAGAGAAGTGACAGGGGGTGAGAAAGTATACTTTTGTAAGAGACTGCAAACTTGACTCTCACTTTAAAACTCTTGCCTTGGGCAATGTGTGTGCATTTCAGAGCTTAAATCATGTTAGTAGTTTAAGTCAGATTGAGGGTGAAAGACTACACAGCTCTGTGAATTAGGACGGGATTGTTTGGGTAAAAACATTTTCCAAGTTGGCCAAACATAAATCAGCCCTAACAAGGCACCTGTGATTACAAGCAGCTCGAACGCTTTTACCATATATCCACCCATTCTGATGTCCCTTCCATTTGCACTTTTTTCCAACCAGAAAAGCAGAAGGAAATGAGGATTTCTAGAAAACGTGTTGCCCTCGGCCCCAGAAGAGGAAGAGCCCAGAAGGACACAAGGCCAGAGCACAGGACACAGATGAGCACATGGGTCTTAAAGGAGGCCGGGAACAGGCAGACTCTGAGGGTGCATACGGTGGAGCCACTCATCAGACAGCAGGGATGGAAGACCTGGAAGTAAGTGTGGTAGCCAGGGGCTGCCATCAGCTGTTGCCTGGCAGCTGGCAGTCCACACTTCTGCCCCAGGGGCTGCCATGACAACACACAAGTGCCTCACCTTTCCTTCTCTTACCCTTTGACCTGTAAGTCTCTGGTCCCAGAGATCCTAGTTGCCCACTTTTTAGGTGACTCTTGTGTATCCACGGAAAAATTTTTCATAGTTGTTTTCTCATTAAACCTTCAGTTCCGACATTAGTATGTTTATTTATAATTGTGTCATTCTTCACTGCTCCTGTGAAAAAGGGTCTCACCTTCAAGTCCCTGCTCTATTTCTATTAGCAAACAGAGCAATAATACTGAGGGGGGGGGGGAGACACCAGGTTTTATTTTGCTCTTTGGCGGACCTTGTAAACTAACTGGACTGGAAACTTTCTGTCCACCAAAGCCAGCGGCCGTGGGGAAAACTCTATGTGGGACTGGTTCCAGTCTCATCTGTTCTTAAAGCTTGATTTTCATCATTGGGTTTTGTGTTTGCTGCTATTCATAAACACTTTTATGAGTAAAACCTTCTTACTTTTATTGTTTGTCACTCATCTCAGGTGACTCACTTTTCAGTTGACTTACGCTATTTTAATATTCCCAATCAACTTCTGCTCAAGTTTGTTACTGAGCTCTGAGAGCTGATGGAAGACAAGTATTCTGTTAGTCTTCCATGATCAAGGCACTGTTAATTGGTTAAAATTTCTTGGTTTCTCTTGGGTCTCATTACCAGCCAGAAAATAGATGATGGCTTTATCTTCAGGACAGTAATTTAGTCTCCACCACATATTTTGTACAGTGCACCAAAGTTTCCATTTATTTCAGTAAATCAATAACATGGTCCAACTTGTCAGACCCTTGGGCTGAAATCCACAAATGTCTCATTGGAAATGATCACAATTTAAAACCAAGTTTGCCCGAACCAGGTATTCAACTGCTGTGGCTAGCAACATGTCAGCCTTTTATTGTTACATCCACTTGAATAGGTTTGAGTAGCCACATTTTAAAATGAAGAACAGAGGATCAGAAAAATCAAGCAACCCATCCAAGATTGCATAGCTCTGGTGTAGGCACCTTAGATTTAAACTCCTGTCTGTCTGATTCTAATGCCCTCTTATGTCCTAAATAGATTGTCACATGAATACAAATACCATGTTACAGCCCTATAGAACTTTAGAGTCCTCATACAGTACCGATTTCCTTGGGTATTCCTAATAACCAGTTATGATCGACAAAGCAATTATTACTATTCCTGTTTTACAGCCAAGGACATAGAGGATCAAGGAGTTAAGTAGCGCATCGCAGGCTGCACTTCCCTGATTCCTAACGCAGGGCTTCTCTTCAAGTCCATCCTACTGTTTGGTACCACCACTGGCTCCTCCCCGCTTCTCTCTGTGGGGTTGGTCAGCCCACAGCAGATGATGAGGATTGGGAAAATCCCACTGATGATGAGAGAGGCAATGCCCCACGACACACACACAAAAGCTGTGCATCTTTGTTTTTTCTTCTATGAAAATTTATGTAATTGCTCCCATCATGTGGTTACACATGTGGCCTCTTTTATGCCTGATTAACTGGGATATACTCTTCAGGATAAAGAAACAGAAAGAAAGAAATTTTGGTCTCAACATTATGTGCTTTGTATGTTTAATGTGTAGCCTAAGTGTAAAGCCTGTTTAGATTTTTTTCAGAACAGGAGAGGATTTTAAGAGATCTGACCTACTAGAGTGGTCACCTTTGATAAATTTCATTCTTTGCACATATATGTCTTGAGTATCTACCATATGTCAAGTGCAGTAATACTGGAGATACATCAAGGAAGATCAGTAAAATTTGACCCCTGGGTTGAAAAAAAAAGTTATATTGACAGGTGGGGAGGAGAGAGAGGAAGGGTAGTGAATGCAAAGCAAGGCACAGTGTCCGCCCGTTCCTTTCTGTATACCTAATAATGTATACACCAATGTGTCACAGCTGAGCATCGACTAGAATAAAGCGGTAGTACTGACAATAATATAGACATCGAGCCCTAAATCTTGTCCTATGTGATAATTCTGAAATTTTGCTAATAATCATTTTTATTTTTAAATTAAAATAATAATCATCTCTCTATTCAAAGAAAAGATTAGGAGATTCCAAAAGAGGGATTTGATGAGTACAGCTGGTGTGGACTTTTGTGCTATTTTGATGAGCTGTGGGGAATATGTTTATGACTGCAGTGACATTATATCCATCTCCCTGGTGCTCAGACACTCGCGCCTCATAACTGGGCAGGCCTCTCCACTGTGCCTGGGTTTAGAAATTGAAACACAGGTAAGCTAAGATACAAAGCAAGAAGTCGCTGGTTCTGCCTTCAGTCTTACTAACTGTTGGAGTGTTTGCTCTTTTCCTGAAGTCACTTTTTTTTCCCCCTCAAGTTTAACAGTTACTAATCATTTCTCAAGCATAATTTGAGAATATCCGAAGCTTTCATTATAAATAGAGTAAGGAGCCCAACTCCTGGCACATACCTTTCAAGTGTCAAATTCCCTACCTCACTTTACTCAGTTATTGTGTGAGAAGAGTTTAGCTTTGAGTAAATAGCCTGAAAGTCCTAGCTAAGAAATCTTGGTGCTATGGTGTGGTGTGGGCATTTCTGAGGGAAATGAAGCGTCTCACGATGGATGAACAGGCTTAGGATGTAGGAAAGCAACTAACGTAGTGCCAACCAGGGTGCATCCTATCTGTCAGCGGGCCTCACCGCAGCCACTTTGCCCCACGGTGTGACACTGGCTGTGACAGCAAGAGGAGACAGCGACTAGTTACCACGCCAGCGAGTGTAATTCAAAGACAGCATTATAAAAGTTGGCTTTGATCAACTTGTATTTCAAAACCTTTAACCCTCCCTCAATACCCCCTTTCCCAAATTCCCAAAGGATGCCAATACTGCTAAGGAGGGCCTCACAAGTTCTTCTGAGCAAATTCCTGAAACCTCGTGCACTCCCCTCCCACGCTCTCTCCTCCTCTGTGTCCCTTTCGGGGTTTTCCTGTGAAGTTTCCTCACCACAGCCACCGAGGAGGACCGACATCTACCCATAGGTGGCTCAGGGCCACCCTGTGCCCGTGCCAACCTGCAGAACCACGGCTCTGAGGGGCAGAGAGACCTTTCTCTCCCTCGTCCTCCCTGGGGCATGCTGGGCCACCCTCTGCACCTGGGACCCTAACAAGGGGCCGCCCAGTGTTCTCAGCTGCTTACAGGGCTTTGTACCTGAACATCCTTTTTCTCAAGTCCAGACACAGTGCCTGAGGGCTGTTGGGAAGCCTAGTTTCTGGGAGACTTCTCGTGCCCTCCTGTCTCAGCTCAGGCCCCCAAGGACACAGATCCCGAGGCGAGGGCCCACTGCCAGGGCTTCCCTTGGGAGGTCAGATGGGGAAGGGGGAGGATGCGAGGGAGGGAAGGAAGACAAAGCAACTCTGCCCGGTGCTCTGTGGTGACGGTGACACAGTTGGTGGCACAGCGGGCACACCCACTAGGGCCTGGCGCCCATAGGCTGTGCTGAGAAATGATGCTTCAGAGGGTCCATGGAGTGAGGGGGAATAGTTCCCACCTGTTCCTTCTTTCCCACTGGATGAAGTCTGCCTTGTGGAAGGTGGGGCTCCCCAGCCTTCTGGACTATACCATCTTGGTGGGCCCTGCAGGGTTAGCGACCGCAGCGTAGATAGCACGTGTAGCATGCCAGTGCTGTACCGTCCTATCCAAGCTTGAAAGCGGTGGGCGGAGACAGAAGCTCTGGATTTAGGAGAGGCTGAGGGGGAGGACTTGGCATCTGCACAGCAAGAAACTGCCCACCCCAGCAGGGGACCCCCTAGGGCGGTGGAGGGAGTCCCCGGCGGTGGTAAAGCAAGGTGGAGCAAGGGGCGGCGAGAGTCTGGAAAGCGAGAGGCCCCCAGGTAATCTTGAGAGATGCTTAGACTATGTCAGATCACCCCCAAGACCCTCTCCTTACACCTCCATCCCATTCAGCCCACAGTCTTGGGTGCATTCAATCCCCCCACCTATAATTCCCCCCAATTGCAATTCAATTCAGCACAAGACTTGATTTATTCTGAGGCTTGTGCTACATGAACGAGGTCTGTTCAATGTTGACCAAGTGTCAGATATGAATCAGTTACAAGGCCATTGACCATCTCTTTTCAGCAAAACTGAAGGGCTCAAGTGAAGCGAGTTTCCATTGACTGATATTTCTCAGGGATTTGTTATACACTTTCCTTCAAGAAGAAAAAAAGAAGGATCTGACACTGTACATTATCATCAAGACGGCGCAGTGGATAACACTGCTAATATAAATAACCTAGAAAAACTACTTTCCATCCTTGAGACACCTCAGACTCTCTTAAACGAAAGGCAAAAATTAAGGCCTAACCGTAAATAAACTAAAATAAAAAACCAATATGCCCGAGGGATGGGATTGTTTTGCTCACAAGTGGAATGAAAAGTGGTTTTCGTTTGTTTGGGTCTTTTTAGTTTGTTTTATTGTTACAGTTTTAAGTTCTCATGGTTAGGGCTCAAGCAATTTTCTTCTTTTCTATTATATGTTGCCGGAGGGATTGTCAAGATTGGGTTTCACGCTCATGTTTGGAGAACATGATCTTCCTGTTCCATATTCAGAGATAAAAATATTTCCCAGCTAAAGAGTCTGTCAGTTTAGTGCTAGGGGCAGGTTCCCTTTCAGGAATTACCTCCCTGAACCTGGCCCTTCAACTTCCGAAATAACAACTGTTTTTCAGCTTTTCTGAAATCAAAGATATTTACTAGCAGGGTCTGGTCTGGTGACATCGTATCCCCTTCGTCGGCTGGCTGTGTTGACAGCCGCAGACTGGCGGACGCGGGGCAGGGCAGAAGCCAGGAGGAACCCTCTGTGGACACAGGAGGAGGGTCATGGACAGTGGGCAAGAGTGGGCCACCCGCCCCGGCTATCCGGCATGTGCACAGGAATCCCAAAGCAGAACCTAAGGCCCCGCGTCCAAACGGAGAGGAAACACATATCCGACCAAACACCCACACTTTGATTTTTTTCTGCGAACATAATTCCATTTGGCAAAAGCCCTTGCCCATTACGGAAATTGACTTGTTCCCAATCAATAAGATGAAAAGGACAGCAATAATAGGAATACCTTCCAACGGGAAAACAGTGGTGGGAACAGTGCATAACATCTGTTTTTGGCTTGGTTTCGCATTTGAAACAGGATTTGGCAAAATAACTAAATGTTTGCTTCTGTCCACCTCCCCTCTATCTCAGCCAGACCCTAGGCATCGTAACGTGCTGATGTCAGAGGGATTTGGCAGGACACACAGGGAGAGCCCCTCGACTTCATGTACCAGGAGGGCGGAAATAGCCTGTCTAGAGGAACCTCCTATCTCGCTCCCCAAGGTAGTAACACTTAATGCTGAGCATGCTAGAGCTGGGGATGGTGTTGAGATGAGGCGGTTGTGGGGTGGGGGAGATTAGATCATTTCAGTGTCCCATCCCGTGTGCCCCCGCACCCCCCGCTGCCAAGCAGCCTGACACCCTTCAGGAGCAGAAAGTACAGCCCAGATCCAAAATGAAGGTGCTGTTCGAAAACAAGGCGGTTTACGGCAGGCAAACATTTTCCTCTGTGGGCTAACCCTTGGAACAGTCTAGAACATGTCAGATCTTCTTCCTCTCTTGAAACTCTTCTTAGACATGAAGGAGCATCATTTAATAAACGAGCAAGGTGTCAGGCCCTCGGCTAGAGACTTTACAAATACTGTTTCTTTGGTCTTCATGATACCTTTGCCTGGTTATGGTATTCCCCCGATTTGGGAATGAGGAAAGTGTGGATTAGGAAGCAAAGAAATTCAGTACCCTGTCTGAGATCACGCATCTAGTAAGGGAGAAACGACGGGAAGCATGAGAACAGATCGTGTATTTGTCTTTGCAGCAGGGACTGGGGCGCACTGCCCAGATGACCCGCAGGACGCAGACGCCCCTCGCCCCAGCTGCGGGCAGTGTGGGCTGCTAATGGCTCCCTAGCCATTCTCTCTCCAGGAGTGCCCTAGGCTAAAGAGCGTGGCCTTGCCCAAGTTATGTGCTCTTCCTGGAGGACAGCCTGCCACCGAAGACTAATAGTAGTTGGGGTACAAAGGACTGGCCCCCTTGCCTCCCCTGAGAAGAACCAGGAGCCAGGACGCCCCCAGGGGATTGGCGGAGTCCTTTGTTGCAACTGGATTAGAACCCAGTCCTGGCTTCCTTGACCCTTGTACAGCTGTCCTTAAACCTACTCCCCAGTAAAATGCTGTGCCCCTGTTTCCATCTCAGAGCCGATTCCTGGAAACCCTGACCTAGGACAGCCTCCTGGAGTACACATTAACATAAAAAACTAAAACCAAAAGCCATCTCAATGCCCCGGATGCAGGACAAACCGAAAAGCAAGCATGCAAAGCCCTGCCTCATCGCGTCAGTGGCGAGGCTCTGGGAGTCTACATGGGGATGTCTGGAAGTGACACTAGTATTCCAGGCGGGAGTTCATCAATCATAGCATTTTGTTCTCTTTAGAACCAAAATAAATAGTAAGAAGCCTTTCTCTCCCATCCCACCCCCATCCACCATCATATTACAATTTTTAAAATAAATGAGCTTTTGAAAAAGCAGTTGATTTGGCGGTGTTCATCCAGGGCTTTGGTGGATTAGGGTCCAGTGCTGAAACCAAGACCTCACTTCTACAAAACACAGCCAAGGCCTCATTAAACTTTTGATTTGCTTCAATTAAGATGCTTTTATGATGCATATCATGTGCAAGAGAGTACTTAACCCAGAAATGGCAGGTTCCCTCACCCCAATTTGAGAGTCACTAGTACATAGCTGTTGTCTTTAAAGATGTGGTAAAACGACTGAAAGCGGGCGTCACTGAGCCTCCGCTTTAGCGTGCTTTAGCCGAGTTACGTCTTTTATACATTCGCTTGAAACAGTAACTTGCAAAGCTTCAGACAACGCATTTTCCCTCTCTCTGCCATCCTCTGTTAATTTTAATTGAAATGTCACCATACTACACGAAAATTGTTTATCTTCCTTAAAAGGAACAATTTCAAGTGTGCCTCCCAGAGCCCCGAGAGTTCTTTTTCCCATCAGTTTAGTTTACAAATGGGGATCTTGGAAAGTGAAAGAAGATTCAGTGGCCCAAGGAAAAAACAGTCCCCTCCGTGATTTTCATCCAGCCCCCTCCCCCACAGACACGCGCGTGTGCGCACACATACACCACCTGTATCCTCCATCAAGGGGTTAAAGGACCACGGCCTTTTGTTTCCTGGGCTGGATTAACATTGCTGGGTTGCTAGGAAGAAGAAAAGACTTTCTGAGCTGTAACACGCTGGACGTGTTGAGAGTGCATGGTTATGTAACACCATATTTTTTAATACAACTGACAGTCTGTCTTGAGATTTAAGTGTTTTTTGACAGTTTTTATGCACCTGTTAATTCAAAGCTCTTAACATATGCCAGTTAAAAAAAGCCAGGCACTAAAACATGTAGCTTTGGAGGCTAAATATGGCTCAGCTGCAATCCCAGGCGGGCGGGCGGACGGGAGGCAGGCAAGCTGACGGGCATGAACAATTCCTTCCTTCAAGATGGAAATCAGCTGTAGCCTCCTCTCTGTGACCGGAACACACAGGTCTAGGTGTTTGGGGGTGGGGGGTGAACACTCCATTTGATTCTCAGGGAACAGTTATCAGAGCTGACTCTGGTCTTCAGCAGTGTTGGTTACCCTGGATACTCTTCTATTGTGTTTGGGTGGAGAACTGAGGATTGGAAACACCTTTGTGTTTGTGTTCATCACGAATGCACAGGGTGGTCCATGAGCATCCTTCAACCTAGAGTCTGTTCCACAGAGCTCTCCATTGGTCCTCTGCTCCATACCTCTCTCCCTACCCACTGCCCACACCCAGCAAAACTGGGAACAAATGCCTGAAATTTTCAAGTGCTAACTTCATGGTTTTTGAGGAATAAGTCTATCCATTCCCCTGTAAACACAAAGAGCAGTATTTCTGGTGTAAATAAAGAAATAATTTCCTTTAACTATAAACAAGGATGATGAAAGGATGCTCACGTTAGCACTAGCCACATGCCAAAGACTCAACTATCTCTCTGAGCCTACAAAGTACGTTGTACTCAACTCAGTAAAACAGCCTAGGGTGGAGGATAGAGAAGCATTTGCTTTTTTATTGTTCTATGAGACTATACAGGGCGAGGTGTGGATTTACTACATTTTTAAACATCTGGTACATTCCATTCCTGAGGGTACGGAACAATGCTGTCCAATGGAAATATAATGCAAGCTGCAAGTTACGTATGTATAGGTGTAATTAAAATTTTTCTAGTAGCTACATTTTTAAAAAGAAACAGTTCAAAAAATTTTAATAATGTATTCAGTTAACTCATATTCAAAATACTGTCATTTCAATGTGTAATAAAGTAACAAGGAATTTTATATCCTTTTTGTTTGTTTTTGTATGAAGCCTTCGAAATCCAGTGATATATTTTGCACTTAAAGCATATCTCAGTTTGGACCAGCCACATATCACATTTCTAATAGCCACATGTGGCAAGCACAGTTCTAAAATGTTCATTGTGAAAATGTTCCAGTAAATGGAAAGTAGCACTTAGCGACCCTACAGAAGAAGGCTAGAAGGTGGAAGGAGTAGGCCAGGGGACCTGCAAAGAATACAGTGCTCTTCTTTTTATTCCCTGTGATGACACATTTCGTATAGTGGTTTGAGTGTCCCTCTTGGCTTCACAAGGATGACTGTCAGATTCAAAGGGAAGACATGGAGAAAACCAGAACTCTCAAAACGTGGAATGAGCTCCCTCGATGGGAAAGTGAACTGCTGCCCTCCAAGATGGGAGGCGCCATCTGCAGCGATGCTCTGGTGACATCCTGTCTTATCTGGTCTCAGAGCGGGAGGCGGGATACAAGTGGTCAGGAGGCTGAGACGTAGAGCCCAGTAGAACTGGGCTTGAATCTCCTCTCCACCCGTTGGGTGGTGGAGAACATTCTCACCATTCTGAGTTTCAATCCTCTCACATGTAACGGGGGAATAACTACTTGATGCAAGTGTGATGTGGAATAAGGAGAATAATCTATCTCTAGCTCTTGCCACAACGTTTGCAAACGTAGGAAGATTCTGATCATTAGAGCGTCAGAATACGGTCTATGACTATTTGGCGAGAGAAGCAGCCGGCACAGCAGAGGTAGCCCACTTCAGACGTCGTTCATTAGCTTCCTCTAACTCCAGCCTGCCAGGGTCGAGCAAGGGCATCGGCTGTTAAAGAGAAGTGACAGCTAAGACTTTGGAATGCTTTGCAACAAAATGGTTCACTTCAGAAACTGTTCTATTTTTAGGAGAGAAGAAAGAACTGACCTTCATTGAGTATTGAGGATTTGTTATTGTTGTTGTTTGTTCGTTTATTTAACATACTGAGCACTTTCTGCATCTTCTCTTAACAACCCTTAGAGATGGTGTGCATTTTAGAGGTGAGGGGCCTGAGGGTCAGGGGGGTTGACAGTCACACAGTGACCATGCAGTACAGGGAATACCAGCCCCAGACCTGTCCGACTTGAAGGTCATGCTATTCCTACTACATGGGAGTGGCCAGATGATCACTCATCCAAAACTTTTGATCAACAGCAGAAACGGATAGAAATATCAACATTCTGGCTCCTTATTTGGGATTTTAACGAATGTCCTCTATAGCTGCCACCCTCTGCCCCAGTAAAGGGTTTCTACTCTACTAACTGTGGGTCATCACAGTCATCCTCACAAGTCTCCCTACCGCACCTGAACGGTCCACCCTTTGAAGAGCTCACTTCTGATGTAAAAAGTACAGCAAATGGGGACACATAAGATAGACCACGGATTTCATGAGACCCCTCTCCAAGACACAGGGACTTGCAGGCTACACCCATGTTTGCAGGGCAACAACGCTGGCCACCCCGGCGTGGAAAGCCACCTCCCCACTTCTGTGGGGTGCGGCTACGCCATGTGGCAAAGGCGGGCGGCGGGGGAAAGAGAGCTGAACGGCAAGAGAGAAGCACAGAAAATAGATGCTCACATGCTGCTCTTTGGACAGTCACTGAGACACATTGCGCTTAGAGCACGTCTGTCACAGAAATAAACAAATGTCCCCGGCAGCTGTTCTGAAGCTCTCGTCTCCCCAAGTCCAGCCTCGCAGGGCCAGCCCTGAGTGGGAACGTCCACACGGCTGCCCTGGCTCCTGGGGCAGTCAGAAGCCTGGTGCTCTGATCACCACACAGAGAGGAATAACCCAGTGTGAACGTAATGGGTATTTCTTACAAAAAAGGTATTCCACCTGGTTTAACCAACTTCTGCGTTTCCCTTAGGTTTTCTCCAATTATCTATATATATGACCCCTCCTGGTCAAAGGGGAGAGGGAAATTAACATCACAATGGTACATTTTCCCTCTCTGGGTGCCCCCCCTCACCACCTCACACAGCTCCACGGATGATTTGAGGGTGTTAAGCTTCCGTTTATAAGCAGGAAAGTGCAGCAGAGGCCAAGAGGACAGCGTTAAAAATTCCTAATCAGAGACAAGCATTTCAGACATTCATTAGCGCACAAGCCGTCATTGGGTTAGAGCTAATAAACCAAATACTTGCAGACCTCAGCCCCGGGGCTGCTTAGACTAGTCACAGTAATGCAGAATGCAAACTGGCCAGACCTACACCCTGACTCCTTCTGAAATGAGCCAACGGTCCTCTGTCTCCTCCTAAGAGGGTGTTAGAAATCTGGTTGGAAAATCAGGAGGTCCAGACATTTGGGTTTTAGTGCTCTATCTGGTTAGAGACAGTAGGAAGTGACTTAGTGATTCAGCACAAGAAAAAACACTTTTTACAACTGCATTAGGTTAGAGGAAGTTGAGTTTTTGAAGAAAGACGGTGGGTGGGGGTGGTCTCCCCACTGTTGTCAAAGAAAGAAAATAACTCTTCTTTTTCTGTAAAAAGAAACTGCAAAAATATTCTTCCAGAAATAAAAATGAAAAACTACACACACGCACATTTTCTGAGCCGGATGCCAAGTCCAGCTCTGAAGCCATGTGAATTTTTCTCTTGTGCATTTGTCTGCCTGACTCCAAACCTTTTTTATTCTTTCCTCATTCCTCGTCTTTGCTCAGTCTGTTTTTAGTTAGTTGCTTCCATGGGGGCCGAGAGTGCCTGCTCTTTCTCTCTCCCTCCCCCACCTCTTCTTTTTCTTTTCTTTCATTTTAAAATTTCTTTTTTTTTTTTAAGCGTTCTTTCTTCTGGGCTCTGTGATGACTCTGCAAAAACTGCCCAGACCGGGGCACACGACAGAGGCGTCTCTGGAGTGCCGTCTGCCCGCCTCCACGGGGCCCACGCAGCGCGTGAAGAGCAGGCTGGGGGGAGGGCGGGTCACAGAGCCGTGTTCGCACCTGCAAATACACGTGCGCCCGTGACCGCTTCCCTGCGCCAGTCTGCAGCTCCCCGGCACCACCCTCCCTGAGGGCAGATCTGCTTAGGGCGCCATTTTGTGCAGAGGGCTTCCTTCGCAAGCATCCTCCGAGATGCTCTCAATGAGGCCCAGAGAGGGGAGTTTACCAGACTCCTCTCTCCTTTATGGGACTCTGTTCCATTTTATTGGACCACTTTTATTTTTGTTTTCTTTTAAACTGGCTTTGGAACAATATGGGCTCAAGTTGTGGACACATAAGAAACAGCCTGCCGCTATCCGTGTAGCCACCTACAGACCTGAAAAGAAGATGGTGATTTTTATCTGCATGTACACAGACACATGTATGGCTGTGGTCTGCGTGTGCAAGGGCATCACGAACACACACAAGAGAAAGCGAAACCCACTGTATCTCCGTCCACATTCCCATTGTGTGGGGCGCTGGCGTGGATGAGTGGGTGTTACTGTTTCCGCCCATGTACAAGCAGACTTTGGAAAACTCAACGTCAGAACACCCTCATAAGTGTGCTTCTGATCAAGAATGTAAAAAAAAAAAAAAAAAAAAAAGGTGGAGTCAATCCCTTTAACAAGCTGTGAGTTGCTTAAACTTTAATTATTAGCCCGGTAGTCTAAGGGGACAGTAGAAATTCAAGTATTTATTCCTGTTTTTTAGACCCTGTCCTGTCATGGATGTTCTACTTCTTTGTAAGACTTGCCTGGGAAGCATGAAGCCCACTCTGTCTCCAAGTAGAACTTGAAATAAGAAGCTTTTTTCCTCTCTGTCAGTTTCTTCCCCACCCTCCAAAGTGACATAGACACACAGCCATTTGTGGATGACATAGTAGGATTTAGGAACAAAACTGAAAAGCCCCACTTGTGTGGAGAAGTTTTACAACACCGTCATGTTAATTTCAGGAAACAGAAATAAAGGAAATAATGCCCACGAGGGCAAAGAATGATGCGGGAGAAAGCCACCCGAGGTACAGGCGAGCAGCTGCAAGGGCGCTGTGTGACTACCTGCGAGAGCAAACGTTCACACCTCCCCTGCTGAAGTCTGCAGCCCCGAGAATGTCATTCCACTCACTTCTGCAGCTGCTCTGCCGAGCACTCTTGAAATATCCTGCCTCTGCAGGTGACAAGGACCCTCATCAGAGAGGGAACAGAACCACTGGCCATGTCTACACGCCGCTAAACACGGGTAGAAACTGAAACCAGCAGGCCAGGGTCTCAATGACTTTCAGACGCTCAGCTCTCCCCAGCTCTCCGGCATTATAAAGGAAAACAATTCCGTGTTCATTCCGATAGTTGTCGTGGTATAGCTATAGCCAATGGCGGGGTAAGTATATGTTTTTCTAACCAAAAAAATAATAATAATAATTAAGGAGTTATGTATTTGGCAGGTAATTTAAGAGAAGACACGCACAAAATAAACAGCTGAATTCTGGTGTCACGGTCACCTGTGTGTCCTCGCTGTACACAGACCCATAAACACACACAGACAAACCCATACTCAAGCACCAATTAAAAAAAAAAATTCAGTTGTTTGATATTATCTTGATCTTACTTGTCCATAAGCCAGACAAATCCTGCAAGAATAAAACTTTGCAGAAGTATAAGATTCCTCTGTTTGCAAATCTGCAAACCATTTTTTTTCTATTACTTGAAATATTATCACTGTGGTTTCAGTTATGTGCAGAGTATATTTTAAAGGCACTGTTTGAGTTCTGAATGCTCTGAACCTCTGGGTTTTATTTTTTTTTCATTTGTGTGCGTGTGTGTGTGTGTGTGTGATCGCATGGGTGCCAAAATACAAGGTAATTTATGTGCAAAAAAATATTTCCAACTTTCGTTTCAAAAACAGACTTCACTTTTTTTTTAACAGAAATGAAAATTTTATCAACAAACACATGATTAATAATCTTAAATTGATGAATCCAAAATCAAGATGATGAGAACAAATATTTTGTGTTTTGGTAGCACAACATATTTGCCAACAGTCTTACCTTAATGTATATTAATTAGGAGATGGAGAAATGAGAGAATGCGTTTAAAGTAAAGACCACTTTACTGTTAACTTATTTAAAATGGATTTTTAATGATTTCTAAAATATTTTCTAAAGTAAATGGAAAGGAAAATGTTTAAACTATGGGATAAAAGCTTCTTTCAGGAGGCACATAGTGGACCACTGACCTCTTCCCTGAGCCTGGCGCTCTACAGAAACTCCCCTGGCTGGGAGAATATTCAGAAAGCCCAGGCAGGAGAGATGTACTTGTCACACCCAATCTTTCTATCTAATTAGTTGTTCATTTAACAGGAATAATCCCCCCTCTCCTACCTCTTCAGTTTTTAAATGCAACCGCTTCTGGGTGACAGACACATGAAGTGGCGTTCATATCTAAGATAGTCAACGTCACAACTGAGGTCATTCTAAAATTAGAAAAGAATCAGTGCTTTCAGGAGGATGCAGTTGAACTACCTGTGTAAGAACACACGTATGCTTAAATGAGGTTGGAATTGTGTAAGATTACAAAGTTGTCAATTACAGTGTTTGAGAAAACACTTGAAACGGACACTGGGATACCATATAATTAAATAAAACTTGAAAGCCTCTGAACATGTCCAGATTAGTGAAAATGGACTCACAGATATAGACCTCATCTTTCCATTTTTAATAGCAATAAAGTGTTTTGTTTACCTGCATTCTCGTTTAAACTCCACTTAAAAAGCGTGGCATCTTCAGCATATGTTTACCATACAGTCAAAGACAGATTTGAATGAGGCATGGCTGGGAATCTGTCAAGTTCTGCATGTCAACACTGGTTCCATTATAGAAAATACTTTCTTTTCTCTAGTCCATGTCTGAAAGTATGGAATGTTTGGAGAGTATGGTGGATAAGAGGGAAGAAGTGCTTTGAATAAGTACAGAGTCTGAAGGTAGCCTTTCTTTCTTCCTTCCTTTCTTTCTTCCTTCCTTCCTTTCTTTCTTTCTTCCTTTCTTTCTTTCTTTCTTTCTTTCTCTCTCTCTCTCTTTCCTTTCTTTCTTTCTTTCTCTCTCTCTCTCTTTTTTCTCTTGCTCTTTCTTTTACTCTTTCTTTAATCCTCCCTCCTATTCAAAACAAGAATAAGTAGATTTGTGTAAAGGTGAAATGATACGGAAATTGAGCTGTGGGAGGCAGCGGTGGTTAAGGTGAAGGTGCTATTAGTGTCTCTGTCTCCTAGGGACGTTTAGAGCATCCTCGACCTACTTGCTGGGCTAAATAACCTTTTGAAGACCACTCAAAATTTAGAGCTCGTAATCCCAAACAAGGAAACTTGGAAGGAAGGAAGGAAGGAAGGAAGGAAGGAAGGAAGGAAGGAAGGAAGGAAGGAAGGAAGGAAGGAGGGAGGGAGGGAGGGAGGGAGGGAGGGAGGGAGGGAGGGAGGGAGGGAGGGAGGGAGGGAGGAGAAAATGAAAAAGAATATGGAAACAGAGGGACAAATAACATTGGGCAGAGTAAAGGGGACAAGGTTAAAGTCAGAATGGGGAGGGTCTGGGAAAAGCATCAAACATAACAGTGTGGATGCAGAGTAAACGTTGCAAACACACCCTTCACACACTCCAGTTCCACAGGCTTTTCTGCTGCCACACGAAAGTCTATTTTTTCAAGAAAATTGGTTACAGCAGTTCCCGTGCGTTCGAACAGCAGCGAGTAGAAATCAGGCAGTGTGTCTGCAGGGACTCTCCAGAGAGCCGCCTTCTCTACCTTCCTGGTCCCTGCCTGGTCCCCCGCGTCTGGCCATATGGAATCCATCTCACCCAAGGACAGAGATGAGGAGAGGGACTTGGGGGAGCCAGGGCTGCCGCTGGCGGCTTTAACGGCATACCACAGGAAAGTTTTATTTCCAATTGATTGGTTACAAATCAGATAAATATCGCTTCTAATGAAAGCAGCTTTGAACTGCTGGAAATGTTATCTATAGGAGTCTGGGGTTTATCAAAAGTCAAATGCAGCTTTAATCACATCAACATGCTAATTACAGACAAACAATAAAAGCTTTAAGAAATGATTGTGCGGGTTTTATTACTATTGACAGTCACCAAGGTCTATTTATTTCGGGAGGTAATTGTCGGAAGACTTTCTCCAGAAAGACTTGTTTGTATAATTAAGTGCTTGAGATGCAAGCTTATCTGCTGATCGGCTCCTGCTAGTGAAGTAGCCCCCACTCCCCATGCCTTAGACCGCAGACACAATTAAAAAAGAAAGGCTCAGGAAGATGGTTTTTCAGGAGTGTGCTTGTGAGGGATACAAATAAATAAATAAAGACCTAATAAGTGCGGGGGGCGGGGAGGGAGGATGTACTAGAGTCACTAAAATTAAATAAATGAATAAAGCAATCAAGATAAATGGAACACTCTTCCTGACCAGTGATGTAAGAAGAGGAAAAAAAAATTAGAATGGAGTGTGTACATTTTTATTTTGAGTAAAAGTTGTGGGGGTGGGGGAACAGGAATTTTCTCTTTTGCATTCAAAATATTATTCAGTGGGTACTCCAGCCTGAAAATACATGTGATGTGAATGAGACAAAATTGAAAATCACAAGAAATGGCCACATAGACCCAGCACTATTGGTTTTATTTTATAGTGGTTTATTACATAATTCCCCAAACTGCCTCAAGTTAAAAGTTTGATAACATCATTCCAACTCCACACAGTCGCCCATGCTTCCCCATCCAAATAAACAACAAAGGCGAATTTACAGTTGCTGCTCTAAGCATTCTTTTTTCAGGCTAGGACACCTGAAACATATATATATTTAAATTTCCATTTTATTTTTAAATACACACTGACTGCATTGTGACTGGACTAGAGAAGGGGAAAAAAATAAACCTTTCAAAGTATAAACTATTTTTGTGCCATAAAGAATCATTCAACTCTAAAAGGAGGAAAAAAAAAACCCTAATTTAAAAAATATCATTATTATATCAAAAGGTGTTGGGCTGGATTTAATTCTTTCCATGCCCAAATGTTGGCCTCTGTTCAGTTTCCATATCATTCAAAGCAATTAAAAATGTGGCAAATCCTTGATCAATTTTTTACCCTTAAACAGGGTCAGTTCTGAAGTTGTTGTCACATTTTAATGGGTTCAGAGTCAGTTTATGCAAGAGACAATCAAATGTTTGCTTTTAAAAGCCCTATAAAAAGTAAGAGCTTTTAACCTTTCGAATGCATTAATAAAATGCTAATGACATCATGGCCGAGGCTGCATTTGGAGGTCCCCCAAAACCCCAAATGACTGTTGTGAAAAGAAAACAAAAATTTAATCAAATGATCTGTTATTTTAATGGCCACTTACTAAACAGGAGATTTATTGAGAAGCATAAAGTTTGTTTGCGTGAGCAAAGGGAAAGCTTTTAAGAATTACCTTCTTCTGGGTTCTCCCCCCCCCCCTCAACCCCCAGTTCCTTGCAACATAATACTACCAAATATTTGTGAATTGTGACTCAAAGTCTGCAGTCTTATTTCTAGCAGAAAATAAAAGAGAGGCTGGAGCAGGGGGGAAAAAAGTGGTGCCAATCTGTCTGCCCAAGCTCTGATTATTGGATGCTGAATTTTTTTCCCCTTCTTTCAGGGCAGGATTTGGTGGGAATGTTTCTTCCTTCAGGGTGAGATATCTGATATCCATCCTGAGACCAATCATAAGGCCAAACTTTCGTGCAAAATGGCACACGGGGGGAAAAAAATTACCTAAGTCTTAGGGTAAAATTCTCATCTAAACTTTGCAGCAGGGCTCTGGTTTCTGCTGGGCTATAATAGCTCCTTTTACCTGATTCTGATTGCAAAACACATTGATTTGTTTTTTTCAAAAGTTATTTCTGATAACTCGAGGACCTTCTATCCCTAGGCCCCTCCCCCAACTCTCCCCCCCCCATGAAATCTCTGTTCCTCATTTCTGTCTCCCCCGTCTAGAAGTGCTATCCAGTGACCCCTGGTGCTGATTAAAGTTTCTCAGGTGACCCCTGAATGCATTTTATTACACTGGCTGGTCATAACCCCCCTCCCCCCCCCCAAACTGCTGCTTATCCAAACTCCCGCCTCTTCCTCTTAGGAGGAAAGCCCAGCAGTTAGCCTGGCCTCAGGCAAGGAAAATGCAAACAAGCACACCAAGGAAGGCAGAGGGCCTGAACACAACCTCCATCAATACCAGGGAGCTGCCTCTGGGCAGAGGGGAGGGAACCACAGAATCAACACAGCCGCTTGGAGGGTTCTAGAGGGAATCAACTCAACACTCTGTACGGGGAACATGGGGATGATGTAGAAACAGAAGGAAAGTCGAGGGAACCCTTTGTTGTTTTGTTCTCTTCTTTCCCTAAAATAATGTCAGGACCCTGAAATAGCTTGCAAGGTGAAAGCAAGGCCTAACTAACAGAGAAGCACAAAGCATCCCTGAAACCAAGTTATTCCTTAAATGAATCCCAGGAAAACATTTCTTCTTTTTTGGCTTTTGAAATCAACACAAGGTAGCTAGAAACCTTTGTATAGTTACGTTTTTCTACATCTGGGAAAAAAAATATTATATATTTATAATTACACTTGCACAGCTCAGGAGGAACCAGCTCCCAGTCAGGCTCGGGTTAGCTGTTTTCCTGGCTGCCGGGTGCTGAAGGAAGACAAAATCTGTGATATTCGCAGTCCTCTGGACGGCATGCCAGTGGCCGGGGTCAGGCATGGAGAGACCAGAGGAGTCAGCGTTTGAAAGGACAACAGTGCTGGGGCAAATCAAAAAGTGACCAAGCCCCGGGCTCTCTCTGGGACTAAAATGAAATGTAGATGTGTGGGTCAAACCCAGTGTCCGCACTTGGAACTAAAAACTGCTTTAAATTCCATTCCCACTCACAAAGTCTGTAAATAAATCAGCAGGGTTGGTTCTGATCCTTCAGCCAGAGTAGGGAACACGATTTGGGCACTTGCCAAGAGGTGCCCGGCTACTCGATTCTGTAAAAGGCTACCTGTGGCCTCATGGGCAACAGAATGAAGATCTGATGCACAGAATTAGTCCCTGGTATCTGGCCAGCCGCGGTGGAGACCCACAGAGGTGGAGACCCTCGCTCTGCTCAGGGTCCCCATTTTAGTGACAGGGGAGCTGAATCAGATCTAGACTCTGCTGACAGTCCCTGCCATTCCCTATCTCCAAATAACAGGCTCCCATACTGCCGTGGTCTATCATCAGTCATTCTCACATCAGCTAGTAGAATCCTTAATATGGTAAAGGCAACGGCCCAAGTGAATCATTAATGACTATTTAATCAGCATTTGAGGACTAAAGAAAAGTGGTATGTTACTCTTGGAATCATTTCCTTTGTTTCTATGAGAGTTTTTTTTAAATCCTTGGAAAATTTGTCGCATTATTCTCCTTTTTGTTCAAACAAAGAAATACAAAATGGCCATGAATTCAACTCCACTGCAGAAGAGCAATAGTCTTTTGACTGTTTTTCGTTTTCATGTAGTCACAAAACGGAAGTCGAGCATTCCTTCAGAGACACTGTTAGTGGGAGCTGGTGAACTTGTCAACACCTAGAAGGGACCTGTGAGTTTCCCTTCGTTTCAGTCTTGACCTAATTTAATTCACTCAGAGATTCTTCAGAGGGGATGATGAATCTGATCACCAGTGACATCCATCCAACAAGCCTTTTTTATCTTTTATTTGTGGCTATTCACAATGGTTTATAGATGAGGATCCTTGAGAGAAGCCATGGATCACAGGAAGCCTGAGAAAGTGCCTTGAATTGGGAGAAATTTCATATGTAGCTATCGCCTACCGGGCTTAGCTATTTACAGATATAAACACTTCACTTCTTCCTACAATCAGATATAATGTATATACAGTACATAGTTCTTCCCAGTTTGCAGATGAGGAAGTCTGGCTTACAGCTCTTAGGAATTTGCCCAAATCTCTGTAGCTAGTGATACAGTCAGGAATTTAATCCTGGATACCCTGACCCTCTGCACTGCCGTTGGGTTCCAATTCACTCCTCAATCAACGTTAGCTTAATCCACTTTGCCAAGTCCCAATCAGAGCACGTACAAAGAAAAGATCTCGGGTAAAGAAGAGATGTACATTTGGTAGCTTATCTTATTTTTTTTTCAACATGTTAGGTCTAGGGCTATATTAAGCTACAACTCTAGATTATTTCCTCCATGAAGACTCCCTGGGTAAACTTTCTAGCTTATTTTCCCTTTCATATATTTATTTCTTACTCCTCCTTTTTTTGGTGAAATCTAAACTTCTTTTACATTCTAAGTATTTTAGTTGATTACGTGTAGTATGTCTTCTTAAAGGACGTGATACGTTTTCCCCTAAACAGTGGAGAGTTTAAGCACTCTTTTTCAAAAGGCTTGTTCCATGCCTTTAGACAGAGGTCCTAAGACGGGAAAGTAGGTATCAGATGTGCCAACATACCAGATAGGCTGGGGTTCAAGTTAAAGCAAGGAAACAGAGGGTGGATTGGTTAATTGCTGTTGTCAGCCTTCACATATTTGATCCAAAAGATGGTGAGTCAATAAAAAGGTGGAGTGACAGTCACAGGCATCCCCAAACTACAGCCCGCAGGCCGCATGCGGCCTCCTGAGGCCATTTATCTGCCCCCCCCCCCCCCCGCTGCACTTCTGGAAGGGGTACCTCTTTCATTGGTGGTCAGTGAGAGGAGCACTGTATGTGGTGGCCCTCCAATGGTCTGAGGGACAGTGAACTGGCCTCCTGTGTTTGGGGACCCCTGGAAATATAAAGTAACCTAGTAAGCACAGTTTTTGTTATCTAATTTAGAAAAATAATTTTAATGAGGAAAAGGTTATATGCAGGAAGATATTCACAATAGCAAAATTTTGAAGACATTGAAATTACCCAAAATTGAGAAGATGAATAATTAAATGCAGATATACACACTGTGAAATTTTATTACAGCTACTAAAAGTGATCACATAAAGTAAACAAATTGTAACAAGCGTCTTTACACCGTTATTACTCTAGGTAAAATGTATATGCAGATGAATAAAGATAGGAAAAGAATGTATACAAATTTTTTAAGTAGCGCTAGCCAGTTTGCTCAGTGGTAAGAGCGTTAGCCTGGTGTATGGATGTCTTGAGTTCAACTACCAGTCAGGGCTCACAGGAGAAGCACCTATCTGCTTCTCTACTCCTCCCCCTCTCACTTCTCTCTCTCTAATCTTCCTGCAGCCATGGCTTGACTGGAGCAAGTTGGCCCTGGACACTGAAGATGGCTCCATGGCCTCCACCTCAGGCACTAAGAAGAGCTCGGTTGCTGAGCAACAGAACAATGCCCCAGATGGGCATAGCATCATCCCCCAGTGAGCTTGCTAGGTGAATCCTGGTTGGGGCACATGCAGGAGTCTGTCTCTCTGCCTCCCCTCCTGTCACTGAATGAATAAATAAAAAAGAAAAAAACCTTTCAAAGTTACTTTAACAGGAGTATTGGTTTAGGAATATTTTCCCTTCAACTGTCCAAAGTTTCTATTGCACTGCTATAGGGTGCTTATTATACAATACAATGAGTACAGTTAAACAATATATATAATAACAATAATATATATACTTACATACACAGAGACAAGCAGTTATATTGTGTAGAATCATTCGGGATTTTTCTCTGTATTATTACTATAGTCCCACTATTTTAAAATAACATTTAATTTATGTCTTTTTTGTCTCTAATAATATTTCTTGCCATAAAATCTAACTCAGCTCATAATAATATAATCACTCCTGCTCTCTTATAATTACTATTAGCCTGATATATTTTTCCATGTCTTAATTTCAACCTACAGTATTTGTGTTCTTGAGTCTAAGGCATATCTCTTTTAGACAACAGATATTGTTTGTTTCTTTTATCTAATCTGAAAGTTTCTGCCTTTCGATTGGATTTAGACTATTTACATTTAATGTATATATTTCTTCTGATTAAAAATGTGCTATCATATATTTGTTTCTCTATTACTGTGGGTTTTTGTGGGAGTTGCTGTTTATTATCTTCATTTTTGTTGTTTTGGAATCTTTGAGCTCTTAGAGCAATGAGATTATAGTTTTCATCAAATATGAAATAGTTTTGACCCTTATTTCAGCATTATTTCTTCAAAAAAAATTTTCTCTTCCTACCCTTTTCTCCTTTAGGGACTAGAATTATGTGTATGGTCAAACCACAAATCATTAAAGCTTTGTTTTTTTATTTTTTTTCCAGGACATTTCTTTCTCTGTGTGATTCACTTTTGGGTAGTTTCTACTGCTATGTCTTCAAGTTCACTAATCTTTTCTCCTGCAATGTCTAATCTGCCATTAATCCTGTCCAGAGTATTTTTTACTTTTTTTTGGGGGGGGGGATTTTTTATTTTTGACATTGTAGTTTTCATTTTTTTTTTTTAGTAGAAGTTCAGTTTGGTTCTCTTTTATATCTTTCATGTCTCTACTTAACATATTCAATCTTTTCTATAGCTTCTTGAACATATAGAATGTAGTTATAATTGTTTAATGTCCTTGCCAATTAAGTCTATCTCTGTGTCATCTGTGATTTGCCTTTAATTGGTTTTTTTCCATATTATTGATCACACTGACTGCAAGTATGATAATTTTTTATTGAATGTCAGACACTGTGGATTTTATTTGTTGGTGACTAGGAAGTTTTTGTTTGTTTTTTGTATTCCTACAAATGTTCTTGAGCTTTATTCTGGGACATTGTTAAATTATTTGGAAACAGTTTGATCCTTTGGATCTTGCTTTTAAGTCTTGTTAGACTAGAGTATAGCAGCATTGAGTCAGGGACTAATTCTTCCTTACCTTGAGACACAAGCCTTCTGTTGCAGTAATATAATGTTATAGTAATTAAATATATAGAAATATAGATAAATATGGAAGATATATAAAAATAATCAGGATATAATATTAAAAGCAATTAAGGAAATTAAATAAAGTTATGCCATCTGGATAGGAATTGATCTAGTGTGTACAGATATGATGGCCAGACTCTGCCTTTCGCGCAGGGCCCAGTTAGTGTGTGTGTGTGAAGTTATACATAGATAAGAAGTGGCTTGATGTCATAACTCTGTAGGTTAACATAAACAAGAAGCTTCCCTAGGAATACCTTAAAAGTGGCTTGATATAACATTTCAGTAAATTAACATAAAAAGGGCTCACTGTGAGGAACTCCCAAAAAAGGTGGTTTGAAGCGATAATCCTGTAGATTGACACCTGTTAGAAGGCCTAGGCCAGGAAAGGTACTAAAGCTAAGCCCCCCTCCCTCCCACCGCTGCGGTAGTCACCCAGACTTCAATGTTGATCTGGATTGTCTTCATGCTGCTTTGACCAAAGACAGCTGAGAGGAGCATGCTGATGGGGCCCCCTTAAGCTGTACCCACGCACACCAAAAGGATTTGTGAGCAACAAACTGCCTGTGTGATTCTTGCAACTAACTTGTGTGTCAGTCGTGCCTTTCCTCTGGTGGCAATTAGTGTCGGCATTGATAAGTAGAATCCTCATAGCCACCTTAAGAGTAGTCTCGAAGAGGCCACCAGCGCTGCTGATAAGCAGGAGTGTCCCACTGCACAGGGAAGTCGAATCAGGGACGCCTGATCAACGTAGAGCTCGGGCTCTACAAGGACATCTTCTGAGCACTGTAATTGAAGCTCTATGTATTACTAGGTTTTTCCACTCTGACTGATAGGCCTGTTCCCTCTAATCTTTTCCTCAGTGGTTTCTTCCTCAGTCTTGGGTATTTCATTACATGCATGTGCTGATCAGTATTTAGCTGAATACTTGAGATGTGTCCTCTGTATATGTCTAGAATTTTCATTTGGTGTAGCTCTCTTCTCTCTGGCACTCTGCCTGCAAAATCTACCCATGTTACTACCCCCAACTCTCAGATCTATCTCAGCTCAGGGAGATTGCCATGCTCCTAAATTCTCCTTTCTGTGCCCTGACTGGAAACCTTCTCTGGGTTGTAAGCTTGAACAACTGTACAGCACAACTGTACAGTTCACCCTGTTTGTCTCAAGGATCCTTCACTGCTGTACTCTGGTGTCAAAACAATTGTCTATATATTGTCTGTGGTTTCTTAGTTGTTTCTGTGGGGTGGCAATCCATTTTGATGGAATGTAGACATGTCATGAACAAAGCCTCACAATGGTCGAAGCTCCTTGTTTATTTGGCAGTACAGTTCCTTAACCTCTTAACACTGAAAAAGTGTGGTAGGCTCCTCATCAGCATGCTCAGTGCCACATGCTGGGAACCACACCCTAAATCCGTCTGAAGCACAGTTTTCAGATCTGCTGTATATCTTTCTTTCTTATCTTTACACTTGTCTTTCCTGACTTAATAGTAGCCACAGGGAGGCTTCCAGGCTTAAAGGTGATATCAGAGTGTGATTACTTTGGCCAGCAAGGAGGTTTGGTGGGACGTTCACCCTCACATTTTCTTCTGTTGTTGTACCTATCTCATACTTTTTCAGATGGATAAAAGATCAGTTTTTTCAGCCCTGTGTGGTCCCAAATTTCTCTTTTTCTCTGTAATTAAAATAAATTCTCTTTTCAAATTGGCCAACTTTTTCCTCTGAGTTTATTACTTCCTTATAATATCTTGACAGAAGTAATCAGCATTAGCTGAACTTTTTTTCTAATTGTTATCTTTTCTATACTCTTCTGCTATGCATGTGGTCTGGCCTAATGCCCAAGTTACCACAAGTGCTGGTTTCTCTCTCTCTCTCTCTCTCTCTCTTTCTCTCTCCCTCTTGCCCTCCCTCTCTCTTTTTTGGTCACTGAATAACAGAAATTTCATTCTTTCTTTCCTCTGATATTAATTTTATCACTGCCTGCTTCACATGAATACAAGGCATATAATTTAGGCTTTTAATTTCAGCAATACCTCATTTCAAAAAATTTATCTCTGGATTAAGATAATGTAGCTGCTATAAGAGAAAAACGCCAAAATATCAAAGGCTTAACAAAATAAGTTCAACTTTCCTCATGCAAAGTTTTATGTGGACGGGCAGTCTTCCTCAAAGTTGTAGAGAGGACATCTGGAGGTTTTCCAAGGCAGGGAATGGAGAGATGGAAGTCACATTATTTCTTAACTACCTCATTTTACTCACAGTCCATTGGCCAGAACTAGTCACATGCCCCAACTTAACTGCAGAGATAGTTGGAAAATATTGGGAGATATAAGGAAGAACTGAGAGAAACAAGGGGGACCCAGTGATTAACCCTGCCACATCACACTAATAACTTAGTATGGTACTATTCACATTTTCTGTATAGAATCCATTTCATAAAACAACAAGATGCCATATGAACTGTCCCTATAAAATAATTATTTATTCTTTTCATATATAACAAGCTTCTATTTGCTTATATTTATAAGGATTTTTTTTGTATTGCTATCTTATCCTCTTTTGCACTATTTTTGTTAGATTTTAATATGAAAGCCATCAGGTTTTAAAATACAAGTTGGAGGAATCTTCTATCTTTTTTATGGTCTGTCTGGAATAGTAAAACCAACATCAACAGTATCTATTTTTAAATATTTAGATTAAGTTAGTTATGAGTTCATCTGTTTCCGGTACTGTTTTAATGGTAAACCTTTAATCACTTGACAATCTCTTTAATGATAATTGATCCATTGCTGTTTTCCTGTATTGTCTTTGGTTATTTTATTTGCTAGGAAATTCTTTTTTTTTTCTTACTTCAAATTTGTTGTTAAAAGTTGTATGAAATACTCTTTTATAATTCTTTTCATCTTTTATAAATCTTTTTAAAGTCCCAATCATTATCTATTTTTGCTTTATTTCTTTTTTCCTTTAACAGTTTTGTGAAAAAACTTAATCACGGTACTATTTTGTTTTTCTTCCTCAAATCTGTCTGGCTTATGTCTTTTCTCATCAGTCCTTTTTTATTTGTAGATTAGACCTTTATTTGAACTTAAGAAAAATCTTTTATTATTTTTTCTTTTTTGCTTCACCTCCTTGTATGCCTTCTTCCTCCAGAAGTTCTGTCATTCACATGTGGACGCCTACTCTATCCTCTGTCTCGTGTGTGTGTGTGTGTGTGTGTGTGTGTGTGTGTGTGTTTCATATTTTTGATAGGGACTGTGAGACCACATGGGAAGGAAGAGCCTGTGTTGCCATAGCTCCTTAGTTTGTAAGAGAAGTCATAAAACCAGAATTTTATGTTATATCTTTCCACTTTAAAATATTGATAACTTGTTAAAATTTTTTTGTAAATACTACTCCAGGTTAGAATGATCTGAGTGATAGGTCAGTTCTAACTTCTAAGTTCTGCATCCTAGAGGGAAACTGTCATGCTTTCTTTTTCTTTTTCAATTTATTTATTGATTATTTATTTAATGACAGAGACAGAGAGAGAAATGTCAATCTGTTCCTGTATGTGTCCTGACCAGGGATTGAACCCACAACCTTGGCGTATCGGGATGATGCTCTAACCTAGTGGTCCCCAACCCCTGGGCCATGGACTGGTACTGGTCCATGAGCTATTTGGTACCGGTCCGCAGAGAAAGAATAAATAACTTACATTATTTCTGTTTTATTTATATTTAAGTCTGAACAATGTTTTATTTTTTAAAAATGACCAGATTCCCTCTGTTACATCCGTCTAAGACTCACTCTTGACGCTTGTCTCGGTCACATGATACATTTATCTGTCCCACCCTAAAGGCCGGTCTGTGAAAATATTTTCTGACATTAAACTGTTCCGTAGCCCAAAAAAGGTTGGGGACCACTGCTCTAACCAACTGAGCTATCCGGCCAGGGTTGTCATGCTTTCTCTTTAGACAAGCTCCCTGGAGGCAGAGCCATGTGCCCTACTTGGTTTTGTATTCCCCAAGTTTCCAACCGCAGCACAGGGTATACACAGGATGTTCAGTATATATTTACAGAACACAGGGAGGCAACCCTCGGTGCCACTGTCAGACTGAAGGAACACTGGTCTGGCTTTTGTGAATATAAACCTTAAATGCAGTAAAGGAAGCAGCTAATGTGGCGACTGAAATGTGAGAGGGAGGAGGCGTGATGTCTTAAAAACAAAACTCCCTGAAATTGCTTGCAACAGGGCTCAGTAGAATGCACCATTATGAGTTTTCTGCAAGAGCAGAATATTTTCAACATCTCCACTATCCAACTTTTCTGTGGCAAAGAGCTGAACAATGAAGACTGTTTAATGAGGAAGGCAGGAAGTTTTGTCCCAACCATGTGGATTTGCAGATTTCCTTGTCTAACAACCACCTAAATGCTAATAAGGTAGAGTCTGAGGATGAATGCGAAACAATGACTTTTCTTTTTTTTCCCCCCCGTATTTTCCATGTTTCTTTAAGAGACTTTTGTAAGGAAAGAAAGACAATGAAATCACTGTCCTATATTTGACAGGCAGGGAGTCTGAATATTACACTGCTGAAGAAATGATTGTCTGAGATGAGAACTTAAACATGGTTTCAAAATTTGAGGGAGAAAGGCCAAAAATCCAGGTTTTGAATTGCAAACCTACTTAATCCTTGATTGAGCTCTGATGGTCTGTTCACCGTAGTGCTGCCTGTATTAACCTGAGCCCCTTTCCTGATTACAGCCTGCTTGTGGTCTTCCAAGATGACATCAAGATGTGCAGGATTAACAGACAGTACCAGGCACCCTACAGAACGCTCGTGGCAAAGCACCGTGCCCCCTCAGGGGTATGAGGAGAACGACTTCCTGGGTCAAAACATTACATGTCTGGACTTTTAACACTGTTTTTATTATTCTGGGGGAAAGAAATGCATCGTTCTACTGAGTCAATCGACTGTCCTGGACTTATTATTGAACCTGTCTCATTGTACTCTCAAATTTTAAATTTCTTTATTATTAAGTTTGAAACATGGGTTTCAAAACAGGCGATATTTAACCTCAAAAGAGATCCACTTCACTAGGATAGAAATACATAGTGGGTGATAACAGCATTTAGTTATGTCTCCTTTCACAGAAGAGATTTGAGGTGCGCTATTCCGAGGAAGTGAGAGAGACCCCGTCAGCCCTCTGCCGGGGAGTTTGAGAACCTGAGTGTGCCGACAGAAGGCCCAATGCAGCAGTTCTCTCCAGGACTGTCACACGGCCCTGCCTCCGAGGGGCATGACACCCAAAGAGTTCACAGCTGCGCTGTCATCACGAGTTTCAGTGTGACCGTGCAAGATAATTGTTTAAACACATCACAGCTGAGTTTTTAGATTGCTTAAAATTGTCATGAAGGCGTGCGCTCCACGGAGTTTGATGGAGACGACAGACATTAAAGGACACACCACTCTTTATTACAGAATCGGCTGCGTCAAATACTAGGCAAGGCCTTTCACATCCATTAAGTCACCTGTCATCTACATAATAACCCCATTACCTAAGTACCATGATCCTTACTCCACACACGGGCGGGCGACTGAAGCTTTGAAGAGGTTAAAGACCGCCCCCCACCCCAGGATCACACAACTGGTAGGAGACGCACAGGACGCTGGCCCTCGCTACCGGGGCCTGGAGCCTGCGCTTTCTCCATTATCACGGGAATGTCTGGAATTCAGATAAAATCCCCTTTGGCCTGGACTGAGGACCTGCTCCCGGGCATCTCTCAGGAGTCAAATAAAATAAAAGCTAATGAAAACAGCTGATTCGCCCCCTACCACAGCAGCACGCACCAAACCAGTAATGGACAGGGTCTCGCTATTGGAATAAAAGTCAAGAGGGGGACTGGAAACTTCTTTCTCAGCCATTCCCTCTCATCGAGGCCATGATATCTGAAAGTCTACTCGGAGGGTACCTTCCTTATTCCCCTTTCTAAGAAAGAGATTTCTCTGGAAGACAGGGCAGGTTTATACATGAAATAAATTCACACTCAGGCATTTTGTGACTCTTCCGATATGCCTTCTTATAAAAAAGAGAAGAGACAGTCAACACATTTTTGTTGTACAGATGGCAGGGGGCTGAGAAGACCGGAGATCCAGAAATGAGAGGACCCTGTTTTAGCTCCTGCGTAGGTCAAACCTTAGACACAAGAGTTGGGGGGAAAGGAGAAAATAAGACTCTGCTGTATTTGGGGGGGGGTAATGGAGACGCTTATAATGGGTCATAATTTGCAGTCATATTCTTGATTTGAAGGAAGTCAGCCTGAAGATAATCATAATTTTTTATTCTAGTCACTGATGATTTGTATCACTTTAAAGGTCATCAAGCTCATTTCTGAATCATCTTTTCTAACTTTCATACTCCTGTGCATAAAAGGTACACTTGGAAAACCTAGGAGATTTCTTTCCCTCAGCCTAGTGAGTTTGACCTTTGAACTATCAAGTTTGAAGCCTAAATTATGGATATGCGCGAGACTGGCACTAGACAGCAAACTGCAAAACCATAAAGGAAAAACTAAAAACAAAACAAAACAAAAAAAACTTAGTTATTCTGTCTCATTAATTCTCCTGCTCCTCTAACTACTGGAAAACACAATGTAACTAAATATAGAACGTGCCACAGACCATAAGGGTTAAGAGGCAAGAGCCAAATTCCAAGCACTGCCCACTGTTGGCAAAACTTGAAGTTCCATTTTGAAACAACTTTTTCCAAGGCTTCTAAAAACTGGCTCTGATTTTCAGGAAGCGTTGCCCATGCCCTGTCACGACCACCAGCCTACGGACTTGGCAGCCATGCTGTGTCTGGCCGGACGCCAACCAAAGTGATCAATATCAAATCCTGAAAGCCCGCGTGGCCCTTTGTCCCAGCGCTGATGCTTCTGGGAGATGTGCCAGGAGATGCCTGTGTGCACACATGTGCACGCACACACAGGCACGAGGATGGTCCAGGAAATCTAATCGCACGGGAAGATCAAAGGCACCGCAGGGTATTCCTGCGACGCCGGGCCCGGTCAGCAATACTTCAACGTCCACCTCCAAATAGGAAGGCAGTCTCGAGAGTCTACAGATGGAAGATAAACAGAAAGCTGAAAAAAATGTACCGAGGCAGCTGATTCGTCTCCTGCTGCCCTTTCCCCTACCAGGAGCGGCCCTGGTGCGCTGTCCATCACCCCGTCCACCCCTTTGAAGTCTGTCTGACTCTGTCCCCGAATCCGGCAGAGTCATGCCAGCCTGCCCTGGTCTCACCTCTCCCGGCCTCCTGCCCTCCGGTGTGCTCACAGGGATTTGGAACGTAGTTTGGGGACAGAAGGGAAAATGATCCCAGACCCAGGTCCAGACGGCTACTAGCATGTGTCATGTGTCTGGCACTGAATGCGATCGCACTGCCAATTTAAAATGAGCTAAATGACCACAGTTTTCTTGGGAAAGAAAAAAGAAAGACCGTGCGGCCGCTGAGAGAACAATGGAAAAATACCTTGGGCGTGCGCGCACACATGCACACACACGCACGCGTGCACACAGATCATTTGTCTGAAAACCAAGGCCATGTTCGGGGTTGAAAAACATATATTCAGTGGATAGCATTAACAGAAGGACCTAACGGGGCACTCTTGCTACTGTTGTCCTTACAAATAAATGTTAAGGACACCCTGAGCCAGGGAGGAAATGAATATTCAATTTAGAACTTTTTTCCTACATTTTATATCTGCCTCTCCCATCACGTTTGCGATCTTTACAGCCTTTGTTATGAATAGCTTCTCATCGCATTTCTATGAGGGAGATCATCATAATTACAACCTTATGTTATGGGAGAGCAGAAAGAAGTGACTTGGCAAAGGTCATGTGGCAGTGCGATGTCCTAGACAGGAAGGGAGCGGATGGGTCTGGAAACCATTGTGCGCTGTGCATTCCAGTGAGCCTGGCAGAAAGCAAGGCTCAGGTGGCCCCAGCCAAGGCTTCGGGCTGAGTCAGAAACATGAGTGCTTGCTTGATGGGGATGTGATGTCACCAAGAGAAAAATTAAACTTTCAGCATCACTTGAGCAAAATCTTAGTGGAAGCAATTTCCAAAATTATTGTTACTATTGTGAGTGTGAGGAGTCAGACAGGGTGAGGATGAACTGACTCTAATACTGGGGCATTTGATTTGGCATTTAAATTGCTGCACACTGTACTCTTAGCTCACAACCTACCTCTCACAAAAGTGTTATATATTATTCAATATAAACTCATGCTAGGGCCGTGTCTCTTGGTGATCCTCTCCAGGGGGCTGCTTCCCTGGGTTCTTGTATATTCTTGCATAGTCCAGATGGCTATGGGATGAACCAACATTCCTATGCCAAGATGATGCTTAACTGTAGGAACTAGATGTTCAAATAATTTCAGAAATAAAATATCATGAAGTCCATGATTTCTAAACAATGAATGAGCCCTTTTTCAAGTCTTACCAAAACTGATAGCTGTTGCTTTTCCACCAAAAAGTTAAAGAATGTTTTCAGCCAGACCTGTGGTGGCGCAGTGGATAAAGCATCGACCTGGAATGCCAAGGTCACTGGTTCAAAACCCTGGGTTTGCCCGGTTGAGGCACACACAGGAAGAAACAACTATGAGTTGATGCTTCTAGCTACTCCCCCTTCCCTCTATCTAAAATCAATAAATAAAATCTTTAAAAATTTTTAAATAATCCAAAGTTATAAAAAAAAAAGTTTAAAAAAATCCATCTATCAGCACAACATAGGAGAGAGTAAAACTGAAAACTCAAATGAGGGAAGCCCTTATAGTCAGTGTTTTTCAAAAAATACCGGATGCCAGGTAAGTACATCGTCTTATAGAGTTGGTTAAAAGAAAAACATGCACTTCCTGTATGAACTTTGAAATATTTAAAGAGCAGAAGCCAAGAATTTTCTGTGATTAATATTAAAATGCTGGTGCGTGAAACTACCTATTTATATCATAAGTTACAGGACAAAACCTTCATTGGATAAAGAAAAAGCCTACTAAAGGAGACTATGACCCAAACAGGACATAGACAGACACATCTCCCTCAGCCAGATCTGCATAGGTGGCTTTCTCCAAATGTCCCCAAAGAGGAACTAAATGTAATATTCCATTAAGTATGTGTTCCTAATATTTGAAAAAAAAGTAATTATTAAATATTCCAAGTAGTATGTAGAAAATGATATATTATCATCAGTTACATTTTATAAACCTTAGCTTTTTGTCATGTTTGCTTTAGATCTAATTTTTCTGAGAAAGAAGACATGGATATATTTCAGAGTCTACAATGGAACACCACCTGCTACCCCAGAATTCAATTTCCTCTCCTCTCTCCTCAGCAGAACCTGAAATTGGGGTGTATCTTTTGTTGTTGCTTTCATACTTTATTATTATATTTGAGTTTGTCAAAAATCATTATGTAGTATCATTTACACATTTTAAAACTTGGTATATGTTGTTCACATTCATTTCTACAGTGTGTCCGTAAAGTCATGGTGCACTTTTGACCGGTCACAGGAAAGCAACAAAAGACAATAGAAATGTGAAATCTGCACCAAATAAAAGGAAAACCCTCCCAGTTTCTGTAGGATGATGTGGCAGCATGTGCGCATGTGCAAATGATGACGTTTAACACCGTGTATACAGCGGAGCAGCCCACGGCCATGCCAGTTGAGATGTGGACGGTACAGAGGAAAGTTCAATATGTTCTGTGGCTCGCTAAATTCAAACCCGTGACCAAAGTGCAACGTGAATATCGGCGCATTTATAACGAAGCACCACCACATAGGAATAACATTACTCAGTGGGATAAGCAGTTGAAGGAAACCGGCAGTTTGGTGGAGAAACCCCGTTCTGGTAGGCCATCAGTCAGTGACGAGTCTGTAGAGGCTATACGGGATAGCTACCTAAGGAGCCCTAAAAAATCTGTGCGTGAGCCCACATTGAACTGCACTGAATAGGTATAAAACTTGTTTTTACTATTCCACATTTTTTGGCCTTTATCCAAATTGGTATATGTATCTAGTTTAGTCATTATAACCACTAAATTTGGTCTACTCATGTGTGAGTGTCGGGTGAGGGTTTTTAAATAATGGTTTATTATTTTTTATTTTCATTGAACATTTTGTTCTTCTGTTCCATTTTGCCTTTCCACAATTACAGTGAGATTAGTGGGGGGTTTTACTGTGATTTTCCTATTTATATCTTTTGCCCATATTTCCACTGGGTTGTTTAATTTTTGAAATTAATTTGTAGGAATTCTTCGTATATTCTAGATACCAATTCTTTGACAATTATATGCCTTGCAAGTAACCTCCCTCTACTATGCCTACTATTTTTTTATTTTTATTTATTTGTTTGTTTATATTTGCAAGAGAAAGAAAGAGAGAGACAGGAAGGGAAGAGATGAGAAGCATCAACTCATAGCTTCAGCACTTTAGTTAGCTGTTCATTGATTGCTTCTCATATGTTCTTTGACAGGGGTGGGGGTGCTCAAGCCAGCGACCTTGGACTCAAGCTAGCAACCTTGGGCTTTCAGCCAGTCACCTTTAGGCTTAAGCCAGCAGCTATAGGGTCATTTCTATGATCCCATGTTCAAGCCAGCAACCTCATGCTCAAGCCAGATGAGCCTGTGCTCAAGCCAGTGACCTCGGAGTTTTGAACCTGAGACCTCAGCTACCCAGGTTGATGCACTATACACTGCACCATCACCAGTCAAGTTGGTGTTTGGGGTTAGTGACACCCAAAAAAATTTACAGCAATTTTATTTTGCTATCAACCCCATTCTTGTTCAAGTCCGGATACAGCTTGCTTCCGACTCTTGGCTTCATTTCCTTTCTTTGGCCCCAGATCTGACCTCTCATATGACATTTGAATTGAGACATTTTGTTAGTCTGCGCTCCCTGAAAATGCTGTTTAGCACTCAACCTTTGTCATCTCCATTCTTTTCCTCCTCCTGTAAATTTTCTGGATCTTATATAACTCATGTAACATGTTCTTGTGATTGAGGTAAGCTAGATCCCTTTTTCTAGCACGGACTTCCCACCACGTGTTAAGTCATTATTAACCTGATTAATTTTCTCCAGACATATATCACTGTCCTGAATCATCTCATCCATGTAGTTTTTTGCTTCTTTATTATGTTTTCCTACTCTCTATCCTACCACCCTATGTAAGCTTCATGAGGTCACAAATCTTGTCTTTTTATTAGTATTTTTGGAATGAATGAATGAATCTAGATGTTCTTTGCACACCCCCTGAACAATGGAAAACTAATTCTAGCACAAGTCTAAGTTCATACCGCCATATATATATGGCTTGTGAATTTTAGTTAATCATTTTGTTATCACTTCTTTCGCCCAACACATTTAATAAGTATGGCAGTTTTTACAAGATGGCAGCAAACTCTTTGTTACTGTTCCCATAAAGAGACTCACCTAAGCAGGGGGTGGGGGTTGACTGAAATGCGCTCATGAAAGTCACAGCCCAGGGCACAGGCTCATTAAAAGACTGAGGACTAATCACAGGACCATAGAACCCTTTCTGTGTCCCCACCTCACCGTCACATCACTAGGGTTCTGGTATCATAACTGAGGAACAGGAGTGAAAGAACTGCATGCCTCAGCCTTTACTTCGGAAGCAGTCTCTAGGGAAACACAAAGACAACAGAGAAGGCAGACACAAGGACACCACAGGAAATTTTAGGCTCTGACACCTAAGCTACAGCCTAGTAAGATAAACATAAAACCTCACACAAAAGGCCTACTTTAACGCAGTACATTATGTCTAGCTTTCAATAAGGAAAATTATAAAGGTGTACTAAAAGACAAAAAACAAACAAACACAGTTTGGAGAGATAGAGCAATCAGTGTCAGATATGGCAAGGATGTTGAAATTATTAGACTCTAAATTCAGAACAACGATCATTTATGAGCTAAGAACTAAAGAAAAAAGGCAGGCAACACCCAAAGAGCAGGTGGATGATACTGGCAGGGAGCTGGGAATTCTATGAAAGAATCAAAAGGAAGTACTAGAAATCAGAAACACTGAGCGAGGAATGAGGAGAGCCTTTGACAGGCTCCGCAGCAGACTGGACACAACCAAGGAAACGAAACCGTCGATGAGCTTGAAGAAACACAGGACTTCTAAAGCGGAAATGCGACAAGAAAGAACAATGAAAAGGACAATAGAATGCCCAAGAACTCAAGAATCGTGGGACAACTATATAAGGAATACTATCTGATAGTGGAAGATACTAGAAGGAAGGTAGAGAAGGGACAGAAGAAATAAGTGAAGCAACAATGACTGAGACTCTTCTAAAGTTCATGATAGACATCAAACATCAATTCAGAAAGCTCAGAGAGCCCCAAGCAGGATGACATCAAACTGTAGAAAACCAAAGACAAAGAGAAAATCTTGAAGAAAACCACGGGGGGTGGGGGACACACCTCACTTACAAAGGAGCAAGGAGAGGAATTACTAAGACTTTCAGAAGCCAGGAGACTAAGAAGAAAGTGGATATATTTAATGTGTTGAAAGAAAAGCTCTACAATCTAGAAGACTTCACTCAGTGAAATTACCCTTCAAAAGGTTTGCCCCTTTGGGCTCCTAAGAATCTAGAATGTTTAGAGTGAGGGCTTCTCAGGTGAACAAAGAATGCTACCATTCTAGGTAGCAGTGACTCTTCACGTCGTTGTTCCTCAAATATAAGTGGCAGGAGAATGATGCTGATATGAACCAGGAGGATGGGGCACAGAAACCCATCAGGTGTGTCTCCTAAAGCGGGCCTATGGCAGAGCTAAGACAGCACTCTACATATGACACTAATGATGGGCTGCTTATAAATTATTAATATGAAAGCCCCAAGTCCTTATTATCCACCCAGAAGAAACAAACACTCTGCACCTGCTTCTCCCTCCTTATGTAAGGGAGGGAAGAGCGGTGATTTTAGTCTGTTTTGTGGTTTCTTTGGCCTCTATCTGCCCCAAAGAAAACAAATACACACACAGCTGTTATAGCACTTGCTCTCTGCTCCGGGAGAGGGTAAGTATGGAATAGAAATCTTGGGTGCCTGCAGACATTGCCTAATAACTAAAAAGTGACAAACGCAGCGGGTCTCTCCTGGTTCCCAGTAAGGAGGCAGTAATTCATCATAAAAGCATTTCTGCACCTGCGGCGATGGCTGTTTTATGCTCATCTGTGCACCAGAGGCTGTCTTTGCGTAACTGTGTGAGGACAAAGCTGAGGTGGTAACATCACGACTGTGGGCTGGAGGCAGACAGACAGCACAATGGTGATCCCAAAACCGAAAGTCCAGTCCCCCTGGGACTGAGCCAGTCTTCCGCCACTTGGTCCCACAGGGGCGAAGAATGCCTCCAGTTCAGACGTGGTGGGCAGAGACTGTTGATGCAGTTGTTGTTGCTTTTTTTTCTTTTAATGAAATATAAACCAAAGATTTGGAAATTCCAGACAATGCCCAACTTAAATCCCTTCAAAGGACCACGCTGCTGCAATCTAGTATGGTGCTTGGCTGAGGCTGGTCAATGAATTTAATCTTCCTTTCCATTGCTATTTCTCGTTATAGTTATTTGTGGTATTAGTCAAGGACCACATGGTACATGGGTCTTATTTTAACAAATCCTATTGATTACAGAGATATGGGTTTTTCCTTCAAAGTTTCCTCTGGAAAGTGCTTGTCTTTTCTTCCTACTATAAATTAAATAATCCTGTGGTGATTTTTAATAAGAATCATTTGAAATAAAATGAAGTTATAAGTTATCAATGCCGTGAAGCATTTAAGAGAAACGCATTTATCCAGTCAGCTCCAATTGATCGCTGAGGGCCAACTATGTGTTGTGTTAAACGCTTGGAGAACAGAAATGACCAAGGACCAGTCCCTGCCCAGGAGGAGCTGACATTGTAGTGAGAGGGAGTGTTCGTGCGAAATAGTAAACAGCAGCAGAATGTGACAGATCCTGTTATAAGGGGGTGAACCATGCTTTAGCAGGGCCCAAAGATAAGAGTGGTCCACTGTACCAACCTTCCTAGATGACATGGTGCCTAAACTAAAATATGACCAGATAGTCACCAGACTTTCCAGAGACTGCTCCAGACAGGAAACGGAACATATGAAGGCCCAGATGAAACTGGCCGGATAAATTCAGAGAACTGAAGCTATAGCTGAATTTGGAATAAGGGCATCTTTATTCATCCATTTGTTAAACAAATTCCTTAGAATAGTGAACAAAATGGGTTCAGTCCATGCTTGCATGGAGACTACTTTATAGTGATGGAGGTGGATTTTGTAAATAAATGTATAAGGTGATTACAAATTATAAGTGCTTATGAAGAGAAGAAGTGAGGGTGGAGACATAAACTAGAGCAAGTGAGGGGAGGAGGGACAGAAATATTCTTTAAAGGCCCGCAATCGCTCTTGTGAGAGGGGACTTTGAAACTGACACACACAGAAAGAGCCCCTAAGCAATGTAGGTGGGATGACCAGTATAGAGGTAGACGGCAGAGGTCCTGGTAGGTGAAGAGGAGGGTGGCAGGGAAGGTTAATCCAGTTCATGGAAGGCAGCGCCTGCCATTACTATATGAAGGCGTTTATCCTCACTCTCCTGGGCAATAAGGAACCACTGCATAACTTTTAAAGAGACAAATGAGGTCATGTTTGGTTCTTAGGAAATCCACTTTCTTGGCAGAGTAGAGCGGTATTATCCACAAAGTGAAAAATTTCTGGTTCAGTCAGTGGATAGAGGGTTGATGCAAGAGATAGCCAGGAGGGAAAATTGACAGGGCTTAAATGCTCATGGCTACAGAGTGGGTTTGTTTTGCTTTATTTGACCTTTATTTATTGTTTATAATACAAGAAACGCATGCACTCTTGGAAGACATGAACACCAAACAAAAAATAAGACAGTATCACTAAAAATTCCAACATTGAAGATGCCTATTCAGTATTTGCATTCTTCTAGTCTAGGTTCTGTGTAAATGCATAGTTTATAAATATTTTTGCCTAATTTTTAAAAAGGATTATACTTATTAATTTTACAGAGAGAGGAGAGAGAGTGGGCAAGAATAAAGAATATCAACTCCTAGTTGCTTCACTTAGGTTGTTCATTGGTTGCCTGCTCTATGAGCCTTGACCAGATAAGCCCAGGGTTTCAAACCAGCAACCTCAGCATTCCAGGACGACACTCTATCCACTGCACCACCACAGGCCAGGCTTTTTTGCCTAATTTTTTCATGAAGCACCTACATTATAACCATTTTCCAAACTCAAATATGTCAATGACTTCATTATTTTCATAGTTGCATTGTGCTTAATTATATTAATAATTTATTTAATCATTACCCTATATTTTACACTTTTGCATTATAAAATATGTTGTTATGAATATTCTGGTATACATAGATCATTGTGCTCCTATCTGAATTATGTCTTAGGGAGATATTCCTCAAAGCTGAATTATTATGTTAAAGCATATAATAATTTTTTAAATGCTTTCAATACAATGTTGAATTTAATTTGTACTTTGAGGCCCTGGCTGTTTGGCTCAGTGGTAGAGCGTCGGCCTGGCGTGCAGGAGTCCCAGGTTCGATTCCCGGCCAGGGCACACAGGAGAAGCGCCCATCTGCTGCTCCACCCCTCCCCCTCTCCTTCCTCTCTGTCTCTCTCTTCCCCTCCTGCAGCCAAGGCTCCATTGGAGCAAAGTTGGCCCAGGCACTGAGGATGGCTCTGTGGCCTCTGCCTCAGGCGCTAGAATGGCTCTGGTTGCAACAGAGTGAAACCCCAGATGCGCACGCTGGTGGCGTGCCGGGTGGATCCCGGTCGGGCGCATGCGGGAGTCTGTCTGACTGCCTCACCGTTTCCAACTTCAGAAAAATACAAAAAGAAAAACAAAACAAAAAAAATTGTATTTTGAAAAGTGAATTCTTATACCTTTGTTGTTTTAGCTGAACTCTGAAACAATTTTGGCAAATTGCAAAAAAAAAAGCAATTTTTGTTGGAACTACTGTACATTAAATTTATGGATTAATTTAGGGCTAATTGACATTATTTAATATGTTGACTTTTTTTTTAATCTGTGGACCTGCATGTTCCTCCACATCAAAGCAAGACTCTAATTTCCTTTAACAGTGCTTTGTAGCTTGCCTTTTTGTAAGCCCAATACATTGATTTTGCATTTTATCTTTAGGTATTTGACATTTTATTACCATTATGATTGGAGTATATTATTCAACATTATATATTCCGACTATATTTGAAATACAGGAAAACTATGGAACTTTACATTATTGAGTTCATTACTTCTAAGGGCTTTTTTTCCTGTTGATTTTCTCAGGTTATTCAGGTGAAAAGTCATATCATTTTAGAACGTTTTGATGCATTCACTTTCTCTTTTCCAATATTTCTAAGCCATTACATAGCTTTCTGATTTAATTGTGTTGCTGGCATTTCCTGAACAGTCTTACACAGTCTTTGCGATCACAGGCCCCTTTCACTGTTCCAGACTTTAACAGGAATATCTGGGGCATGATGTCGTTCAATTATTTCAAGCTATGCATCTTACACATTAAAAAAGATCATGCTCTAATCCCCCTTTTTAAAGTTTTATTGAAAATAGATCCTGAATTTTATTAAATGCCTCTTCCATATCTTTTCTGATGAACAACAGTGATACACATTCTAAAATCAAAGCACTCATTTCTTCCTAGAACACATCCTATTGCATCGTTGTAGTGTAGTCTCTTAATAAATATTTTAGGTTATTGAGTCAGTTTTTTCTTTAGGAAATTGGCAAGCATTTTGGTTTTTGTGCTGTCCCTGTAACATTTTGGTATTGGGGTTGTTGTTGGCTGTACGATACATAAGGAAATTGGAAATGTTCCATCTTTATGTTCTGGAACAATTCAAATAGCCTAGAATTACATGTTCCCTAAATGTCTGAATAAATGCAGCCATAAAATTACTTAGCTCCAGTGTCTTCTGAAGGGACAATTATTTAATAAATTTCTTTGGATTTTCTTCCATGAATTTTGACCTAATAAATATTTCTACCTCTTCTAGTAGCAATATATCTTATCTATATTTCCCTGAAATGTTGTCTATTTATTTTTCTCATCATTAACATAGAATTGTTGGATATATTCTTTAATAATTCTTTTATATTCTTGTATCAATTATTATAACTCCGTTGGATGGTTCCCTTTTTCCTTAAAATTTTACTGTTTTATCTTTATTTTTTATTCTTCAAAAACATTAATTCCTGAACTTATTTATTAACTCTATGCTCTAAATTATTATTTTTTATAGTTCTTTCCTTCCATATTCCTTACCTGTGTTAAATTACGTTTTTCTAGCTTCTTGTAGGCAATTGATGGTCATTCTTCCTGGTTTAGTGACGAACATATTTAAAACTAGAGATCTGTTCTGATCATAGCTTTGGTTGCATCTCCAGGCTGAGGTCTATATAAAATATTATACATTATTATTAACATAATATATAATATTGCATGTATTATATATCTATATATATCTGGCACATAGAATGTGTTTTGTAAGTGTACCTATTATTATTACTACTTTATTAAATAGTGTATCTATTATTATATTATATATATATATTCTTTACTTTTTCTTCTTTTATGGCCAAAAATATTAAACATTATAAAGTTGAAGTTATCTTTGTTTCTTGTGACATGACAATGTCTTTCCTTCCTTCCATAAGGCGATCACTATTATGAATTTGATGTGAACTGGTCAAGTCTACACTTTTAATATTACAACCTTACAGACTCACAAATAATATGCAGTATTGCTTTACGTTTTAAAGAAGATAAATATTATTATACAGATGTGTACTTCTGCATCTTTTATGTATATCCAGTGTATTTTCAAAATCTACGCCGATGGACTTATGGATCGATAGGTATATTTATACACATAGCTATGGACAGATCATCTGTCTTTAGCCCTGCATGGTGTTCCTTAAAGTGACTAAACCAGAGCTTACTTAATCCCTTTCTTCATTAATATGCCCCTTCTCTTCATTTTTTCAGCCTTTAGGTGTAATTTACTTTTTTATGTTGAAATATAATTGATATAAAGTGTGTAAGTTTTAGGTGTACAATGTAATGATTTGATATAACCACAATAAATTTAATTGATATCCACCATCACACTTAGTTATAAATTTTTTTCTTGTGATAAAGAACTTTTAAGATCAACTCTCTTAGCAACTTTCAAATATAAAACACAGTGTTATCAACTAGTCACCAGGCCGTACATTACACCCCCAGGATTCATTTATCTTATGGTATAATTTACTTTGTGGGTTTTTTGTTGGTATTGTATCACTGGGTTTTTCCTTTAAATATGGTGACCAATTCTGACTTTTAATGATGAGTTTAATCTGTTTGTAATATCGTGAGTACTGATATGCTTGGGTTTGTGCTTTTTATTTACCTCTATATTTTCATGCTCCTCTATATTTTCTTGTATTTTGCTTTCTACTGACTTTATTGAATTTTCTTAATTCTTAAATTTTTTCTAGTGGTTTTGAAATTATACATTCTATTTATATTAATTTGTGGTTAACCTCAAATTTGTAACATATAAGCAATTTAGCAAAGTCTAAAATTAATCATTATCTATACACTCCCCCTGCCAGCTTGCATAAACCTTACAACAACTTAACTCTACACTCTTATTTTCCACGTGATTGTGCTTTAGATTTTTGGTCAAGCTTGATTTTTAATTACACCACTTTAGTGATTATTTTTATAGTTACTCATTTAAAAAAAATCACAAACACCAGTAATAAATAAAACAACTTGAGGGGAAGTCACTGGATTCAGAAATGGGGAAAATTTTACCTTAAAAAAGATAATAAAGTGGGGCTCCAGGCAACATGGCAGCAGAGATACAGGCAGCACCCAAATCCTCCACAACCACATCAAAACTACAACTAAACTAAACTACAGAACAACCATCACTCAGGATTGCCTGGAATCTAGCGGAACAGAAGTCTTATAGCTAACAATATAAGACAACCCATGTGGAAACTGGTAGGAGGGGCAGAGAGCAGAATGGCTGGTCCCACACCCAGGTACGGAGGATAAACATTGGGAGGGGTATCTCATCTGTGGAGCCCCTCCACCCCGAGGAGTGGGGGTCCCATCCCATATCAGACCCCGAGCCAAGGGTTCCAGTCCTGGGAAGAGAAGTTGCCATAATTTCTGGCTGTAAAAACCGGCAGGGATTGAGGATGAATGAGGTGAAGGCTGATGGAACCCCAAGGATTCCTCCTAAAGTGACCACATGGACTCACTCGAACTCCATTGTAGCTAATGCCAGGTGGCCCCAGGCAGAACACAGCGGCAGCAGACCTTGACCTGCACTTCCCAGGAAGCCCGGGCGCTAGCTCCACCCAGTGCACAGCTTAAGACCAGGTCAAAGCACCACCCACTCACCTCCATGAGCAAGACACTCAAGGGGTGGACTAAGCGGGAAGCAGAGCCCTGCTGAGGTAAGTCCTGCTCTGTCTGTGGGGTCGATTCCTGCACAGCTGACCCTCCACGGTGGTCAGTGGCCACAGCCAGTCTTCACAGCCAATGGGCCTGGGGGTAAATCCCTCCCATTGTGGTGCCAACAGCTATCAAATTTCAACTGCAATAGGAAGGTATATACAACCCACATGGAGGTGCACCTGGAGTACCAGCTGGGGTGATGGAAGATGCTGTGCCACCGGACCCTACAAGATGCCTACTACATCAGGCCACTCGACCAAGACCAGGATCAGCCTGAGGTATAAGTTCTTTCCATGTCTTTTCTGAGCCTGCATCTTTCCCTGGGCATGCATAGTCACTTTCTAATTTTCCCCATATATGCAGTTGTTTTTGAATTATTCTAGTCTTTGTCAGTCTCCAAATGGGGGAAAAGATTAAAATGAAAGAGGAGGTAGGATGCTGGCCATTTAAATCCCACTTCAGCTTGAAGGGAGGGAGTCACAACCATAATTGTAACAATAACTGCCACCTTCCCATCAGTCTGCACCTCTGATCAGAAACAACAATCAGCAATGAGAGCACAGACCCCCGAAAGTCGAAGGTTAGGGTCCTTTTTCCCACCCTGGCTCCCACAGGCTGTGTGTAGCGGCTCTGGAGACATGTGCACAGCTGCCCGCCATAGGGCTGAGGGTGGAGGATGGGGAGTTGCTACTGTGTTAAGGGCTAAATTGACCAAAATTAACCTCAATTTACTGTCCAAGCATTTCCCGGGGAGTTGCAAGCCTTCAATAGACTCCAGAGTTTTAAATTAATTACATTAGACAGATTCTGCCAGTACAACTGTTGTCTAGGTAAGGAGACAGCTTCCTGGTGCTTCCTACTCCTCCGTCTTCCCAGAATCCTCTCTACTTTCCATTGCTTTTTTCCCCTGTATGTTTCAGTCTGGGTGTTTTCTTCTGATCTATTTTCAAGCTCACTAATCCTCTCCTGAGCTGTGCCAAATATCCAGTTAAATCCATCGCCTGTGTTCTTAAGTTCAGTTGTCATATTTATCAGTTTTAGAAATTCCATGTGACTCTTAAAGTTGGTAACAGTCTCATATATATTACTTTGATTATATTAATTATTATTATTTTTAAGTCCATGTTTGCTACCTCCACTATCTGGACCGCCTATTTCTGTGTTGTGTTGCTTCTCTTGGTCTTGTTTCTTAATATGTATAGTTTCTAAGAAAACAAATGCTGGATATTTTGTATGAAAATTATAGGCCCTGGCCGGTTGGCTTAGTGGTAGAGCATCGGCCTGGCATGCGGGAGTCCCGGGTTCGATTCCCGGCCAGGGCACACAGGAGAAGTGTCCATCTGCTTCTCCACCCCTCCCCCTCTCTTTCTTCTCTGTCTCTCTCTTCCTCTCCCGCAGCCAAGGCTCCACTGGAGCAAAGTTTGCCCGGGCGCTGAGGATGGCTCTGTGGCCTCTGCCTCAGGCGCTTGAATGGCTCTGATTGCGGCAGAGCGACGCCCCAAGATGGGCAGAGCATTGCCCCCTGGTGGGCGTGCCAGGTGGATCCCAGTCGGGCGCATGCGGGAGTCTGTCTGACTGCCTCCCCGATTCCAACTTAAGAAAGAAAAAAAAAAGAAAGAAAATTATAGTGATCCTGAGTGTTATATTCCTCCAGAAAGGATTCAACCTATCATAGAAGGCAACAGAGAAGCAGATTAGTTTAATTCGATCTGGGACTGAACTCAGTCTTGGTAAGATTCAGTTTACGTGTAATCTGCTGGCATTATTAGGGGGTAGCCCCTTAGACTGCCTAACAGAGATCCTGATGTGTTTCTTGTGGGCTCTCCTCCTTGATATGCCATGAACTTCACTTTGGCTCTTCCTGGCCCTGTCTGGATGCCAAAACCTCTGCTTTTTATTCTCGTTACACTCTTCTTCTTATCCTCTTACCTTGTGTGGCTTAATTGGTAGATACCTTGAGGGGGGCACTGGTTTGAGGGTTGGTCTCACTTGTCTCCTCCCTTCTCCCTGACACCTCAGTAATCCCAAACCCAAACTTGTCCTCCTTCAAGGCCATACAGATGCAGAAAGGTAGGCCAGATTCTCTGCTTGTTAGTAGGTGTTTTCCTCCTTTTTCAGCCTCCTGCTCTGTGCTAAACTGTGACAGATAACCCAGAGAAAAGGGGGAATGGAGAAAGTATGGTTTGCATCAAAGGCTGTCCTTCTCTGGGACATGATTTGTCAAGTCCTGGCTGCCTGGGAAGCTCTCTGACATTGGGGCTGAGGAGCTATGATACTTCTATGTCCTAGTTCCTCTCGGAGGGAGCGTCCCTGGCCTGCTACAAACTACTGCAGCACAGTGAGCGTGACAGCAAGCGGCAAGTCTGCACTAGCTGTTCTGGAGCGTTTTCTATTTGCCAGGCACCCTGTTCGATCCTTACCTGTGTTACCTTACATTCTTCAGCAGTATTTTGAGAGGCCAGGGCTCAGAGGGACTAAGTAACCTGTTTGAAGGTTTTAAAAGGCAGAATCAAAAACTTACTTCCAAGGCCTGGGAAGACTCTATTGTTTCCATCATAGTAGGCTCAACATGGGACATAAGAGCTATCTGATAATGGTTAAAGATAAATGGTGAACTCCCACTTGATGTCATTCAGTTCAAAATAACATAAAATTGGATATCTGAAATACTGTCTATAATTATTTTGACTAGAGAAAGTGAGATACCCAAGATAATGAAAATTGGAGGGCTAAATCTCATTCTTCAAAAATTTTTTTATTATTATTAAGAGGCAGGGAGACAGAAAGACAAACTCCCACATGCACCCTGACTAGGATCCACCCAGCAAGCTCCTACAGGGTGATGCTCTGCCCATCTGGGGCTGCTGCTCTGTTGTTCAGCAACCAAGCTATTTCAGCACCTGAGGCAAGGCCATGAAACCATCCTCAGTGCCCGGGGCCAACTTGCTCAAACCTTTCAAACCATGGATGCAGGAGGGGAAGAAAGAGAGATAGAGAAAGAGGAGAGGGGGAAGGGTGGAGAAACAGATGGCCACTCCTCCTGTGTGCCTTGACCAGGAATCAAACCCAGGACATCCACACGACAGGCCAATGCTCTACCACTGAGTCAACTGGCCAGGGCCCACACTTCAAATTTTGAAGGAAGTGATTCAGACTTCTGGTTCAAAGGAGAAGATGCTAAAAAATAATAATAATAATTCAGAAAGTGAAAGGCCAAAATAGTGAGTAGGACAAGAAGGTTTTTTTTTTTAAAGCATGTGTATTGGGGAGAGGTGGTTCTTGGCTTCACAGACAGAGCTGGACACCAGATCCACAGCAAGCAAAGGTGTTTATTGTATATAAGAGGTGAACAGTGACTTAGGCAAGTGATGCAGTAACAGATGCATGACCTGCAACATGTTGAAATAGGGCATCATATCAGACCTTTTTATTTTTTAAATCATGTTTCTAAATTCCATTATGTAAATTAATCCTTCTTATCCATAGTGGTAAAAAGCAAGAGAAGAATGGCGGGAAAGTGTGACAACTGGTGGTCGTGAGAGCTGCCGCCGCTCTGATGTTCAGCCATGCCCAGTGCTCAGGGCCTGCTGTGCATGCTCTCTCACAGCCTCCTTCGAGACAAGCAAGAAAAAATCATTGCTGAAATTTATTACTACTATTTACCAGGAAGCAAAACTTGAAATAAGACAGATCCAGGTGGGCTCGACACCATCTAAACGGGGAAAAAAGGGGTAAATTATACACCTCACCTAACTAACAAGTGCAAAACAGAAGATGCCACCAGCGTGGTTGTTGACCTATAAACTGGTATTCTAGAAAACATCTAGAATAGAGAGAGGAGAAGAGAGACACCTGTTTAGAAAATAAGAGATTTGCACAAGGATTGGGGAGAGGAAGGCATGGAGAATGGGCTGTGATTGGCTCAGGCTTCATGCGAGCAGCAAGTCAGGGAGGGGTATCCAAAATGGCCCACCCCCTGGGGTTGCTATAAAGGAGCACTGAAGTCAGCTGAAGCATATTCTGGGCTTCAGACTTGCCAACTTCCTTATACCCAAAGCATTTCTTACCCATACTTTTGGTTGGCCTGGAAACAGAGCTCCAGGGCCTAGTGGTGGGGAGCTTGCAGAGGCAGCAACCCACAGCCGTAGGCTGGGTCTTCTGTAGGACCAGGACTCTGGTGAGCGCACAGAGTCTCGTCCTCGGAGTGAGACACACAAGTCCCCCAGGCCCGGGCTCCCCAGCACAGGACTGAGGTCAGCATGAACGCACAGGGTCTCATCCTGTGAGTGGGACACACACAAGTCCACCAGGTCCTAGCTCTTCAGCACAGGACTGAGGTCAGCAGTGGCTTCCCTGGCAGCCCTGGGTGCTGCTGTTTGCCTAGAACCATTCCCAGTTTTAAGCTTCTGAGTCGCATGCATATGTTCATCCCTAAAGGATCTCTCTGAAACAGGGAGATAGCAAGAATTTAGCCTCCCACTCTTCTGTGAAGCCCAGAGGCGCCTATAACCTGAGTGTCAGGGAAAGAGCAAAGGAAAGGAATTAACATTTGCGGAATACTGACTGTGGTTAGGAATTTTAGTCTTGTTTTCTTTCTTACCCTCCCAACAGCCGTGTGTGAGCCCTCTGAATCTGCCTGGTGAGTAAGGACAGAGGAGGCATGGCCCCTGCACATACATGTGTCCTCTGAAGGCATCCTGACTACGAATTGTCCTTGTTGTTATATAGCACAAACACACACTCGTACCACAGCAACACTCACGTGTAATGTGGCCTACTCCTCTGCTCCAGGGTCACCGCATCTTCGGTTCCAATTCAACAACCACTTGTTCACTGCTTTGTTACAGGATATGCTGACTAGATAAAGTAGGCAGAGCTTAGCGACTGCCCAGATGAGCGGGAGGTATGTCAGAGAGGGAGAAGTTAGGGTGACACCTAGGTTTCCTAGGGAAGACAGAGGGGCGTGGAGAGATAAGCCGAGTTCTGTCTTGGACACATTGAATTCAAAGTTCCTCACTGAATGTGTGTCTTCAGCAAAAAGACAGCTGTCTTTTTCCCCTGGGCCTTACTACGTGCTAAACACTGTGCTAGATGACTTGCATGCCTTCTCATTTAATTCTCAAATATGTGTGGTAGAGGCCATGATTAGCCTTATTGGAAAGATGAGTAAACTGAGGCTTTGAGAAGCAAGTAACTTGCCCCATTGGCCCAAGATGATTTAGACTCATTGACACACTGATGGTAGTTGAACCATGGAAATGGATATCGTCTAACAATCACCTGTTTATTGGAAAGGAGGGTGAAGAGGAAGGACAGAACTCTGGAGAATATCAATATTTAAGGAGTGAGCTGAGGGAAAGGAATAGTCTCTGAAAACCCAGAAGAAGTGATCAGAGAGAGAGGAAACCCAGAGTGATCAGAAGAAATTTCAGAAGAGGGTGTTCAGTGTTATCAATCACAACAGAGGCGTTTAGCAAAATCAGGTCTGAAAGCAATCGTTGCATTTGTCAACGTGCAGGTGGCTGGTGCCTTCAGCTAAAGCTGGCTCATGGGTGGATGCAGAGTCTGTCCAGTGGGTGGAAGAGCAGATAGCACCGGGAACTTCAGTAGGTCCCAACTGAACATGGCGGGCCTCCCAGCCTGTCACAGCAAGGACCCATCACCTGCTCAGTACTTGGAAACGAGTTTTTAGTCCTATTACTTTGATCATTGAAAAATATCAAAATAATTCCATAGGGTTACTGGCTGGAGATGGGAGGGTGGACAGCACTCACTCATGCACAGGAGGAACGTTCCTAAACTGCTACCTAGGATTACAAGAACCACAAGTGGAAGGGCAAAGGGCAGTTTCTTTACAGGTATGACATAAAGTCTCCCCCAAAACATTAAAATATGAGAACGCTGCAGAATCCACCTTGCATGTCACTCTTTCCCCGTTTCATTGTTAATCAATATATACTAGATTGCCAACCATGTCAGAAAAGTGTTTCTATTTCCATAGTGCATTATGTGCATGAGGGTGATGGTGTCTTTGTTTGAGTGTCATAGAACCTATGACCTGTTACATGTGATAATCACGTCACCTTATTAACACATCAGAGTACAACTCCTGGCTTCCACCTCAGAAGGGAAACTGCTGAGGGTGGGGGCATTCTGCTAGCCAGATGGGGCAGAGTTCTGCCAGCTTCCAGTGCCAGGGAAATCCTGGACAGTAATCAATACCAAACCTGACTATAAATAGGACCACCCAAGGATATGTGGCTGGGAACCAAACCTCCTTCCCACCTTGGTCTGATCTCTTGGCAACTTTCCTCCTTAGTCCTAGCTTTGTTCCCACTTACTTGGGGAGGAATCCAAAAACAGGAGTTACTTTCAAGAGGGTAGGCAGAAAAAGTGTTGCAAAGCCACTAGCAGATGCAGGAAGGGTCATGAGGAAGAGGGTTCAGATTAGTGACATCACTCAGGGCTTTGAATTTTTAATAAATATTGATGGGTGGAAGTCAAAGCAAATGCCAAGGAAAGATCTACTCATGGACAGAGATTCTGAGTTAGAAATGCTCTTCTTCTTCCAACCCTTCCCAAAAGAAAGTCACATGGAGAAGTCACAAAGTAGTGATTAAGGAACTGAACAGGCCACCTTTCTCTGGGGACTTCTAAGTACCCAGGCCAGGCCTGCCCGGGACATCAGCGCATGACCCAGCCACAACTCCTCTCCTGACATCTTTCTGCCAGATGGTCCTTCTCAGATTCTAGAGGTGCCGAGCCCTCCTGGTCCCTGCAGCCTGAACCCGAGAGAACTTCAGTCCATCAATTTTCCTCTCCCTCCACTCCTACAGCAAGTAGGACTAGGGTCTGGGTCCTGAACCCAAGGAAAGAGCAGGCAGGTGACCCTTGGCGTGTGGAGAAGGAGTCCAGGCGCCTCTGAGTGCCAGAGGAGGAGTGCTGGCCCCAAGGCTGGAGAGAGCCTTCTTCCCCAGGTGGGCTGACTGCAGGGGCCTCGCCTTTCACCACTTACTGGGTGAACACATCCTCAACCTCTTAAATCTCCCTGTTCATAGGGTTATCCTGATGGTTTTTAAAATTATAATCCAGAATATCAACAAATTAAAAATGTATGGAAACATAATCAGGCTGTGGAGCCAATCCACTAGTAATTGTTAGTTAAAAAAGAAAGTAAAGGGGAAAAAACCACAACTGAATCCTGCAGGGTCTATGCTTGAGTTTCTGCTTTCTTGGGGACCCTCCCAATACCTCCCCCAACCCACCCTGCTTCACCAATGCCCTGGGGGGATTTCAGGTAGGCGCTGCAGGACCAGGACGCTGGGATTTAGTCCCTGCAGTGAGGCCTACAGGACACCCTGGGAAGGGTTGAGATCCCTGCAAGCCTTTGGTGCTCCCGTGGCCTCCGCAAGATTCCCTAAAAATAAGGGTGCAGGGGAGGCTGAAGAGGGCCTGCCGCCTACCTCAAGAGAGACCCTGTCCCAATACGGCATTTCCCTGTCCCTGGGCATCCTGGGAGTGCGACCCCAGGTTCCAGTTCTGGGCTGGGATAACACCCTGCCCTTCCTCCTCCACCCCCGAGGTCCTCAGAGGCCGCGGCCATTCCCGCAGCCGGGGCTCTGGGTCCCTGGACCCCGAGCCACAGCCGCGGTGCAGTGCTGCCGGGGCGGGACCAGCCTCACGCAGTCGCCAGTATTTGAGCTGAGAAATTTAGGGAAAATACCCTGCATTGAAATGTATATATCACGTCCAGACGTGTCCATATCTGGTCGACAATTATGAAGCAGCTGTGTCTGGTGTTTATGTTGAAAACGCTAGCATCCTAGGTTACACGAACGACAAGTGGCTGGTGCCCAGGGAGCGCCTTATCCCCGGAAGAACGCCAGCAAGCTGAGGGGCTGTGTCCGCCTCTGTTTCCAGCCGCGTGTCTCTGACCTGAACTCCCTGGCGCTACCTCTCGGGCACCAACCCGGCCGACAGCACACCCGGGACAGGGCCATTCCCCCGCAATGGGAAGGTCGCTGGGTCTCCGGGGGAAGCAGCAGGCCCCAGGTATCAGAAGCCCCTGGCCTCTTCCCCAGACCTTTGTCGCAAAGGGCAGGGTGGTCGGTGTCAGGGACGAAAAGAAACGTTACAGTACAACTGTAGAGATGAGGATGGAGAAGGAGGAAGAGACTAGGGCCTGCTGCGTTCTGGGGACGGTACCAGCGGTGCCTCGAATGCTCGCTCGGGAGGGAAGGGAGGAGCGGATGCTCGGTCTTCCACTCAGGCTCACTCGGCAGGACACCGCGCGAAACCCTCTCTGCGGGATTAAGTCGCGTCCCTTGGAGCCGGTGGCACTGACACGTGTGACGCTCGACTTAGGCTCGGTGGTGAAAATCCCTGGGAAGCGCCCCCCCCCCATCGCTCCCACTCAGCGTGGGCCCACCGGGTGCGTTTCCGCCCCCACCAGCATCCCGCTCGCCCGGGCCCGTGGCGGACAGATGTTTACTGCTTGGAGGCCTGGCCGCTGGGGAGACGCATCGACCGACGCGGCAGCACCGCGCGGCGCTGGCGGGGCTCTGGGTTCCCGGTCGGGGGTGCGAGTGGTCTGGGAGGAGGGCGAGGGGATGGAAAGAGGAGGGGGGAGTGGGTGGACTAATGATGAAAAAGTCTCCTCCATCCCGGCTCCTTAATTAAATGCATGGAAAGAACCGAGGCGAGCACATCTGGTTTCAATCTGCAGCCCTTTGATGGCATCAAATGTTCTTTTCCCAGATCAGGGCTGGAAGTTCTGGGCTAACTATGGCCGTTTGGAGCCCAAAAACCATTTACACACACTCGGACCCTTCTTTCTCTCCAGTCGAGGCTCTCGGCTATAGGAGAAAAAGAAAGTCCAGTAATCAAGGGAATGAGGGTGCGTGTGTGTGTGTGTGTGTGTGTGTGTACGTTTAAAGAACATAAAACGCAACAAATAAGCACTTAATATTTTACTTACTCGTCATATAGTAACTCATTTCTAATGAGACTATTAAAGCTGTTACCAAATTCCAACAGGTCATGAAAAAATCGCTCAGCACCTCCCTGTCCTCTGTCAAGTTAGGGCTCAGCAGACAGACGACAGAGCATTATCCATCGACTTAGGTGGGGGCCCCTCTCCCCTGCCGGGCCCCTTCCCCTCTCCTCCCCCATGCCTCGCGGCACCCGGCGGGACCCTGCCCCGCGCAGGAGCCTGTCTGGTGGAACGCCCTGCCTGCTCCGCGTACCGGCAGCGCGCGACCCTCCCGGCTTAGCGTCCCCGCCTGGGGAAGCGACCTTGGCCGCACCAAAAAGGTTACGAAATTGGCCAGAATGGGGGGGAGGGGGAAGGGAGCAATTATGATAGACCCCTCGAGCCCTTTCCTCCAGCTAAATAAATATGTAAATTTCCTACCGCCCCGGCGGGGGGATTCCTAGCCGCGCGGAGAGACTCGAGTCGATTCGCCGCCTTCTAGATCGCCCCCAACGCGCCCCAGTCCGCGGAAGACGCGTGGGAGAGTCCTCTTATGACCGCTCCTGTTATTTTATTACATTATTTAATAGGCTTTCTCTGCAGAGCCAAACGCAACCTCCCTATGTTTTGCTCTCTCCCGCGTTCTCTCTCAGCCGCTCCTCCACCCCACCCCAAAAACTGTTAGAAGAGCAGGAAACATTTAAAAAAAAGTTTTAGAGTCAGAGGGAGAAGAAAATTAGATCGAGATAGCTGTGGATTTTCTCGGACAAGTTCCCCCGCAGCTGTTATCAAAACATGCAAATGAGATTTTCCAACAGGATCTTAAACAAATCTGGAGGAGTTAACGCCGAAGCAAAATAATCAGCCCGTTTGAAGTGACTGTGGGTTTCAGTTTGTCTTTTCTCCCCGTTATACTGTTGCAAGGGAATGAAAATTAGACCTTTACTTAAAAAATCCAAAGGGGCTCTCTGCTTTCTCTTCCCTCCCTCTTTGCTTCCTCCTCCCTCTTTCCCTCTCTCGCTCCCTCCCTCTCTCTTCTCTCTTGCTCAGATGTTGGCAAAGGGGGTTTTCTTAATCAGACTGTTTTTCGGTCCGAGGGAAAGGAGGAAGAAGGAGATTGCGATGGAGAAAGGGGGTCTGTGAAACGTCAGGCACCGCACAAAGGCTTTGCCACGTAATTACAGGCTCCTATTAAGTCGAGATCTGCCCTCCCAGGGGTCTCCAATTTTCTTGTATTCCCTACAAAGCCTCCTCTGCATGCCAGTTTGTGCCTTTTGAAGTGCCAGAGAGCTTCTTGATCCAACCGAGAAGGAAAAGGAGCTCGCAAGAAGAGGGGGAGAAAGAGAAGGGAGAGGGGGAAACCCACCACCACCCTCCTTCGGACTCTTGAAGCTCTTTTTTTTTTTCTTCCTCCTAACCAAAAGTAAAGTGAGAATCCTGCTCTCCAGTACATCTGCAAGACATCACCCTCTCCTCCTGAAACTTTAGTCACTCCTGAGAATCCACAGGAGTGCAGAGAGGGGGAACACGTTTTCTTGAAGATGTTTTAAAGCTGGAACAAGCCTTCTTCTGTTGGTGCTTGAACTCTTGCCTGGGAATAACTTTTTTAACCTTAAAAAAAAAACCCACTTTGATTCTTCTCTCCCACCCCTTCTTTTCTCTTCTTGTGTTTGCCTAACTCCCCCGCCCCGCGGGCCTCCCCTCTGGAGACACTCCCCCCCTTACTATTATTTTTAGTGTGTGCGTGTGGACGCTTTTGGAGAGGTGGAAGGGATTTTTTTCTCCTGACTTGAATGTAGGGTGACTTTTTGATTTTATTTTTTTATTTTTTTGGTGTGGATTATCTCTTTGGATCGCGCCGCACTTGGCCTCAGGAAAGCAACCGAGGCTGTCAAAGCTGCCGGCGGAGAAGCTCTGCTCTGCGCAAGGGGGTCCCCCGCCCTCTTTCCACTTTTTTTTTTTTGTCCTTCCCCTCCTTCTCTCTCTCTCTCTCTCTCTCTCTCTCTCTCTCTCTCTCTCCCTCTCTCCGCTCCCCCCTCTCTCTTCCCCACTCGGCTCCTCTCCCCCCTCGCGCCCACAGCGTTTGGTGTTGATTCGAGCGGGAAGAGGGGGGTGGGTGGGATCGGAGGGGAAGACCATGACCTCCAGCTACGGGCACGTTCTGGAGCGGCAGCCGGCGCTGGGCGGCCGCTTGGACAGCCCCGGCAACCTCGACACCCTGCAGGCGAAAAAGAACTTCTCCGTCAGTCACCTGCTAGACCTGGAGGAAGCCGGGGACATGGTGGCGGCGCAGGCGGACGAGAGCGTGGGCGAGGCGGGCCGGAGCCTGCTGGAGTCGCCGGGACTCACCAGCGGCAGCGACACCCCGCAGCAGGACAGTGAGTGCGGGGCGCGTGCCCGCGGGGCCGTGAGTCCCGGGCCGAGGGCGGGGGTCCGCGCGGGGATGCGGAGAGGCGGTGGCAGTGGCCGGAGGAGCGGCCGGTCCCAGGCTGGAAGGGGGATGGAGAAGGGGGCTCCGCCGAGGGTGTCGCCGGGGTGGACGCTGGAGGGAGACTCCAAGGTTCCGCGGTCGGGGTCAGGGACGCTGCCCGCCGCGGACTCTCGCCGAGGCCGCCTGGGCTGTCCCCCGGGCCGGGGCGAGCACGGCGGCCAGGTCTCCCCGCAGGCAGGCGGCAGCGCTGGAAGGGGCTTTAGAGGGGTGCAGCCTCGAGGGACCGGCCCCGTCTGGGAAGGCAGCGGGGGAAAGACGCTGCGTGGGGCCGGGAGGGCTTCTTTCGGGCGGCGTGTTCGGGTTCGGTGGCCGAAGGGCACCGCGCTCGGAGAGCGGGACCCGCACGGCTCAGGTGGCGCAGGGCGCGCGGTTCCCGAGGCCCGGCGTGCGGGATGTGCTGCGCTGGAGCGCCCGGCCCGCCTCCGGCGCTGCCCTCTGCCCTCTGCCGCTGCCTCCATCTGCAAATGAGTGATTCCGGCATAGTCTAAGGCCCTAATGACGCCTATGGGGTGAAACCCAGCTCCTGACCCGCACAGTCCCGCACAGGAGAGATGCGCAGGGGAAGCGTGGGCTCCGATGTCGAGCCCAGTGTCACTTTGGAGGAGCTCTCCCTATTGGCACCAAAACGTCCAGAAAACCCCACGCACGGCCTCCCTTCCACAACTTCCCCGACTGGTAGCGCGCACCCAGGGAACGTCGCCTAGCATTATGAACCGTGCCTTAAAACGTGGCTGCAAGTGAACGCAAACGTCCCGAGTCTGTCACAGACCTGTCACCTGTGACACGGGGCTGGATGTTCCTTACGTGACATTTAGGTCTGCAAAAGCCTAAACGTGGCTGGAAGTTCTAAAACGAGGCTGGTCTCTTTCTGTGTCACTATTTGCTGACTGCTATTTTATCTTCAAACTCGGAACTCGTGTTTTTTTTTTTTTTTTTAAATTAAAAACATAGACAATGTCCGATTCTCAGAAAACAGACAAAGCAAGGGGACCCAGAAACAGCTGGAAGCAAGGCGCGGGCAGAGTGGCAAGAGCCCCGGAGGCGGCGCTAAAGCAGGCCGCGGGGAGAACCGTCTGCCTGTGGCTTGCCCTCCCACTTCCTTGGTCCGGCCCGGGCTCCTCTGCTTTTGAGCCAAAAACAAACCGAGACCTAGTTACCCTGCATACCTGCAGAGGCAGAGCGTGAGGGAAGCCTGGCCTGGTCTGTCACTAGAAAAATATGGCCAACTCTGAAGAATGACGTTCCCCCCTGGGCCCCCAAGTGTGGGTCAGGACCAGGCACAGAGGCAGGGGCTTCCCTGTGGGAGGTATTGGGGCTTGGGGCTGGGGACTGCTTGTGCTTCTTTGCCAGCAGCATTGTTTTCATCAAAACTTTTAGCTCCAAGAAAATGCACTGCTAAATAATATGATTCCTTTCAAAGGTGTTACGAGGAAAAGTTTAAGCATACAAAAGGTAGGGAGAATAGCATTCCGCATTTCCATGTGCCTGTCGGTCTGCTTCACTAATTCTGCACATTCTGCCCTTGTTTCCCCATGGCTAATGGTCAGTCCCAAGTTATCACTGTTTGAAGCCCTAGAGGCTGGACTCACAACAGAAAACAGAGCCGTGGAGAGAATGCTGCGCAGAAGAGCAGGATGGGGTTGGCGCAACCAGCCCGGAGAGCGAGCCAGCTGAGGGCTTGAAAAGCAGGCCCAAGGCCCTTGGCCTCAGCAAGCTCAGGGCCCCGGCTGGCCCGCCGAGGGGGGTGCAGGGTGCTACAGGGCTGAAGGATGCCGGCCATTGAACTGGTTTGGCTCCCAGTGGGTGCCATGAGGAGGGAGCTCGGGTTAGTGGTGTTCTTCTAGTGGGTACGGAGCCAGGCTGGGCTGCGGACACCGGTGGAGGCGTTGCGCCGTGGCAAGAGGTGGCCTATGACACTCCTGAGACCCAGGCCTGAGGCAGCCCAGTCTTCGCTGGCCACGTGGCATCTGCAGGGCTGCGTGAAGACACACAAAGGGGCAAAGGGTGCAGGCAGAGTTGCAGACCGTGTGCCCCGAGGGAAAGGGAGAACCTGCCGGCTCCTCCTGGAACCTGCCGGCTTGATAACAACGTATCTCAGAGACTCGGGGAGCAAGGAGGCCTAACGAGGCATGGATCCCTGAAAGGAAGTGAGGTTCGGAGGGAGAGGTCGCGTGAGGAATGATAGTGGTCCTCCAGACTGTTAAGGCAGAAGGCTCAGAATGCAGAGCGAGGGGATGGGGACAATGTGACGGTCACCTGGGGCTGGGAAAAAAGCCTAGAAAACACACACACACACACACACACACACACACACGCGCGCGCGCACACACACACCACTGACAGGCCTTGATTTCCAGAGATGGTCAGGGGCCTCTCTGAATAAATAGATAGTGCTTTTAGAAATACTGTTCCCTTGTCCTCTGTACCCATCTCTGAAATGGAGAAGAGGAGAATTTGGTGAGTTAGGTGACAGCAAGTGTCCTGGGGGACCCTTGTCCTCGGTCCTTGGGCCTCCACCTGGCACTGCCTAGGAAGCTGTTGTGGGCTACTGGGAAGCCAGGACCAGTGGAGCCTCCAGTCTGCTGGGGACAGTGAATCGGGGAGAGAGGAGTCTCCAGGCAGAGGATGAGAGCTGGGCCCGTGCCGGCCAAGGGCAGAGGCCTCCCCGGGAGCCGGGTGCTCTTGCAGCTGCTGGGAGTCTACTCCAGGGTGGGAAACGAAGACAATCTCCTTTAGAGAGATGGGGAACTTTCCCAGAGGACTTTTACTCTTCCAGCTTTATGGAAACAGGTCCTTCCTAAATTTTCTTTTGGGTTGAAATTAGTAAAACAAGACTCCAATTACACCGGCAATTTTAGATCATTAATATGCAAAATTTCTAATTACAACCGAGGCCAACCTTGGCAAAGAGGAGCTAAACGTGTATCCAAAGTGAGGGCTTCCTGCTGATCTCCTGCACCTCCAACCCCTGAAATTCCGTTTCCCTTTGGTTGAGATTAACTCCATTTTCCTCTCTGTAGAACGACTTCTTTCCTCTATTACTGATTCTCCCAGCCCATAAATTCCTCAAACTTCTAGGTTCAAATACCTTAGGGTTTAAAGAAATGGTTCTTTAACACCGTTAGGAATCCAGTGGCTAGTGGGGGAGTGTGGCGTGTGAAGAGGGGGGCTAGTGTGAGATCGGGGGCATTCAGGGAGAGAAAGAGGAACAGGTCATAAAACAGGCAGACCTACTCCTAGGAGGATGGTACATCCCGCTGTCATTTCTTAATCTGAACTTCTGCAAACTCTTAAAAAAAAAAAAAAAAAAAAGCCTGCCTTTCACGTTCCCAGTCTTTAAATTAGTGAAACCAGATTGTCCTAATAAGACCTTTTGTTGGAAACACATGTAGTCATAAAAAGGTAGACGGAAAGTCAATTAGACACGCGCGCGCACACACTCACACACTCACAGACTAGCGCTAAGTGTGCATCCCGGGCAGCTGGGGCCCGGCCGGGGTGGGATGCAAATGCAGCACAGAGGTCCGGGAAATTGATTTGTCACAAAGGGATAGGTGTAAACATAGTGCAGAGGAATCGCCAGCCCAATACCCCCGCCACACACCCGGGGGGCCCATCTCCGCCAACTCCTGGAAGGGAAATAGACACCCAGGGGAGCGGGAACATTCTCTAGGCTTTCTGAAGTTGGAATTTGCATTAGAATATCATTTTCCCTGGGGTCTCAGCGTTTGTAACACTTACAGCACCAGAAATTTTCTTATGGGACACTACCCAGGGACCCTGGAGCGGGTGCTGGCACTCTGAATTTGGGCCTCAATTATCACCACTCAAGGGGGAGTCAAGAAAATACATTGTTTTAAGGATCGCCTAGAAGAAAAAGTCCAGGATCAAAGAGGGGATCACTAAATCCCCATAGTCCAAAGTCAAGTTCAGAGAAGAAATGGTGAATCTTGTTTATCTTACACGCAGGGGCAGGGGCTGAATGACCTCCGTCTCTTAATTAATTTTGGAGAAATTGACAGTGTAGTGGCTCCCACCGCTTTGGAGCCAAGGACCACTTGGAGTTTGAAGTGTTGCAAAGGTGGACCTGCAAAGTCCGAGGCCCCAGGCCGCCAATGCTCCCTGCTCCAGATCCCTCAACTCTAAAAGCCCCTGCCTCCACTCCATTTCTCCACTAAGGCCCTTTCCAAAACTTTGGAGCGCCTCGCCCACACTTTTGGCGACGCAAAGCCAGCACTGTGGCTCAGCGACCTCTGCTTTCCCCGGCACAAGCCACAGCATAGTGGCGTCGGGAGGACAGCAGTGGGTCACACGGGTCCCTGCAGTTTATCTTCCCGGGGCCTTGTTTTACATTTTACAACCCGAGTGAATAAATCATCTCCAAACCAACAAGATGTCATCCACCCACTCCACCCTACCCCGTGCGAAAAACCACCCGCCACTTTAGGACCAACGATATCTTCTGACCCCACTGGCTCAGATCCGAGTTTGGAACATCGTTCCCGGCCAGCCACTACCTCCGGGAGGGAGCCTTTTTCACATTTAAATGGCATCAGTAGATGTTCCACCAGGAGGATTCCTAGACCAATTTGATTCTTACTTAAAAAGACGTGTTTCTTTTACAGTTCCTCCCCAACTTCAGCAGGGCACCCCACCAAAGCAGACGCCCAGCTTCCGGAGAACTTTCTCCAGCGCAGAGGCGCGCGGGCCACGAGTACGGGGATGCTGCAAGTCTGTGTGCGCGCGCGCAGGGGCGCGCGCTGCGACCCCCGCCGGCCTCCCTCTCTTGGCCGTACCGTTCGCAAAATGTGTATTTCCTTTTTACCCTTTCGGAGAGATGGAGTCAGCAGAAGGCTTAGGAGGTACAACTTTTAGAAATCAGGGACATCTGTAGAGAAAGAGATAATGCTTGCGTTTTGCTTTTTTTTTTTTTTTTTTTTTTTTGCAGGGGGTGGAAGAGTGTTTTGGGAAATAATCACCCCCGAAAGAAAAAGTGAATTGGGGGCTCCGCATCCTCCCATGAAAGCCATCGCTAAATTCAACTAACAGGATACTCAGAGTATTCTTCCCAGCTAGAGGTTAGGCATTTATAGAAACTGCTTGATAAGGGGACGGTCCTTGTTGCCGCTTGGTGTCCAAACATTGACCTGTGCACACGCACGCACGCACGCCCTTGTAATTACTGGGCAGTCTCCGGCTCGAGTTCCGCGTTTCAGTTCGATGCGGGGAGCAAATACCACTTCCACCGTGTTGGTGTCATTTACCTCCCTTTTCAACAGTACTAAGAGGATGCGTATGTCAACAGCATTATTCTTTGTCCTCAAGAGTTTGGATTCTTGTAAACTCAAATAGCTCGGTGAGCAAGCTAACACAATGAAAAACAACAGTCTCAAACTGCAATAATAATGTCAACAAAGCGCCACGGCCTCCTTTCTCTCCATATGTTCTTATTAATTCAGTCAATACACTGAGACATCTAAGGAGGGATGGTTGTGGGTGTTCGGGTCAGCGGTTTGTTTTCCACGTGTAGAATGTTTTTAAGAAGTCTCCACAGTGGTCTGAATCTTAGTCGATACTTGGTGTCATTTGCGTAATTTAGTAAGGCAGCCACAAGGAAATAGTCATACAGAGAATTATGAGCTATCAATTTTAGGTTTAAGACTGTAAAAAAAAAAATCACATTTCACTTGTCCTGGAACCACTTTTCTTGGTGAAAAAATAGCTGGGAAGCCGAAAACAGGGGCAAGAGCCACTCCAGGGAACAAGAGGGGAACAGCAGCACAAAGGGTGGTTGGCAAAGGAAATTTTATGAAAGAAAAAAAGAAAACATGTCAGGACAAATCAGTCGCACACATGTGACTTCTCAGAAGAGTCTGAGGACGATCAGACTCTTAAGGATTCTGTTGTCCCCAAAGTTCTCACGTAGAGGCACTGAGGGTCTGAGCTATGCACACAACGCAGCCCTGGGTGCCGGATGTCCCAGCCCCTTTTCAACAAGCAATGAGGGTGCTGTAAGTCCCAAGAATTTTGGGGCTTATTTTTACTATTAGTGATTTCCCCAGACTCAGCCCCAAATGAGAAATAAATTTGAAAAATGTGTATTCATTTGAATCCCTGAGATCCGAGTTCTGAGAAAGAACAAGGATGGGTCCTCTGGTTCCTATTTTGCCTGCTTTCCTGGAGTTATTTGCAAGCGACTGGAAATTTTCTTAATGAGCAGGCAGCGCAGGGTGACTACACAGAGGCTCCCAGGTGTGAACGGCAATCCCTTGGGCTTGAACAGCGGGAGCTCTCTGAATCTCACCCTTTGGGGTGTGGGGTGGAGGGAAGGGAGTAAAACGGGATGAGGAAAAAGGCATTCATTGAATCAATTTAGATTATTTAACTTTTAAAACAGAGCCCACTGTATCTTAGATTTTACTGACCTCCATGCCAGGCATGAAAGTATGCAGACACCCCCAGCCCACCTCTGCCCTTGGCCCTTGGACTCCTCGTTCGTTCGAAGGGCACTGGAGCTCAGCTCTTACCTGTGGGATATCTGGGAGCCTGGTCAGGCACGCCTCTCCATGCCTTCTCTCACCTAAAGGTGGCGCATTCCTCCCAGCCCCGGCTGGGACCCACTCTGCCTTCAGAATCCCTTGGATTCCCTCAGGAAAGAGCAGTGTCCTGGAAGACCCCGCGACACAAGTAGCAAAAGATGAGAAACAGCAATATGGTGAGGACACTCCAGCATAAACAGACGCTCCAGAAACATGGAGATAGCTGGTAGGCCTTCTGCCTTCCTCTTTGAAATAAGGGTGGTCAGGACTCCTGGGTGAGCTGGCAGGGACAGGAGGGGCTTGGCAATAGAGGACCCCAGGTCAGGGGCTGCTAGGGCTGGTGTCTGGGTTCCACGGAAAAGGACAGAGCTTGTCCCTAAGGAGGTGGGTGAGACATTTCTGCACAGGAACTCCCAGTGTTTAAAGAGAGTGGGGCAGAGCTGAGGGGTGGGGAGCGGGCAGTTTAGAGAGGTGCTGCCAACCTCCCACAGAAACCCTCAGTCCCTGCAGTCTTGGAGGAGACAAAACACCAGCCCCCCCCCAGAGATAAACCCTGGGGTTAGGGTAACCCTCTTTCCCTCAAAGAAAGAACAATAGCTACACCACGTCTTCCAGGTGCCTGCAACTGAGGTACCCAAAGATACCTGAAATCCCCAAATCTGACTCCTGGCCTCTTCTGATCCTCCTTTTTTTGGGGAAAAAAATTTAAAAGACCCAAAGGACATATGATGGTAATTTCTTAACCATCCCTCTGCAAATCTTAGAATTTTCTACTTCTCTCCTTACCACTCCTTTATATTAGAGGTCAACAAGACACGGTGTCACTGGGAGCGGCAGAGTGACATAATGAAAGTGTCTTTTTAGTGGAGGTGGCGGTTAACACATACCTCTCAAGGCAGTCTGAGCTCTGGTGCTTGCTAGGACAGAAGTGTGGGGCCCGGAATGTAAAGGAAATTGCCTTCCCACAAACATTTGTCTGGGAGTAAAAACATTCACCCCATTCACTTAATTTCTCATCATTAGTCATGTCATTATATTTTAAAGGACCTCACAGTGCTGGAAGGTGGTGTAGTTATAAATAAGCATAAAAACAGACGGGCACTCTCCCAGTACTCTAAATATATATGTGGGGAGGCCAAATCTTTTCAAAGGGGATTCAGATATACAACTTCAAGGCTAAGGGGCCCAAGTCAATCAAAATTTGAGCCAGGATATGCTAAGTTTAATCAGCTTGACTCTGGGCAAAGTGAAAGGCCTAGCCAGCACGTTGGCTACATACAGAGAACCACATTTTCTTAAGTTTCCATTGTATTTATGCACACAAATTCATGCTAGTCTGCAAAGGGTTTGGTAGACTTGGCTTGGGCCTGGCGGGGGGTAAGGAGACTGTGTCCCAGCCTCCTGTCCTTGTCTACTGTCCTTTTCATCTTTGTGTTCCCTGTGTCCCACATGGCTGTCCAAGACCTCTGAGTAGCAGAGAAATTGGTGCGTGGAGGCCACAGGAGTCCCCTAGCACTGTTTTTAGCAGAGTCTTTAGAAAAGGAGAGGGCTGTTGAGTTCAATGACACGTAACGTAGCTAGTCTTTTCAGGTACTTTTCCTCTCTGATCATTCATTTTATAATAACCTGGTTAGTTTTCTTGGGGAATGAAAGTTTAGGGAACTGGTCACCATTCTATTGGTTTCCCAGATAACTCATAAATATATGACGTTGAAAGTTCCCAAGGAAATTAGGTGTTGAATCTAAACCTTTACATCGGGGCATTGACATACATCCTCATTAATCCAGACTGGGTGGGGACATTAAACATGTACATTGTGACTTTTGTCTCCATTTTTACCGGTGTTTATTTTTCCAAATCCTGGTCTGGATTACAGCAGTCGTATACAATGGGGCTACGGCTAACCTGTCGTCTGTGCTCAGTGCATGCTTACCTAGTGAGAGAATGAGCTCCTATCCTCAGTGGACCCCCTTGCCAACCTGGCCTAAATGCCGGGCCCTCTGCCCTCACCTTCCCACTCATGCCCTTTGCCTTGGAGATCTCTAGGCTACTCCTTTCAATTACCATCTCTACATGGCTGACTCCCAAATTATAGCTTCCGGGTCCCCTTAGAATTGCAGATGCATTCATGCAGCCACCTACCTGGACAGCATTTCAATTTGAACACGGTAAAAGTGCTTTGAGGTCAAAACAAGAAATCATGCCACTGGTGAGCTCCCTTTCCCCAATCTGATCCTCTCACAGTGTTCTCAGCTTTCCTGTGCCACCATGTGTGGGTGTACAGCTCAGAAATCTCATCCCTGGCTCTTTCTTTTATGCCTCTGCCCAATCTGTCCCCCAATCCCATGCTTACTTTGTGAAATGACTGCACTCCATCTCCTTTTTAAACCTCCATGGTATCTCACCTGCACCAGGGTACCAGCCTCCTAACTATAACTATATAGTTGGGTCTCCTTGCATGCACGCTTGTCCTCCTGTGTGTGCAGGACATGAATAGGAGGATGTAACAGGTCCTCAGAGAACATTTGCTGAATGAATGAATGAATGAATGAAGGCCAGAACACTCTTTTACAAACACACTTTTTAAACATTCATGGCTTTCCCCTTCTTTAGAACTCACAGTTGCTTTTTATTCTTTTTTACATCAAGACCAAATTATTTGTCCTGTTCTTGATTTTTTTTTTATCACCCTTTATCATCTGTATTTCCATCTCTGCCCCTGTAACCCGCTCACTCCCATACAGTGCGGTTCTAACTGTCTCCCGACGTGGCCCTCGTATACTCGGGAAGCTCTTCTCTCCTGTCTGCTTCTCTGACTTCCAGTTTGAAAGGTCCTTGTTCCCTGCCCCCTTTTGCAAATTTATCCATGTGACCTGTCCCCTGCACACCCCTTTGTGACACTTTCCTTGACTGTTTCATCTCAGACCAAGAAAATCCTTTCTTCAGTACTTTCTGTAAAGACATTCAGTAGCTCAACAAGGATTGCTTAGTTATTTTCTAAATATTTACAATTATTAATTTACTTTGAGAATTTCCTAAGATTAGAGACTTGTATTAGGGGTGGGGGCATACTCCACAGTGTATGTAGCAAAGCTGCAGTAAGCAGATACTTTTTTTGGTTTAGTCCGGGAGTACGGTTTTACCATCTCTAACTGCAAGTAATTTTTTTGGATATAAGAGTAATAATATCAAAGTGCAATACCCCTTATTTTAGGAATTGTATTGTTTTACATCTGGAAGTTTAAATAGGAAAGTCAAGTCATCTATGTTTCAATTGTGGGAGACACAATTAATAGTTTGGTACTAAAGTATTTCCTTTTGACTTTTACCAATTTTTGTATTAACGTTCTTGATGGCTGATTTTACTTTAATCAGTGGGGAGAGTTTTTTAATCCCATTGCCAAAGGATGTGTTTCCCCAAATTAAGAGAATACTCAAACACTTAACAGCATGTTTTTCTCTGTTCTGGGTAAAATGATGATCGGGTAGGACAGTGACAGATTCCAGGACACAGAACTGTGCTTTTACAGAGAAAGGAGCACTTATAAAGATTAAAGACAATGGGTTTATCCAGATACAAAAGTTTCCTGTGCCCCGGCCCTTAGGTAACATAATAATTGCAGAAAAAATATAAATTGTTATTATGAAGTCTATTTAAAAATCGTTCTCAGGCAAGTTGAGATTAAAACATTTGCCTGATAAATGCAAATATTTTCTTTAGGGAAAAGTATTAACAAGTGATATGAAATCATGCAGGAAAAAAAATCGTAAATGATGAATTAGATGTATTATAATAGTTCATCTTTCTCCTCATGGTGGGGGGGGGGGAGGACAGAGCGAGTAATCATCATTCTCGAGGATTAAAAATCACAGTTGGCCAATCAAAGTTCCTGCCGGTCCCCACACTGCCCGTTGCTAAGGGGAGAACGAACCAAACCCAGCCAGCTCTTTGTTAATTCCCAGATGTGCCCAGATGTGCCGTGCTGTGGCTCTCACCCACCAATTCCAGGGAAGACCACAGCATGAATCCTCAACACATTTTGGAAATAAAACGTAATTTAGTTCATTAGTCATGTAAACTAAAATCTGCAGTTTTGCTACACATATTTCAAAGGCTGACTCCCTTCTGACAAGAGGAACAGGATCATCTCACTGCACGTTTGACTGCTACGGGCCTGTTCTCAAAGTCCCTCTGGGAAGATGTTTCTGGGTGTGGTCACTTCTGCTCAGAATATATAGAGCACTATTTAAGTTTTATCTGTTCTTTTTCTTTATGCCAACATTCTTTTTCCCAGGGTGGTGAGAATATCTGTTTGTCTGCATTGTTTCGGTTTGGGATTTTTTGTTTTGTTTTGTTTTGTTTTCGGAGAGGGGTGGAGGTTGGAAATTCAGGGCTACCTTGAACAGCCAGGAACTTTCAGCAGTGTTTGGGTGGGCCTTAAAGTACAATCATTTTAGCTGCATTAATATGTTCACTGTTGGTTTCTTTAATTCTCTTCCCTGATTTATTATTATTTGGGGGGGTATAAATCAATGCATTTGTCTTTAAGGGTTAATAATACATACATACGGATGACAAAGTGAGACTAAACATGAAATTGCTTCACAAACTCGAAGGACACCTACCAATGCTCTTATGTTTTAAATAGCCAACTGGACGAAGTCGTTCGGGATTGCGTGGTTCATACGTGCAGCTTTGACGGATAGGAGAACTGTGGGCTGGACAGTTTCACGGAGCGACCGTTCAGTGACTTGAATCCTTCTCTCCTGATCCTGTTTTAACCTTGTTCACTGTGTCACACTGTCTTTGAGGTCAGCCTGGTCCTTTTAGCTGCCTTGTTGTCCCGTGAAACCAGACTGAGTTAAGAAGAGGGAGGCCAGCCTGCCCCTTCATGACACGTGACCACGCCACACAATCTCTCCTAATCCCTCCGGCTCCTGGTTTCGCTGGGAAGTGGCAATGTCACTGCTCTGCCTAGCTCCCCTGTGGGAATGTAGCAGGCCAAAACCAGAGTGCATTTGTGAAAATATGTGGGAAACAAAGGGCTGAATTTGTATACGTTATTATACCATAAGGAACCAAATGGAGACTTTTCTAAATTAAGGTAAATAAAACCTAAGGATACATTTCAATAAATATATCCCCAACCATCCAAAAGCAAGAATCTTTAGACTTCGGGGCATTAGGAATTTCAAAGCATTTCACTTTCTATTCAGAGAATTCTGTGTTAGGCTACAGTTACACGATATACAGTGGGTCTCCCCACCCCTATCTACAGTTTCCCTTTTCTTAGTTTCCATCCACCGTGGTCCACTATGGTCTAAAAATGTTAAATGGAAAATCCAGGACATCAACAAGTCATGCACTTTAAATTGCATGCCATTCTGAGAGGCGGGATGAACTCCCACTGGTCCTGCTCTGTGCGCCAGGGACATGAAAAACCCTTTGTCCAGCATCAACACTGTGGATGTTACTGCCCGTTAGTCACCTCATAGCTGTCCAGGTAATCAGACTGACTGCTTGGGGTCACAGTACTTGTTTTCAGGTCACCCCTACTTTACTTAATAATTTCCCCAAGCCCAAGAGTAACAATGGTGGCAACTCGGATATGCCAAAGAGAAGCCGGAACGTGCTTCCTACAAGAGAAAAGGGGTGTATGTGTGGGAAAAACATAGTTTACACAGGGTTCAGTACTATCCATGGTTTCAGGCATCCACTGGGGGTCTTGGAACGTATCCCCGTGGATAAGGGGGGACTACTGTACTTGCTGGTAGACTTTTTTTTTGAATAATGAGATGATGTAAACAAAGACCTCAATGCCCTCCATTCCCTTGCATTGAAGGCACTCAGATGCTTGCCCTCCTCCTACCCACGCTGCCACAGCGTCTTTGACAAGGGTCACTTATTCCAGGCTCAGAAACATACTCAGTGTGGTTTCCCAACCAATGTTCAATGCCGTTTAGTGTCACTAAAATTGGGAATAGTCCCATACTCCAGAAGTCACACCCTTAGAGCATGTTACCCACTGAGTGACTGAATAAACACCCATTTTTGATCTACAGTAAGAAAATGATGCCTTGTGATTTTTAGTGGCACTCAAAAGGCCACACACACAAGTGCCTGGCAGAGCCAGGAGTCTGGCCTAGAAGTTCCTGGCTGTGATCAGCTTTTCCAGGTCACCCCTCTCCTCTTTGGCATGAAAAGTGACTCAAAATCTTTCTAAACCTTGAGATGACACCAACCTTTCCTATCTCCACTTGCTTCATCCGTCATTGGGGACTTTCCGCTGATGGAAGACAAATGCGCTGCCCCCAGTTAGCCACTGAATTTAGTGGAGAACACATGGCCTGTGCTTAGGACAGCAGGTGTCGAGACTTCTTCTCCCACACCTGCCACAGCCAGTGAGTTTCCAGGAGACCGACCACGTTCAGCTTCCTCTGTAGTAGCATGTCTCCAACATAGCACCGTCTCACCCCTCCTCTGAGATTTCTGTGCGGCTTACCTAATTTTTTGTACATGAGTAATACTCCCCATGTTAACTGTGATTATACATAAAGTTGCCATTGTTTTGCCAACTTAGATTTCCTAACCAGTTGAGTAAGGTAAACATTCTGTCCTCAGTGTGACATGTGACCTGCTTTCATATGTAGTGCTTTGAAATCTGATAAACCTGGGAGACATTCAGGCTGCATTTCTATATCATGAAGCATCCGGGACTCTGTATGTTTTTTTGCCAGGCAATTAACAATGAAATCTCCCTGGCATTCTTGGGTGACAGGTCACTGTGACTAACACTTGTGGTACACGGGAGGAAGTGGAGCACCGTGAGAGGGGCGCTTAGATACCAGTGTCTTGCCCGACTCATGTGCTCATGTCTAGAGAAGCAGTTTACCTTGTGTCGCATGTGCCTAATGCAAGAGAGGGTCAGGTCATCTCTTAAACGCCATCAGTGGGTATCAGTCAGAGACGAGGAGCACAGCACTGTTGAAAACATGTACGTTTGCTAAAGGTGTGCTTTAGCATATGATGCCTCTGAACTGGGGGTGCAGATAACTCCAGGTTACCCTCCTTTAGAGAGCAGGGAGTCTCCTCATCTAGAGACACTCTCTCGGTCCTTACTGTCTTCATTTTTTTCTTCTATGTTTCCCCCACGTATGGTTCATTTCTAATGCTTGAGAGAGAAAGGGATATCAAGAAAGGACAGGTAAGCTGACTCTTTCTCTAATGTGCTCACAAGCAAGCATGATGCCTGGCCCCCCTGCATCCGAATGCAGTGCCTTAAAATGCAGATTCCAGGGCCCCTCACGCATTCCCAGTGAATTCAAATCCCCCAAACTATGTGCGTTTAAAATATCCCAGATGACTTACACACACTGAGGGGTCTACATTCACGTAGACCACGTTCTCGCATCGTCGTTGGGAGTGAGGGACGCATTTCCTGTGCCCTCCACTCTGCCTCGTGCGGTCCACGTTACCTCCCCCCAAGCCTTGGTCTTTTCTACATGACTCAAGTCTTGAAGACGAGGTTGGAGGGGCAGATATATGACACTTCAGGGCGCTTTTGCTGCTTTTTTATACTGTGGACGGCTCGCTAGCATTTCAGTTATTGGATAAATGGATGCGTGAACAAACACGTAGCGGAGAAAGCCAGAGCCCGCATGAAACACTTACAAGCTGCCAGGCCCCCCTTTTAAATTTTTTCACATAAAACAAAGGAAGGGAGGATTGTAGCAATTATTGGGGATTGAAAATCCTATGACTAATTTTAGGTAATCATTATCTCAGCTCTAGAAGAGAAAGCTCACGTCAAAGGAGGAGCGATCTATCACGCAGGCACAAATATCTGCAATTTAACCTTAGTTTTACGTAAGTTTTCAGATGGAAATATGCCAGTCATAGTTCAGTATTTTGTATCATCTTTTCTTACAAAGCCCGTCCTTACTTTCTGATGATTAATAAAGCAGTGTTTTCTAACATTTCAGCCATTCTGTTGACTTATCGTCTAGGTGGTCTGAGAACGCCACATATTCATTTCCCCTTTTCAGACAGTGACTGGGGGAAGGTTGTGTTGGAAATCTCACCCTCACTTTTCCAAGTTGGCCATGTCCAAAGACGCATTTATTCCGTGAGTGGGGTACTGGGCGTGGCACACGCTCAAGTTCCATTGCAAATATCTCCTTTTAAGGTATGCACCAGGCCTTTTGTCCTAAATGAATTTTCTATTAACCATCAGCCTTCTTTTTTTTTTCCTAATGAAGTGGATGCAATTCACAGATTGCTGTCCAAAAAGTGTGTGGGACTAGGGCTGGGGGTAGCCTCTTAAATGACAGACCATTTAACTAATTAGAAAGGAACTCCATTTAAGAAAGCAGGGTCAGTGTGACTTTGGAAAGCCCTGGGGGAGAGAATGAGAAAGGCGGGCCCTTGCAGAGAGGAGAGGGGCCAGCCCCAAAGGAAAGGCCTTCCTGCAGCCATGTCTGCAGCAGGGACCACTGCTGAGTTACGGGCCCCCGGGGCCATCTGGGATCCTTTTGTGACATGATCTTTGCTCTAGTGGTTTATGACATCACTGGAACCCCCTTGGTGGAATTACAACTCCATAATTCACAGTTAGCTGTTGTTTATTTTGTATTTAATCATTTGAGGAGCACACTGGGAGTATACCCAGGGGAGCTATGTGGTTATACTCCTGCAAATCTCGTTGTTGCAACATTGAGTACCTCAGAAGAAATCCACCAAGTGTCATAACACCCCACGTTCAGGCCTTGTAGATGCTGGCCTTGGTTGTGATGGTCCTAAAGTTATCCCTGCCGACTCTCCTCAATGAGTTTTGTTTTGGGGAACAGTTACCAGAGACAGCAGGGCTTCCTGGTTGAAATGTAGTTGTCTGAGTAGCAAGCATAGTGCTTCCATAGAAAGACCCTTCCCCAGCCGTACTGGCTGCTACAATGTAACTGTGAAGTGCGGTTCTATTCTTGCTCACCCAGAGAATGCCAAAAAATATATCAGTGAGATAACAAAGAAGGTTTCTGGTTCGCAAAGGGAACTGGAATTAGTCTTCATACTTTCTGTGTTCGTCCCTGAAGCTGAGAGACGACCCTATTTATCTAGTGCTTTGGGTCTTTCAATGGAGAAAGGAGCTAACGAAAGAAATTAAGATGTATCGAGCACCCATCATGACCGGGTAGTGTACTGGGTGATTTATATTACTTAGGTTTAAATGTTCACAGTAACATGTAAATGTTCACAGTGGTGGGTATCGCCCACCACACACACACACACACACACACACACACACACACACACACTTACAAACTGGGTCTGGAGAATCAGAGGAGGCTTAGCAACTTGCCTGAAGCCTCGAGTTAGTCCTGACAAAACCAGAAGTCACCTCTCCGGTACCCCATATTCTGTTATCCTCTGATTGACCCTCCAGTGGCTAGAGAATTGGAAGAAGATAACTGAGTTAAGTGGCTTTTCTGTGATGTTTATTCAATAGGACACAGAACTCCTGTATCTAGTATTGGGATTACAAATGAAAAACATGCAAATTATCCTTCAGAAAGTTACACCTTTGCCAAGACAGGCCCTGATGACACTGGATACTTCAATGACAACTAAGCAGCAAAATCGAGGTTAATTACGGGGCTCAGTGACCTTGAACGAGAGAGCGAGTTGGAAGACGGTATTAGAGAAGAGACGAGGTAAGCCAGAAGGCTTGCCTGAAGATGAGCAGTTGATTTTGATCGCGGCTCTGACCCTGAACCTGTCACCCAGCCCAGATGCAATAATCCTACGAGATTGAAAAGATAGCAATATACTATTTTTGGCAAGTCTATTGAAGATTAAATCAGGTAATCTGATTTGTTTGTTTGGAACTGGAAATTCATTTTTCTAAAGGAAATGTTAGAGTGGTGATTAGGTTCCCAGGAAGCCACCAAAAGACCAGCAAATGTATAATACAGATGAACTCTAGTGACAATGAGAGCAGCCCGAGTAGAGTGCCCTGTAAGTGGCTTAGTGGCCCGGTGATGAGGAGGACAGGGATGTCTCTCCCTCTTTCATGGTCTAGGAGGACCATTGCTGGGAAAACCTGAGAACTAGACAAACTTAATCTCTGGCAATCTTCTTCAGTGCCCACCCCTCGCCACTGAGGTCTGAAGCTGGCACCCCCCCCCATGTGTCATGGTTTCTTAAAGAATGCCACCGAGGTTATGGTGCCTTGAGCATCCTCCTCGGCCCTCTTCCTAGGGGTCCCAGTGAGGAAGATAAACACTTAGAACAACAGCCAAAGGGAAAATAATGTACTGAATCCTCATCATCTGGGTGAAAACTCAACAAACCCTGGGCACCCGAGGCCCCAGCTTCTGGGGTTTTGCTGATAAAACACAGTTGGAGACTTACGGTTAAGTTGGTTAGGATCACAGAACAGACTCCCTTTTCCTTCCCTTCCTCTCACTCATTTTTCCACGTTTGACAAATAGGCACTGAGTACCTGCTATGTGCCAGTCACTACCCTAGCTTCCATGAAAAACACAGATTGCTTCTTCTCATAAACCATACATTCTTCTGGGAAAGAAAGCCAATAAACCAAAAAGTATACAAATAATTAGATAGATAATTTAATTATAAATAATGACAAGTTTCATCAAGTAAATGAAACAGGCTTATTTGAGCAGGGATTGAACAAAGAGAAGATCATTGTAAAGAGTCTCTCACACAGCAAAGCTTGGACAGCAAGTGCAAAGGCCCTGGGGCATGAACCAACTGGAAAAGTCCAAGAAATAAGATCAGTGTGACTGGAAGATAGCAAGTGATGGCAGTTTAGGAGATGAGGTTAGAGAGATATGGAGGGGCCAGGTAATAGGGGTCTTGAAAGTCCCAGTGAGGAGTTTGGCTTATATTCTAAGTGTGACGGCAGTGGACAGAAGCCCACAGGATTAGTAGATGAACCTTGCCTGGGGGACTGACCCAGAACCCTTGTTTTTCTTAGCCTCTTCTTTTCTGTGTTTCTGTACCCAGGTTTTACTCCAACTTGCAGCCTTTCCATGGTCAGGTCCCTGGAAACAGCTGCCAAAGGAGAGGGAGTTGGTTGGATGTAGTGAGGTGTGAAATGGGAGCAATTCTCTCTTGAGTTTGTTATTTAAAAAGATAGAGCCTATAATTCAGGTGCTGCCTATAATTTTCCCAGGAAGGAAGGGTTCTGTTTTAAGTTCTACAATAACTACCTCTTTATAATTTAGCAAAATGTCGAAGGCAGCATTACTAACGACTACAATTCAGTGCAGGGAAGACCTGGGTAACTGAAAGGGCTTCAGAAGTGATCTGTATATTTCCTGGGTCACAGTGCCCCCCCCCCACCATCCATGTGTCTGCAGGACACAGCCAAAGGTCTTTTCCCCAAACAATGAAATGGTAATCATACCGCTAATGAGCTGTAATCAGAACATTTTACCTGCCATTGGTCATTCAGTTATCAAATAATTGTGATCAGTACTGGGCCACACAGTCTGGAGGATACTTAGGAGGTCTCTGCCAGGGACTCTTGCCAAAAGAGCCAATCATCAAACTGGTGCAATGAATCCAATACCAGACCTCACATAGCTCACCTTCAGATTAATTTCAACATGTCCAATCCTGAAGTTAGCGACCCCCCAGACCTCTCATCCAATGGTACCTCAAGCCACCAGGTGGAACCAGCTCGAAATTGTAACAGCAACCCCAACCCCTCTTGTCTCTCATTCGGCGTGCCTGCTTCTAGGGACATGCTGTCTCATGGCTTGGTCAGGCTCTTCCTTGTAGTTCCTTACAGATAGAACTTTCTATGACCTGAAGGTGAATCCAGACTGAGAAAGAATTTCTAACCTGTAAGAAACCACTGGTTGGAAAATGACCAGAAGAAATTTGAGGAGATACCTCTTGCTTTTAAAGATTTCGAACTCCAAATTCCTGAAACATGTAGCACCGTGAGAGTTAAATTCCTCACTAGCTCATCTCTCTCAGTGTTCTAAATCTTCCAACATTTTTCATGACAGTTCAAGTAATTTGGCAAATGATAAGTTAGAGTCAGCATAAATTATAATTATGCAATTGGGGAAGCAGATTGTGCAGAAAAACTTCAGTACAGTATTCAACAAGAAAAACTGGACTTTGTGTAAACTGAACGTTGGAACAAGATGACAACCCCCTGACTTCCAGACTCCAAGTCAGGGAGAATCGGTTTATGACTTTCTTATCGCAGGGAGTTTCAATAATTTTCCTGGGGCTGAAATATTGGCTTTGCCACAGCACTTACTTGGGGTTTCACTAGGCTCGTCTCTTCTTCTGAGCTTCCACTAATGTCTGTGTGAAGAATCTGGAAAAAAGAGCAGAGGAAACCGGGTCAGGATAAACCAGATGACACCAACCATGGCTGGATCCAGCAGCCCGGCACATGTCCTGATGAAGGGGCACAGAGGTGGGCCAGGCCAGTTACGGTTGGTTTAGGCTTGGGAAGTTCCGTCTAAGGGTGATTCACGCCTGGACCCGCAGTGGACTAGGGCACGGACCCGCAGTGGACAAGGGCACAGACCCGCAGTGGATGAGGGCACGGACCCGCAGTGGACTAGGGCACGGACCCGCAGTGGACAAGGGCATGCTCAGCGGCCCTCAGCAGGCTGGCTCCAGACCAGGGGAGCTGTGACAGTGACCGGCACGACGCCTATAGAGGGAAGATGTTCGGGGAATTACAGTGCTTTCACCTGGACCAGGAAGTTTAAAAATATTTGTTTTCATAGATGGAGAATAAGAGAATCTGGAATCAGAAAAATCACAGATTTCTGTTTCGCCTCTATTTCTGCCTGGGTGTACCACTCAGGGGCCTCAGTTACCATCTGTAAAGTGGGATGGGACCACTTGCTTGATATTTATTTTTATCACAGAGTCTGGAGGGGGTATGAGATGAAAAGAGAGTGTACATGGTTTGAGGGCTGATCAACACGACTGTAAAACTCTACGAGAGGGTAATAAAATAGAGGGGACTCCGAGGGTCGAGCTGTCACACTGAGGATTACACGAGGAAAGGCTTCGTGGAAGAGGCTGTCTTTGACCTGAGACTTGAATTTTCTTTTTTACAAGTCAGAATAGTGTGAGTTAATAACAACATAAACAGCAAGGAAGCAAATGTCGTGTGGACATGTGCCTGTCCAATCCCACACGAGCCCTCCCATGCGGGAGGGGGAGCCCTGTGAATTTCCTTGACCAAACTTGACTTTGCTTCTCTCTGTTGCAGTTAAAAACATGGGCCTCCGCCTCCAGGGGTCTATCTGGTGCCTTTCACCAGCATTACCCTCGCTTAAAAATGATTTGAAACAACATGACATAAAAAAAAAGTCAACTTGGTAAATTTTTAGTCAAGAGTACAAAAAACAAGTTGCTGTTTGTGCCCCCCCCCAATTTTTTTTTTAAAATATGGTCTGGTGAGTGGAGAATGGCACCTTGGGAAAAATGCTGGCTTGGAGAACCAGAAATCCAAAAGGGATGAGAGCCCAGCTTTTCTTTAAAAGGGGCCAGGGTGACACAGTGGGGGTGGGGAGCGGAAGGGGAAGGATAAGAGGTAGGGAAGAGAATTTCCCATTCAAACAGCCCCATGGCCTTCAGCAAGGTCAAAAGTCTGAGAGTTCTTCGGTGCCCTGGGGAGGGGACTGAGGACAAGGTGACTTGCCAAGGTCAGCAATTTCTGACACTCATTCGAATTCTACCCTTAGGGGGGTAGCTGCTTGATGAGGACAGGGGAAGAGGGGGCATGCATAGATGACATTTAACATCAGTAGGAGACGGCGGCGGCGGCTTGTGCAGTCAATTTCATGAGAGACGTTTCCAGAACAAACAGTCACCTCTTAATTGTCTGCACATGGATTTCCCACGTGGTGGATTCTCTTTAAAATCTTCAGTTGACATCTTTAACTTGCACACTCCAGAGTTCCCTCATTCCATTATCAGAGGGATTGCCCTTTGAGAATCCGAAGTCATTTGAGAAGCAAGCCCAGGTAACACGTGTTAGAAATGTCTATCTCCTGGGTTAATGAAAACAAAGACACTGGACAATCTTTTCCAAGCATACATACAGAAGGCTTTTTTACTACCCTGTGTTTTAGGGAATGGAACTACCGTTCCTTGAGTGCTTTGTAGACAGCTTGCTTCTCTCCATTAGTTAGAATAATCAAGAATTGGTTGGACCCTTCCCCATCCCCACGCCCAATGCAAGCCATTTAAGTTTTCTTATTAAATAGTAGCCTCTTCTCAGAGTAGCACACTGTTAAACAAAAAGCATGCTTTCTGTGATATGAAGAGCATTGTTTAAAAAAAAAAAAAGTAGGTCACCTTGACCATTTAGAATATTGTGAGTAAAGAACTGCACAAACACTAAACAGGCAAATTTCAAACACAGTATGTGAAAGCTGGTTTTTAAGCAATGAGGAAATTTTGGCATTGGGCATTTCCAGTCTGTTGATGTCACGTTCGGTGAGCGAGTGCTTTGGAGGTATCGGGTGAGGCTACAAACTTCCTCTCTAGTCTCTTCAAGGAAACAACTTGGGTGCGTTCCTTTCTTTCTTGACTATTCGAAGCCAACAGTAGAGGAGCTCTGCTCTGAGACACGGCAGGACCCAAGGAATAAGAATGTGCACTTGGCCGCCCCTTCCCTCACCTGTGTGTCCTGTGAAGCCTCCCCTTCCTTTTCTCTAAAATGAGTGTCACGGTACCTCCATCTAGGGTTGTTGTGAGCATTCGATGAGATCATGTATCCAGCATGCTTAGCACTGGGCCTGGCATGTAGCAAATACCAAATGGAAGCTGTTTTGTTGTTGTTTTTTTAATTCAGTGAGAGAGAGGGAGGCAGAGAGACTCCCACATGCCTCCCAACCAGGATCCACCCCACAAGCCCATGAGGCAGCGATACTCTGTCCACCGTGGGCATTGCTCCGTTGCTCAGCAATGGAGCTTTTCTTAGTACCTGAGGCAGATGCCATGGAGCCATCCTTATTGCCTGGAGCCAACTTACCCCAATCGAGCCATGGCTGCAGGAGGGGAAGAGAGAGATAGAGAGAGAGAGAGAGAGAGAGAGAGAGAGAGAGAGAGGAGCGAGAGGGGGAAGTGTGGAGAAGCAGATGGGTGCTTCTTCTGTGTGCTCTGACCAGGAATTGAACCCAGGACATCCACAGGCTGGGCCAATGCTCTACCACTGAGCCAACCAGCCAGGGCCAAATAGAAGTTATTTTATAATAAGTACTTGATCCTTATTTTTCAATTGACCAGACACTCTGGAGTCCTTTACCACTCAGCCATAAAAACTGTGTGGCTGTGTCCTTGAAATATTTGTAAACATCTGGAAATGATTTAGTCTGAGGACATTTTAGGTAACTAAAGGGACTCATTCTTAAAATGAATATATAGTCTCAGGAGACTCTGGGGTCAAAGAGTAAGTGACCAAATACTTCTGCTCAGTCCAGAAAGCTTTGTGGTGAGAGAAAGGGAAAAAGAGAAGAGGCGGGAAAGAAACAGATTCTGCTTAAAGCTAAAGAATATTTTGTTTGAGAAGCACCATGGTGCTTACTTTATGGTTTAGAAGTCAAAGCATCTAGGCTCTACATTGATTTATTTGTGGAGTGATCTCTAGATCCACTACGATACCTCTCTAGAAATTATTAATTAGAATAATAATTATTAAATTTATTAACTAGAAATCTCGGGAGATAAAACCTAGAACCTCTTACTGATTTTGGACCTAGAGAGCAGTGTAAATTAAGAATTAAAGGAAGCACTCAAAGTACAATGTGAGTCAGAAAAAATGTAATGTTACCCAGTGTTGATAGATACCTCTAGCATTGGACTATACTCGTGGCAAAGATTAAGGTTTTTTTCTATTTCTTAAAATTGCTTTTATTTAACCAATTCATTTAAAAGAGTGATTGGACTTTTAAATTTGATCTTTAGAATAACAAAGTCAGGTATGTTTGAAGGGTTCCCAATTTAGCCCTTTGCAATTAACCTCAGAGTCATGCTCAGGGTTATCCAGACTTTAGAATTTTATTTGCTAGTAAAATTTTATTTTTAAAAATCTGGGTACCCTTATTTATGTAGCCCAGTAAGGACATTTAAAGAAACTTTCTACCATTTTCTGACTGTATCATTTCATAAAAGAAAGGACACTACCACACCAAAATAATAAAATGACTGTAATCTCAAATTAAACAGTGGGTGCATTTAACTTATGGAAACCTCACTGTATTGTATGAACCCCTCCCCCCCACACACACTTTATACTAGAACTTTGAATACTTTGTCTTTGAGGACACCGACTGAGGTGTTGTTTGCCCCTAAGGTCTTCATTGTAAAACTGCTGATTTTATTATTCAAAATATCCTGATGATTTTGTGGTGATGCAAGTTCAAGCAACATCCATATTATTCTTTAGCTTTGCATTCTTGATTCCTTGTCTGGTGACAGTATAATCATCCTCAGTATGCCTTCACAGCGAATCACACATTTAAAACCAGATGAACCATAATCTGAGTTAAATGTAGTCATTTGAGAGCTTCCCCACCCCAGGAATTATTGACTTGAAGTTGTTCTGAGTCCATCAGGAGACTTTTTTCCTAGTACACTGGTCCCCAATGTCTTAGGGGCAGTAATAGGGAACCTTTACTAATTTCCCATTACTTCAAAAGTCTAGTGAAAATATACACTTATTGTCTGCAAAGAAACTTCAATGTAAGGTGACTCTGGAGCCCTTAGAACACAAGAGAAACTCAGTAAAGAGCAGAATGAAGGCATGAGTGGAAGACACCATTCTTGGCTAGCAGAGGCTAAAATGGTACTGTAGACGGACAATTTTGAGTTGACTTCATGTGAATGGCAAGACATAGTTTATTTGGTAGAGCAGGTTTTAAAAAGCAGAATCCTGGGGGAAGAAAAGGCTATCCATGGAGCTGCAATGACTGAGAATACTCGTATTTTTGTGTGTGGAGCTGTGAGTGGAAACAAGACTGGACTGGGAGAAAGGTCATACATTTTCATCTTGAAGTTTATGACCTGAAGTCTATGCGAAAATGCATGTGACCGGGGGAAATAACACAAAAAAACCTTTCAGTATACGGTTCCAGTGTCCTGTTTTTATTAGTTTCAAAAGGTGACAGATTACAAAGTACACACTGGAAGTTCTGAAAGCAGTGACGGGGCCGTCACCGGGCACAGGAAATGCCGTGGATAATACTGAAATGATCATGCAGGTGCCAGGTGGGGGCTGGACTTACTGGGGTGATCACTTCATATATGAGACAACCATGCTGTACACCTGAAACTAATATAATATTTGATGTCAACTGTAATTGAAAAATTCTAAAAAATGAAGAAAAAAAATCATTTTCATTTCTCAGGTACTTTTCTTGCTTTTGAACACCAGGTGGCGATATGGGGTGAAGTGTGGGGAGCTGGGTCGCTGAGGTTGGATCAGGTCCTAGTGAAAGGGGAAGCCTATGGAGAGCTGGAGAGCAGTGATCAGCTCTAATTCTGTGTGTGTGTGTGTGTGTGTGTGTGTGTGTGTGTGTGTGTGTGTGAGAGAGAGAGAGAGAGAGAGAGAGAGAGAGAGAGAGAGAGAGAGAGAGAGAGAGAGATCCAAAAGGGAAAGCCGTGGTTACATCTGGCTGAGAAAGACTAGGTAGGCAGTCATCACCTGCATGAAACACTTTTCTCATCAGCTTCCAGACAATATTTCACTTGGAAAATGCAGGAGTTACCAGAAGGCTTCTAGCTCCTGCTAGCTATTCTTTGTTAGTATTTCATTACATATAAAATTCTCCCTCCTCTCCTCCCTTCCTTTCATTCAACATTTGCTGAAAACCTAGTGCACCATGCACTGTGGGGAGCCCCAGAAATGCGATGCCATATAAGGTCCGGCCCCTAGGATCTCGGGGTTCACAAGAGGCAGACATGTGAACTCTAAACCAGCAACGTGGCATGGATGGAGTCAGGATGAGGGCAAGGTCATCAAGGGTCAACAGGATGGAGTTGCCACGCCAATGGAAGCCCTGGATTTTGAGCTGAATGGTGAATGGAGAGTAACTGTTCATCACTTAGAATAGATTGGGGAAGGGAGATTATGATAACAGTCGCATTTTGCCACCAAGAACAGTTCATGTGTGTGTGGTGTAGATGGAGACGTTTATTTGGGTCTTCGCTTTTCTTTATAGTCACACATAGCCAGAAGCACTCTCGGGAGCCCCCACCAGCAGCCTACCGCGGGGTATGAACATGCGAGAGGACATACATTTGGCAAAACTTGGCTTCCTTACCGCCCCTTGTTCATAAGAATCTGTGTGACAAGTTACTACAATATAAGCCAGACTTGAAACATTCAAATGTTTTAACTGGGTCAAGATTAGATATGGGCGATCTGGCTTGTGTTCCCAAGAGGTCCTGGAAGTGTGATTCTGGGAGAAGGAGAAATAAAATAAAATTTAGAAACTATTCTGAGAGATGGAATTTCAGAAAACGGAAGAGCCTGGGGAGAGAACAGGAAGTTGGCTGGATGCAGGCACCGCCATCGGCAAGCAGGACAAGGGACTGTGTGAGCTGAAACCACCAGAAAAGGGGTGCTTTCAAGGAGAAGGTACTGATGGTTCTGTTTAGGCAGAGTCTAGAGAGGATAATGGGATGAAGGGGCTTGCCTGACAAAACTGGGGCATGTGGAATGGCCCTAATTTGGTGTCCAGGAGGCAGTGGAGAGAGTGGGGTGAACCCGTCATGTGGGAGGTGAGCTTTGTTGAGCACATTCTCTACTGCCAGTCACGGATCTGCAGAGTTGTTGCTCAAACAGCATTGGTTGAATGAGTAAATGAAATAAAGCAGATGGGTTGGGTGCCAGCCAGCAAGCGAAGATTGGGTGAAAATGTTTATTAGCTAACCTAGGAGTGAAATGTAAAGTGATGTCTTTTAGAGGCTGCTGATTGATTCAACCAGGCCAAACTTACACAAGTCATTGGAAACAGCTAGTTTTTATAGAGCTTCCCCTCAAGTGGATTCTGACATCGCTGAGAAAAACTTTCTTTCCTTCCTTCTTTCTTCCCTTCCTTCCTTCCTCCCTCCCTCCTTCCCTCCCTCCCTCCCTCCCTCCCTCCTTTCCTTCCTTTGCATGTTTTGTGTATGTTTTTTTTTTTTTTAATCTCAGAAACAACGGATTCATGGTATTTTTCTCTGGTCCCTTCTTTCCCTCTTTTTTTTCTCCCTTTTCTCTTCCTTCCTTTTCTCATTCCTCTTCTCTTTTTCCTCCATCTGTCTCCCCCTGTTTTTCATCCCCTATATTTTTAATGACAACCTGGCCCCAAGGGGTTAATGTAAGGTAGGAAAACAACAGCCCCTGTTCTCTGGGCGGCAGACAGAGTTCCAGCAGCAGGTGTAGGAGATGATGACACCTTCTGTTTGGGGGGCAGGGCCCTTCAGGCTGCCTTATGGCAACGTTCATTCAGTGTGTGCATGGTGGTGGATTAAGTGCCCTGAGGGAGACAGGGTTCCTTGTCCTTCACGGTCTATATAGACTCTAGATTAGATGTACACGCAGGTAACTGTACTATCTAGTGGAGAGCGCTGTGGTGTTCGGGGAACAAAGGACATGACGCAGGAGTTCCTCTCATCTTGGCCGTCCGAAATCAGAGTAGGTTCTACTCAGGTTTCCTTTCCAGGAAAGACTGGGCATTCCTGTTCGCGATGGTCCAGGACCAGGAAGTCCTTCCTAATAACTGACACCCGTCCTTATGGAGTAAGAATCTATTCTTTCTTTTTCCCGTAGGTTCAACAACTTTGATAAAATTCTTAATTTGAAAGGTTTTGTTTAAGAGTCTTAAAAATTCCAATAAATGGCATTAGTGTAAGCCTGTTGGTAACCCTCCTTTGACTCACTATTGAATTATATATTATATATTAGAATGTAGCCACCTTTCTAGAATGAGGTTAAAGGATAACCTTACATTATTATTAAGTATACCCTTACATTTCCATAAATATTCCAACCTCACATTATTATTAAGTTGCTGTGCTATATATATTTGATGAAAAATTGGGGCTGTTTTTATCAGCCACTAGTATTCTCTTATGAAATAGTCAGATTTGACTTAATTGGAGAATCTTTTTTACTTTCGAGATAAATTATAATCTACAATAAGTACTGAGAATTGAACTGGGTCTAACAGAGAACCTTCACGGAAGTATTTTCTCTTTTTCTTTCTCTCTCTCTCTCTCTCTCTCTCACACACACACACACACACACACACACACACACACACACACATCTACCTATACTGCATTTTTCTGCATCTGGGACTGTTGGAATTTTTATATCATCAAAAAAACTTACCTTCTGCAGAAAGCCCTTGACCCCGAGGCACCTTGGAAAATTTTAGAAGCTGGCCTAATCCCATATATATTCCAGGCAAATTTTGACAGCCTTATTGCTTTTCATCATTAAGCAATCCTGGAACTTTTCCTGAACAGCCAGGCATATTAACGCCGGCATCTTGATTCAGGTCCAACCCAACTTCAATTTACTCCACTTAGGCTAGTCATTGCATTCTTCCCCGCTCCCTCAGTGACCTCAGCCATACCGGGGCACCGCTGTGTGCTGTTAATATGCGCAGCATTCTCCGGAGACAGAAGCTACAGAAAAGCCAAATACTGTGGTGTTGTTATTACTAATCACAGGGTCCTACCTCCAAGGAATCAAGGTGAGAAGAGATGAATTAGCATTGATAAATGACTTGCAAAATAGAATGCTCTGTAGAAAGGTTCTAAATATTACTGAAAAAGAGTGGAGACAGCATGCAAATGTGATTAAGGAGGTGGGGTTAGAGGGCAAATGCTGGAATATGGGTGCACCTAGGGTCAGTGTGAACGAATTCTGCGGTGATGTAATTTCCTGAGCGCAGGATCTCAGAGGCTGGCTCTCAGGAAACAGGATACTCAACAGGGCAGAACCGCCTTTGCGACTGAGGGGAACAGGAAAGAACAACAGCGGGCCTTCTTGCTGGGCCGCAATCCCCTCTTCTCCGACCCCGACCCCACGGACCTCCACAGGCACCAGCGTAAACAATTTGAAAACTCGTGTTGCTACATCAAACCTGCTCAGCCAGACTCTGAAAAGGAAAACTTTTAGGAATAAGCAGTTTGACACTATGCGTAGTGTGACAGAGGTTGGGCAATGGGCTTGTTGGGGCAATTTGTTATTTGCACTTTCTTGGAAGTTGAGTAAAACTAACTCAAACCCCGAATTGGACTCGATGTGGAGATGAGCGAGTGACAAGGAAAAGTGATTCTCTCAGGAATCTGGTCTTCCAGGAGGAAGGCAGGAAGCAGTAACTAGACGATGAGTCTACACAGCATAAAACTCAGTGGGTCTTTGCCCACAAAGTCAAATGGTTGGGAGCAATAATTCCATCTTATTTACCAGTAGCTGACTGCTGATTTTTATATACTCTGCCTGTGAGAAGTGGGTATAGAAATGTTCACCACACCGAGAGTCCACAAGGCAGAGTTTTCGTTTCCTAAAGCATTTGCAGTTTTCCAGCAGAATGGCCACAGCCACGAAGGACTTTATTACCAGAGACTTTGGTTTCCAGGTGCAGGCATGTCCAAAAGCCCAGGTGCACACATATCCAAATGTCAGTACCACAGACCTTCTGACGTGTCATTCAGTTTCTCCCTCATGTTTGAAGAAGTATCTGCCAACACACGAAACACAGCAGAAACGTCCAGTCAATTTTTAAAATCAATTTAGGGGGAAAATAATATAGCAACTTACAGAATCATTGAATTCAGAGTTGAAAGAGTGCTAGTAAGTGATCACATCAATCCTATTCTGGGATCTGGAATTCCTTCTCCCGTATTCCTGGCACACAGAATCCAAGCCTGCTTAAAGATTTTCACAGATGGGAGTGCACTGTCTCATAGAATACATGTTTCTTTTGCAGGGTGGAAATCAGCTTTCTAAACTGTATATAAAAATTCCACGTATGTGTGTGCTTATGGGCACGTATAATACACATGCCTACTTAGGCATGCCTAATACACACTAGTCCCTGCGTAACTGCATTTTCTTATTCAAAAGCTAGTCACGTGGGCTAAGAAGCATGAGCATACTTGTGGGGAAAATAAAAATAGGAATAGTCCCTCAAATCTGGTATATGTGCCCACCATATTTACCCTTGTATGAAGAAAGCATATTTATGCTTTTAGTACCTAGCGCATCTTTTTATTGATTCAGGGACTTCTACTATTTCACAGTGAAAGCTGACTGTAAATAAAACTTTACTCATTTTTCCTGCTTTTACTGTAGCACTGGAGTCTAATGAATAACAGCTGTGCTTGAAGTGTTCCTATAGATACAAATTAAAGTATGATAGCATCTAAGGAGTTTTTTTGCTGTTACAATAACAATGACGGTATGAACCAAGAGGCAGCTAAAGGCAATAGCTCTTATAATTTGTCATTCAGCGCCCTCCTGCAGTAATTTTGGAAAGTGGCAGAACCCAACAATCTTGCCATCGAGGGAGCTGCCCAGACACTCTAACCTCGCACATAGTTGTAAGAATGTGCAGTTGAAAGGTCCAGCTCACCCACTGGGCTGCCTTTGGAGGTCTTACCCCATATCTGATGTTAGAATCACTGAATGTGATAACTGCACCTGGTGGACTATTAGAGCTGGCAGGGGCTAGAGAGGAAGTCTTTTGGAATCTCTTATTTGCAAAACGAGGACACTGAGGTGTTTTGCACGGGATCAGCTAGCTACTTGCACAAGTGTGAGTGGAATGTGGGCTCCTGTTTCATGCCTGTGACCTTCCACCAATGGCTTTCCCATTCCTGCATTATGGTTGCTGCCACTCAAAGTAAGATGCCCTGTAAATACTGCGTACCTAAACACTCAATCAGTTTATCTCCCCTGCTCTTTCTTTTTAGTAAAACCTTTATGGAATGCATATGATGCTCGTATCATCTGTCTGTTCACATGTCCATGAGTAGAGGGGTCATTCTTTTGTGCTGTGGCTATGCTCACGTGTGAGATTCTCAACTACGGTCAGACAGAGGTGAGTCTTGTCTTCTTCAGAGTCAGGACCAAACGCTTTATTCCGTCAGCTGTGCTTCCGTTCTTTTCACTTGGACAAAGCAATCCCCAGCCTCTTGTCTTTCCTGGTAATTCAGATCACTTCTCCAGTCATCAAGAAATCTAGGAAGGGGATGAACAACATCTTTCTCCCAACTGTCCTGACCCCTCCTTATCTTTTCACTCTTTTTTTTCTGAGTACACTCTTTATTTTTTTATTTATTTTTGCTCTGTTCTCTGGGGACTTTGCTGGAACCTCAGTTAAAGTAGTAGGATAGCTTAGGAAATTCGGGTGATTTTGGGGGGACCTCCTTGGCGTTTGGTGTGGGTAAATAAAATATAGGCATGCTTGCCTCTAGACCTGGGTGCCCGAGTCCCTGTCTCTGTACTGGTGTCCAAAACCCATTGTGAAAGTGTGCAGGCCTCCTACTGTCTACACTTTTACAGACTGTTGAGCCTGCACAATAACTTCCCTAAAATGGACAAAAATAGTAAAATGCCGAGGCTAAGGAGTCTTATTTCATTATATATTAGACGCACAAGCCCATCCTAGGTAGTAGCTTACAATGCAAAGGGGGTTACAAGTTAGGTCCCTTATAACAAAAGCGAGACCCGAGGACCGCCACCTCACTCCTGCACTGGCCACTCACTCAAGGTGCGAGGTAGGCAGGAGCAAAGGAGAGAGTGACACCTGCCCCCAGGGTCTGGGGCAGTAGGACATGCTTGTCTATGGCTTTATGAAAACTCAGTGAGGGTTACTCCCACACTGCAGGCATGGTGGGCAATGTATCCTTACCCATGAGCAGTGGTGACATTTTAGAGAAAAAGAGGCCACCCTGCATCTCAAATCCACGTTTTCTGTTTTCTGTTGCCTATTTCCTGGTGTGCAGCACCCAGAGAGGGATGCACCACAGTGTTGCAATAGTTAGGAAAAGAGTTAGGAAAAGACAACAGAAGGTGTATGTAGCTAGCCATCCAGAAGGGGTGTGGTTAAGATTTGTCAGGCCATTAGAAGCCCTTTACAGGGAAAATTACCTCACCCAATGACTCCCATGAATTCACATTTTCCAGTGGAAAATAAAAGGGCAAAGAACACGTTTTGCCATTTGCGCTAGAATTAATATCTCTTTACTTCAGTGAAAATTACCTTAAAAGCCAGGAAAAGCCATAAAAATTGTCAGCGTCCCACACTGGGGGCTTACACTAAGAGTCTTTGTGAAATGAAACGAATTCTGGAAGATGTGGGCTGAGCGTCCCATTCGCGCCGAGGGCATGAAACAGTCAAGTCTCACGGAGGGCGGGGACGCTTACCGCTCAGCACACGTCCCAGTGCTGGCCCTGGCGGCTGGGCGCCAGGACTGGGCTCGGCTAGCTCCTCCGGGCGGTCACTGGGAGCAGCCATAAAGGGAGATTCATTTTGCACTGAGAATCTGCCTGGCACAGGCTTTGAACCTCGTGGCGCTAAATAAAGCTTCTGTAGTTTCTGGAGGAGGTCACCCACAGGTGACAGGCCTGTGGTCCTTTTTTATTCATTTTAGAGAGGGGGGGAGAGAGAGAAAGAGAGAAGGAGGAGGAGCAGGAAGCATCAACTCCCATATGTGCCTTGACCAGGCAAGCCAGGGTTTTGAACCGGCGACCTCAGTGTTTCCAGGTTGACGCTTTATCCACTGCGCCACCACAGGTCAGGCCCCTGTGGTCGTTTTTACGAGCCTCGCAGACCCAATGTGAAGGAAGAGCCTCTGACATGGAGAGATGAGGAACTTCTCGTAGAAAGAGACCCACTTCCTTTTTTTTTTTGGTATTTTTCTGAAGTGAGAAGCGGGGAGGCAGACAGACAGACTCCCACATGCACCCGACCGGGATCCACCTGGCATGCCCACCAGGAGGCGATGCTCTGCCCATCTGGGGTGCTGCTCTGTTGCAACCAGAGCCATTCTAGTGCCTGAGGCAGAGGCCACAGAGCCATCCTCAATGCCCTGGCCAACTTTGCTCCAATGGAGCCTTGGCTGCGGGAGGGGAAGAGAGAGACAGAGAGAAAGAAAAGGGGGAGGGATGGAGAAGCAGATGGGCGCTTCTCCTGTGTGCCCTGGCCGGGAATCGAACCCGGGACTTCCACACACCGGGTGGATGCTTTACCGATGAGCCAACCAGCCAGGGCGAATAGACCCACTTCTTAAACACACTTTGACTGCGCACATGCACACAAATACACAAACACAGGCACATGCGCACTCCCCAGGCCAGGAAGCGGCGAGCAGGAAGGACAGCACAGAGGCCCAGGAGCAAGGGAGGCTGCGTCCTGGTTTGTGTGGCAGCGCTCAACCTGTGTTTCTTCCAACCACTTCCTCTCTCTGAACCTGTTACTTTACTGGAAAACGGGAACGACTCTCTCTCTCACTGGACGTGGTTTACATTCACAATCATCTTATAATACTATACTTTTGATTTTTTACCCCTTGCTTGTACCTTTTCTATATATAAGGTCTACCAGAAAGTTCTGTCTGTTTTTGGAATAAAACAAAATACAAATTTTTCTTACCATCAATAAACTTTATTAAATAATATAATTGCCATTATTATTAATGATTTCTTGCCAGCGTGAGGGCAATTTGTATATCCCATTTTTGAAAAATGTTTTGGCCCTGGCCGGTTGGCTCAGCGGTAGAGCGTTGGCCTGGCGTGCGGGGGACCCGGGTTCGATTCCCGGCCAGGGCACATAGCAGAAGCACCCATTTGCTTCTCCCCCCACCCTTCCTCTCTGTCTCTCTCTTCCCCTCCCGCAGCTGGGGCTCCATTGGAGCAAAGATGGCCCAGGCGCTGGGGATGGCTCCTTGGCCTCTGCCCCAGGCGCTAGAGTGGCTCTGGTCATGGCAGAGCGACGCCCCGGAGGGGCAGAGCATCGCCTCCTGGTGGGCAGAGCATCGCCCCTGGTGGGCGTGCCGGGTGGATCCGGTCGGGCGCATGCGGGAGTCTGTCTGACTGTCTCTCCCCGTTTCCAGCTTCAGAAAAATACAAAAAAAAAAAAAAAAGAATACACATAAAAAAAAGAAAAATGTTTTATCTTTTGATGCAAAAAATTGAACCAGTGCTTGTTTGATATCTTCTTCATTTTTGAATTTTTGCCCTTCAAAAAATTTTGTGAGGACAAAAACAAGTGATAGTCGAGGGTGCTAAGTCCGGGGAATATGGTGGATGTGACAGATATGCTTCTGTAGCATTTCTTTCTTGTTGAAATTTGTAAAAATTACAGTGGCGTAAATGAACTTTATCAGTAGCCATGGATACACTATCACTTCACACATAAGACTAACGTGAATCAACTTTGTTTTAGTTAATTTGCTACATCAGTATGTATACATTAAGTGATAAAAATAGAGAGGCACACATGCGCCAAATAAACATGTGCTTACATGTCGAAACTTGTGATAGAAACGGACAGAACTTTCCGGTAGACCTTATATTTTTTTTGCTCAGAATAATGTAAGACAAATTCACCATAGAAAATTAGAGAAGAGTCTAGAAAAACCCGTAAGGGGGGAATGAATCCATTATTGTGTCACTCAGAGGGGAACACTCTTTAATATTTTATTTCCTTCAGGTGTTTTTTGGCTCAATATTGTTTTATGTAGTTAAAAATACACCACATATATAACTTGCATTCATATATATATGTATATTCACAAGTGTTCTTTCAAATCATTAAAAAGCCTTTATAAAATATAACTTTTAATAATGCATACCCCCATCATCTTTATCAGCACTATAACCAATGTTAGCATCATCATTTATTGAACACTAAGAATCATGTATAAGTGGTGCACATATATTTGTTATTTTACTTCATTCTCATGAAAGATATTTGTACACTGAGATGAATACAACCAACAAAACTAAAATATTTGAAAAGACTAATAATATTAATATTAATCTGTAAGCCTATGAGAGAAACTCCAGGATCATTTAAAACTAACTGGCAACAAGGTGACCGTAACATGGATAATGAACTCATACTTATTTGAAAAGTTAAATAAGAAAAAAAAATACACACACACACACACACAGAGATATGTCCTATCACTAACGGTATATAAGCACTTGAAAATCCTTTTTTAAATTTTATTTTAATGTCTGGAAAACAAAGCATCTCTTTGTTTTTCTGTTTCTGGGGAATGAAACCATTTAAGGATGGGTGAAGGCCTCAGTGAAATGTGAAAAGGCTTCTTCCAGAACACATAGGCACCATTCAGGGTTTGGGTGGGTGTTTTACAATCACAGTAGAGGCCTTTGGCTTATTAAAATCACTATTTTTCTGACCATTTAGCCTCTAAATGAAGCAGCTGAGAGAAATAACACCGTATTATTCCTGTAGCTTTCAGAAATCAATCCCGTAATTTCCATTTTTATCAACAGAACACATTCAGAGCAGAATTGGGGCCAAGTTACTGCCTGACTGGGTCTGGCCAATGATTCTTAAGCAATGACTTTCACAACCATGACCTCTTTCTGCTGAAGGGTTGTTGGTCTACCCGCCCCTGCTAGCCGAGGTGAACAGAGGGAGAGCCGTAGAGATGGAAGAGTCGGCCTGCCTGGAAAAGGGGGAGAGGGTGGGTGAAGAAGAATGGAGGGGGTCTCTGCAGAAGGGGCTCCAGGCTGTTAACTTTCTAACCCACCCCTCAGAGAGGCCTGCTGGCCGCCAGGACTGTTGTTATGCTGTGTGCGGTGTTGATGGTCTGTAATCCTTTGTCAGGGTAATTGACGGTGAAGTCTGCACTTTTGCAGCTAATGATAAATAGGGCTTTTAAAGGTTGTAATTTCTTGTTTAACCGATGCCAGTTGCAAATACTTTGTGCTGAGGAATAATTCCTCTGTGCCAAATAAAATACAGTGGAAGTCTGTGGCGTGTTTTTCAGCTTATTGTTAGTCTCAGCTTGTCTGACAGAGCACTTTCTATGCAGGAGATAAACGCTCAGGCCGTCCTGCTGCCAAGTTTAGTACAGAGAGGACTTTTCTTGTGGAAAGAGCTTTCCTGTTTCTCCAGCAAACATTCATACCTTTTTTTTTATGTTGAACTTTTAATTTTTATTCTTTTACAGAACTCTTTCAGAGAGGTAAACGTGTGGTTTCTTGACATGCAAGGGGTCCTTTGAGTTTTCAACGGCTCACTTCTTACTCTGGTCCCTCCTGGGGCTCCGCTTTGCATGCAGTTCCTCCAGGTCAGCGGCAAGGCAGGGCCCCTTGTGGGTTCACGGAAGCTGGACTAGGAGCAGTGGGTTGGGGAAGAGGGTCAGGAGGGGTCTGCCCACTTCAAGACCAAAGGGAAAGTGACAGTGAAAGAGACTGGAAGGGGGTGGACAGGAGAAAATAAGGGTTCCTGTGGGTTCCAGAGGGGGGTGGGTTGGCTTGGACTTGAATTAGGGTGACTGCCTTTAAAAATGAAACAAAGTGGCACAGTAAAAATACTGCCTCAAAGTACAAATGGACATACTTCTGGGGGTTTTGTATATATGTAATTATGTGTTAAATGTACCAGCAGAGTTAGCAATTTAAAAATATCCTAAGGTCAGTTTTTGGTTGTTGTTTTTTTTTCTGGTCCTATCTGGTATTATGCTTTGGACATTTTCATTCTTTACAAATCAAGTTGCTTGACCTGAGGCTCCTCAGGAGTCTGGGAAGTTCAGCAGAGCCTTTGGTGGGTTCGTGACTGCACGTTCCTAACAGAGGGGTGCACGGACTTTTTGGAGGTATATCTGGCCCATTTGGAAAGTCCCGCAGAGCTCTCCCATACATTACAGAACTTAGACTTCTTCATGTTCCGAATTTGCGCTTTGTACCCTTAGTAACTTGGATGCACATGGACTTCACAGATTGAAAGAAAGATGCGCAGGAGAGTTCCAAACAGGTCCAGATGGGAAATAGTGGGAGATGTGGACAGAGCTATTCTGGGGGAGGTTTAAGAATCAGAGAAGCCCCAAATGTCCTGGCCATGAAAAGCAGCAGGCAGGGATACATTCTTAGTCTCAACCTTCTGCATCGATAAAACATTGTTTGTCTCATGCCCAGCCAAAACCAAGCTCCCTGCAATTATCAGGGTGCTCTCTGAAAGGCAGAGCTACTCCGAGCACCCACTGCCCTGCTGTGAACCATTCCTGACTCCCCTGCAATGAAAGGGGGAAATCCCAGTGCATGCCCAGGGAGGCCCGGCCTTCCCCACGGCGGCACAAGACAGTCAAGGTTGTGTCGCTTACCAGCCCTGTGTTTCTGAGACGCTGCCTTTCCCGAACCTTTAAAATCAGAACAACATGCTCCTTCACAGGGCTGTAGTGAGGAATAAACGAGGTAAAACCTTCTGTTAGCAACAACTAATTCTGCTTTCTACCACTTTCTTCCATCAACTACAGTCTTCTTCACCTGGTCAAAATGCGTATTTTTCCTCAAAATCCAGTGCGATTAGGTATTCTTTTTCTGTAACTTTCCTTACACGTTAAAATACAAGTTACCCCTCCTTTATGCCATGACTTCATGGTGTTTGCCCTCCTTTATTTCACTTAGCTCATTTTTTTCGAAGTTACTTGGTTATATACATGGTTTTCTTACTAAAATGGTGAGCTCCTTGGGAAAGTGGAGGCCACTGACCTTCCATACTCAGCAGCCAGTGGGTGTTCAATACACGTGTGTTATACGGATAGAAAAAAATGGATTCATCATCGTAACTTTAATTTGAATTCCATGCTTTTAAGGCTCATATAAGCCTTGTGCATAAACTCAGTTTAATTTGTGGGAATCTGTCTCTTCCATCTCTACTCGGGCCAAATGCTTTGCTTGCTTTGTTCAAAGAATCACTCATGTGTCAGACTCCTCCCACCCCTGTGGAGCTGGGGTGCATGCATGCACTTGTGTGTGTGTGTGTGTGTGTGTGTGTGTGTGTGTGTATAAAGCAGACACATTACTGCTAACAAATGTGATTTCCATCACAAAAGTAACAAAAAGAGAACTATTCAATTTAATTTCTTAACTGGGTTAACCAGTTCCTTACAATTCAGGTTCCTGCCCTTGTTCATGTCAGAAGATACCAAATTTTTACTTGTTCTACATTGTTCTGTCACATGAGCACCCTCTGAAGGGTAAACACTCAAGTTTAAATTTCATTCTGACAGCACTTAAGGCAAAGACAGTATAATGTGGCTCTTCCATAAATGGCAAGAGTAGAGCATTTTAAAGAACTTGGGGATTCCAGAAAGCTGAGGTTGTGGCAGTCCAATGATTGATCACGCAGAGTGTGTCAGATGGGTCTTAGATCTACACAGTTGTCTTGTTCCTGCTGGCCGCATGCGTGATCAGATTGATGCTCCTATCATTCATTCTGGGAGGGCTTTATAAATGGTTGATCGGGAGAAGAATAGATGTATCTTGCAGGCTGTAAGTTCAAGTCTCAATTTTTTTTGCAAGATTGAATTCTCAGAAGTGTTTCTCTGAACTAAACACCTCTCATGAAAATCACGATTGCAACCCAGTCATATCAAGAAGTGGGTCTATTTATCTATCTCAATTTCTCAGTTAAAATGATACCCAACGCACTCTCACTAACCAATATGCACTTCTTAAAAGTTTTTCCATTTTTAAATTGTTTTGGGAAGGCAATTTCATGACCTCTGCGTTTTCTAAGGATCTCTGATTCTAAGAAAGGCAAGTCAAGTGTTTTACAACTTGGTCTCTGTAGCCAAACGACCAGGAGTCATGCATCAGCCAAGTGCCCCTTGGTCAGGCTGCTCAACCTCTCTCAGCCTCAGTTTCTTCATCTGCACTATGGGGATGATGATAACATAACCTCTTAGGGTAGTGAAATATGAACACCTAACAGTGGTTCCTGGCAAATAGTGAGTACTCAGAAATTGTTTTATTAAGAAATACTTATTAAGTACTTTCTTGGGAAATAATATCTCACATTATATTAGATGAAAAGTATATAAGGAAGATACAAAATATTGTCTCTGCCTTCACAGTTATGATATTATATAATAATTATATAATCATATAATTAAAGTTATATAATAGAATTCTATAATAATCTAATAATGTCTTATTTATATGCATACTGTTTTTAGAAAATCATCTTATTTGTACCTGACAACAAATATATAAGACATTTAGCTTGAAACCCCAAGGTCACCAGCTTAAGCACAGGGTCGCCAGCTTGAGCATGGGATCATAGACATGATCGCGTGGTCACTGTCTTCAGCCCAAAGGTCACTGGCTTGAAACCCAAGGTCGCTGGCTTTAGCCCAAGTTTGCGTGGCTTGAGTAAGGGGTCACTGGCTCGGCTTGAGCCCCTGGTCAAGGCACAAATGAGAAGCAGTCTGAAAAACTAAGGTGCCACAACTATGAGTTAATGTTTCTCATCTCTCTCCCTTCCTGTCTGTCTCTTTCTCTCTCTCTCTCTCTCTCTCTCTCATAAATAAATAAATAAATAAATAAATAAATAAATAAATAAATGACATTTAGAAGTTTTTTCTCTATTTCTTGGTAAAGAAACTGGAGCTTAGGAAGGATGCGTGAGTGTGCTGACAGGAAGTGACAGAGATGGGACTGTCTCGGGGCTCTGTCTCCTACATAGTGTCACTCGCGACCTACACCTGCATCTCCCTGTAGCTACTGGGACCGAAATACACAGTGAACAAAGACGACAACGTGACCACGTATAACAATGTGCTACACTGTATGAATCCAGCACTCGGGGTAATCAGAGTTCAAAAAAAGAGAATAATTAATGTGATATAGAGAAGTTGGGAAAAATAAAACGCAATTTTAATTAAAAGTAAAATGTTGCTACACGTTGGTTTCCTATACATTAACTTAGATAAATGGCGCTATCCTTTGTTTGGCTAAACTGTTCTAAATTATTAATATTTTTTTCTGCTTAAAATTGTATTAAGTGCTCTTTTCTTCCAACAGAAAGACACTTGGAATATAAATGAAATAGCATATGTGAGGTGTTTTATGATCTTTGGAAGAAAGGCGCCATAGACATGCAGCCTCTCGACCCTCAGAAGTTATGAACTCAATCACATTGTCTCTGGCTAATGGAGTTCAGGCCCCTCCAACTGCACAGAGAACAAAGTGGGGAACACAGGTTTCTAGTTCTTTCTCTGAGGTTCGAAAATCTCTCGGCTGTGGTTAACTTTTGGCTTGAAACCACAAAAAACACACTCTGAAGATTCATCATACCCAAAGGTTAAGCAGGGTACACAAGATGGAACTGATTTATTGGCCATTGGTCACTGCCGTCATTGTATAGGACTGGATGCGAACTTGCCTTCTCAGCTGTGCTTTATCCTTAAAGGAACCCCGGGAAGCAAGTGGGACTTTGGAGAACTGGTGGCATACATCTTCCTGTCTCCTGTCCCGGGCTCCCACAGGGATGCTATCGGAGAAACTCACCTTCGTGATGTCTTTGTTGAAACAAATGGGAGACAGATTTGCACCCACAGATCTGCAGCCTGTCTTTAATAAGAGTATCCACTAAACTTTTCTTAATCCCGAATCTTAGATTTATGCTCGGTCTGGGGAATAAATTGTTTTTCTGGATGCTCTCCTTTTGGAAGAGGCATCACCGTGGAATCTAACTAACAGGCCCAGATTCTGTTGTTATTGGATCCCTGGTAGCATTATTTTTCCAGCCTTGACAAGAAGCTACTTTTGTAGCGGGGCCCATAAAACTTACCTAGCGGCTTGGTCTGGAGTTTGAAAACATATACTGCAATGGTTCCAAAGTCTCACATCTTACTTGGGTCCTAGTGAAACAGCATCCGTGTATGAACACTCAGAATTTAATGGAAGACCGTCCTTGGTATTTCATCTTTAATGCTCTTGCTCCTATTTTTTTTTGCCACTTTTCCTCCTCCACGTCTGCATTCTGCTGTAATTTAAGACCCCTCACTGATAGAGCACTTGGTTGTACCAGCCAGCACAACTTGCCAATTGACTTCACTTGGAACCTTACACTCTCTGCCTTGGTTTACTTAAATTTTAAACATCTGAAATATCTATTTAAAATGCTCCTTTTGTTGTTGTTTACAGCTGAGTCCAACTGGCACTGACATCACATGAGCCATTGTCTGGGAGCTGCTACATAGAAACTGATATGTCCAAGTGAGTTACCAGATGTAGCTGGCAGGAGACTAGGTACTGATATGTCTTAGCATTGTTAGTGGGCTCTACAGCAAGCCCAAACCAGGAAGGGGTTTCCCGATGCCACAGGCTGGTCTTTTCCACTCTGGGCACTGGATCTGCTTCTGGTTCTCATGGTCATGGCACTGCTGCAGGTCTACCCATGATGCTCTGCGCTGAGTCTCATGTACACCCACAGAGATACCCCTCCCCTTCTCCCACCCCACACATGTATTCAGACATATCGGGAGAAATACATCCCCCATCTTTAAATGTCAGATTATTTTGCCGAACCAGGCGGTGGTGCAGTGGATAGAGCATCGAACTGGGATGCCGAGGACCCAGGTTCGAGATCCCGAAGTTGCCAGCTTGAGCGTGGGCTCATCTGGTTTGAGCAAAGCTCACCAGCTTGGACCTAAGGTCGCTGACTTGAGCAAGGGGTTACTCGGTCTGCTGAAGACCCACGGTCAAGGCACATATGAGAAAGCAATCAATGAACAACTAAGGTGTTGCAACGAAAAACTAATGATTGCTGCTTCTCATCTCTCTCCATTCCTGTCTGTCTGTCCCTATCTATCCCTCTCTCTGACTCTGTCTCTGTCACTGTAAAAAAAAAAAAAAAGTCAGATTATTTTAAAATTCCAGAACTTTATAAAACAGTTTTTCATCTTTACTCTCTTCTGCTAAATACCTGAATGAACATTTTCTTTTAAAATCACCTAAAAGAAAATAAGAATCCATGCAAATGTTGAAATTACCTCGATAACCCTGATGTTATTTAAAACATCAAGAACAGGCCCTGGTCAGTTGGTTCAATGGTAGAGTGTTGGCCCAGTGTGTGCAAGTTCTGGGTTCGATTCCTGGCCAGAGCACACAGGAGAAGCACCCATCTGCATCTCCACCCTTCTCCCTCTCCTTTCTCTCTATCTCTCTCTCCCTCTCCTGTAGCCAAGGCTCCATTGGAGCAAAGTTGGCCAGGCCGTTGAGGACGGCTCCACAGCCTCCGCCTCAGGCGCTAGAATGGCTCCGGCCACAACAGAGTAACGCTCCAGATGAGCAGAGCATCACCCCCTGGTGGGCATGCCAGGTGGATCCGGGAGTCTGTCTGCCTCCCCACTTCTAACTTCAGAAATATACAAAAAAATAATAAAATAAAAGAAAAATCATCAAGAGCACTGCAGATTTGACTACAGAAATGCATATCTATGGAATTATATACAATATAATATGTGGTTAATTCATTAACAAATTCATATATTCCAAAATTAGAGATCATTAGTAAATAAACATGTATATATAAATATATATATTATTATAATCTTCTTTGCACAAATTTATTTATTGGTTAAGTATTTGAAGAGGACTTTATAATTGAAAATCAGAAAGTTATGAAAAACAGTCTACTACCATTCCCCACTTGACAGTAACAGAACTGGAAAAGTTACATTCTTAAAATCACATTACTGAAAAAAAGATCACATGACTCTTTAGGGCCAGACAGAGTGAGGACCCAGGTTCTTTGACTTCTATCATTATATAAAGTTGTCTATGATAAAATTCTATGAAAGAAACTCTTATAAACATTGGATTGTTAAAAACATAGGAAAGGGCATAAAATCACTATTATGTAAATCTGATCTGTGGCCTATGACAAATTACGAGATAATCTTTGATATAAAAAATGGGTTCTTCCAAGTGAAGATGTTACCATCCTGATGTCACTTGGTGACCGACCACCCAGGCTCAGTGCCTTGCTTTCTTTAAGATGAGCTGGAAATGGTGCTAAAGCTAGAAGTAGAAGTTTCCAGGAAAAAAATCATAATAATCTCCTAGCCAGGAGATTTACCCCTGACCTGTAGTAGAGAAAGAAGTTCAATGATGCTCTCAAGGGAGGTTTTGACCCTACCCCTAGAAAACCAAATAAAGCAACGGAAAGGACCTGAGCAGGGGTCTTCAAGATACATCTGAATAGCTACAAGGGGCAGATTTACTTCTGGATAACTCCCTCTGTCCTGGGATAAAAGAAGTTGTTAATGTAGCTTATCGTGTCCCCACTTTTGCCCCAATCAGTTACCATACACACACTTTCTTGAACTGACTTATAGCAACATTGTGTTGATTTTCTCAATATCTTCTACCTACACACCTGATGCATACATATTTTTTCTGAGTCTCCTGAGTTTGTAAAATCTTCTAGTGCAGTAGTTGGCAAACTCGTTAGTCAACAGAGCCAAATATCAACAGTACAATGACTGAAATTTCTTTTGAGAGCCAAATTTTTTAAACTTAAACTATATACATAGGTACATTCCTTATTGAGGTAGCGCCTGCACGTGGTATTTTGTGGAAGAGCCGCACTCAAGGGGCCAAAGAGCCGCATGTGGCTCGTGAGCCCCAGTTTGCCAACCAGGGTTCTAGTGTATTCCTAAAATACTTTGTTTTAAAGGTATTGACTTCCAGTAAATTAACCCTGTCATCAAATCCTGTGCCATTTTAACTGGAGTTATAAAGGAACCGAGAAGAAAGGAGAAGGCTGGCACATGAAAGTCCTACTGGCAGTTGGGGAAGAGTCTGGGTTGGAAGTACACACTAGCTTGGTTTATTTTTCCTCCTGGTTCAACATATTGTCATCAAAGTCCTTTCTTGGAAAGTAATTTAAAAGTTGGAAAACATGTAAAAGAGTGGACATATGAGAAAAGAAAAAGAATGTAGAAAGAAGTGTTGGCATTAAAGGCACATCAGGGGCCTTGGCTGGTTGGCTCAGTGGTAGAGCGTCAGCCCAGCATGTGGATGTCCCAGGTTCAATTCCCGGTCAGGGCACACAGAAGAAGCGACCATCTTCTCCACTCCTCCCTCTCTTCCTCCTCTCTCTCTCTCTCTCTCTCTCTCTCTCTCTCTCTCTCTCTCTTCCCCTCCTGTAGCCATGGCTCGATGAGCGAGTTGGCCTTGGGCACTGAGGATGGCTCCATGGCCTCCACCTCAGGCACTAAAAAATGGCTCGACTGCTGAGCAACTGAGCAAGGGTCCCAGATAAGCAGAGTATCGCCCCCTTGTGGGCTTGCTGGGTGGATCCCAGTCAGGGCACATTCAGGAATCTCTCTGCCTCCTTTCTTCTAAATAAATAAATAAATAAATTTAAAGGCATATTGGAAACAGATGCCAAGGAAAAGAATGATTTAGGTGATGACTAAAAAGTCATTGTTCTTATTTTTAGTTAACTTTTCTAGTTAAATCTTCTTTTTAACCAATAAAACTTATTAGATCTTTCCTCCATTCTGGGTTCTTCCTGTTATGAGTTGAGCAGTATGATTCTTCTCGCCAACTTTCAGATGATGAGTTGGAGGAGGTGGCCATGACATGAGTCACAGTGACACACAGATTATTCATAGGTTTCCAGTCCAGGCAGACAGAATCACCTATTAATAAGGAGTTCCTTAGGGCTGTTCAGCAACAGGGGACATGATTCAGTGGAATAAGACTATTCCACATGGACTTTTGGGTGTTTAATCCAAACACTTCTTTCCCCCTATGACTTTAATGCATCATCTTCCTTACAAGTTAAAATAGTCACAGATCCCTGGAGAGGAAATCACCATATAATTAAGGTTTAGGTGTGGCTGACAGGCAGTAATGTTCCTGTATGCTGGGGAACAAATTAGCCAGGCTTTTGCCCAAGCTACTTTGCCAGGGACAGGGGATAGAAGACACAGTGACTAGAAATGACAAACTAGAATACAACCTAAAGCTAAGCATATATTTTTTGGAACAGAAATAACTGTACTAGGTCATGTCTAAATGGTCAGTAATTCCAGATGTGCTATCATTATCAAAGTCAAAGATGTTTTGGGTGCAACTAAGATGAATAAGGTTCTGTTCTGCACACTCTGTCCACCTGCCTCCAAGGCTTACCTTCTCACTGGAGAGATAATTACTGATGCAAAGTCATGCACAAGAAGTTCATGGAAGACCTGCATAACCCATGCTTCTGGAATGTACATGCCTTCGAGAGAACGCAGTAGGTCTTTATAATGGGAAGACCTGTGTGCCAAGACTTTACAGGAATGCATCATGGAAAGGGGCACCAGGCTTGGTGGCCGTGTGTGACTTGACCAGGGTGTGGACAATAGGCGTTTTCGCCACACGCAGCTAACGTGTTCATTTCACCATTCAAAGAAAGGTGCCTGAAGGAGGCCAGGCACTAGTGCTAAGTGCTGGATACCACTTTTCACAAGCCAGGAAAGGTTCCCGCCCTCATGAAGTGCATCCTGTAGTGTGAAACAATATCGGTAATTATAGATCCACGTGTGTTACACAGCAGATGGCTCAGCTGCTGGAAGGAGAATAATGAGGGGAAGGACACCTCTGGTTGGTGATCCGAAAAGGTCGCTATGAAGTGCTGACAGGTGTAAACTGAGACTTGGGGAGGGAGAAGGAGCCATCAGGATATGGAATCAGTAGATAAGCTGAGGCCTAGGATGTGCTATTTGACAAAAAAGAGACAAAGTCAAAGAAGAATATAAATGAAAGACAAGGAAAATGTGCTTTTGTCACCACTATCAGTAGCACAAAGGATGAATGGAGTGACAAGTCACAGTACAGCTCAGAAATGGATGCTGAGCTTCCAGTAAGACAGAGAGGCGTATGCAGACCATGTCTTCTGACCTACCATCCACTCTGGTCTCTCTGTCCTCCTCCCCTGCCCATCGCTGCTCTGATGGCCACCACATCTATTAGAAGATCCCTTTTCTGTTGTCACTTTGCTTTTCCAGTGCTGTGACTTCATTCCCCAGATCAGTTATAAAATGCCATGAAGGTGAACTACCTGTAATTTTTCTCTGTATTTCTCAGAGCACCTGCTTGCCTGGTGTGTAGAAGATGCTCAATAAATTCTTATTCAAATGAATGAATAAGGTGTTAGTGAGAGGGTGTCAAGGTCAAGACTGAGTGTGACCATTGTTAGTGGCACCAATTTGAGAATTAGCCTAAGGTGGTTGATCTAGACAGTGGTCTCAGCAAGCCTACTGCCGCCCAAACCAGGGTTAAGAGGTCAAGGCTGGTAGAAGAAAGAAAAGAAAGAGCAGTTAGTCCCATTTCTGTTAATAAATTGAAAGGTTAGAATAACTGTCTTTTGGAAACCTCTCTGGTTTCCTCCTTCTCTAGATTGTGCTTGTAGGTGAATTAATATAAATAAAGATTCATGTTCATTTTGATTTGGGGACTTATCTCTGCGGAGTGCTCTGGGCATGAAGGAATGGATCCAACACCTAAGCTTTCTCCAGGCACATGTAATTATAGTATAGTTCTCATCTGACATATTTTCTAGCCAAAGGTTTTCTAGGACAAAGACAAAAAAACAAGGCAAACCAAAAACACAGCAACAGAAGGGTATGAGTCAGTCATTTCGTTAAACAAACAATTCAAGTTTTCTACTGAAAACAAAATCAATCCTAAAAACCGATGATTCTACATTTGAGAGCAATCTTAGCCCCCTAGCCCAACCTATAATTTTTGCCAGTAGGCCACTATGGCCCGCATTGCCAATTTGTTCTGTAAACCTTCTGAGTCAGAACCTGGGCCTCCTGATTATCCGATCCAAAATTCTTTCCACAACTGTTCCACACGAGAGTTTAAAGGAAAACATAAGATGTGTTTACTGAGTCTGTTACTTTTAAAAGCATGTGTCGCTTCTATATCTTAAAGCAAACCACTTTACAGACAAGAAAGTCGAACCCTCGAGAGATTAAGTTGCAGTGTGGTCCCTTCCTCAGAAAATGCCCAGCTTTCAACCACTGTTGACACTCTGGCTTTTCCTCTTCTTGAAAGAGAATTTTAATTTCCCTTCATTCAAACATTATTTTAAAATGCCACGTTTCTTACGGTGACCATGCTGGTGCATGTCTGTCCTCATGTCAGTCTGCTACGGAAGGCGGGAGCGACACCTGAGAGGGGCTTCCCGCTCGGCCCCTGCTAGGCTAGTCCACGGTGTCACCGCGCAACCCCGGGCTCCTCCTCTTCCTCCTGTGACGAAATGCTGATGTTCTTCTGTCCCTTCCGGCTTTCTCTGCTATTGGCATCTTGTCCTTTTAACTTGAGATGAAGAAGGATCGGGAAGCACAAGCCATGCTTCTGTTGTCAGATGGTCAAAGGCCGCACACTCACCTACGTCATGCTCCAGTAAAGGAGTCCTGTCCTTTCGCCGCCGGCCTTCCGGAAGCTGGGCTCACTCAGCATCCTCTCCTCCACTGCTATCTGCTTTCGATTTTGTTTCCTTTTAATCTGGTTTTTATCAGATTTTTTTTCTTTAGAACATTGAAACTTATTACTTAAAAATGAATCATTAAAAAAAAAATTGACTTAGGGCGGCCGCCTCCAATGAGGAGACACAAGCTTCTACTGCTGATGTCAAGATGGATGTTAAGTCTTTTACAAAATGACAACAGCCTCACTACAAAGGGAGACCACTGCCAGAAGAAGGCAGCACCGTAGGGCTCATCGGCAGCAGCTCTGTTTGTCATCTCGGCCGGATACCAGGCATCTGCACGGGGACCACACACCTGGAATACGGCGAGTTTAGGAAGCTTTTAAAATCTCGGTCAGAACGCACTCTTTTCCCAGAACTCAGCCTTCCTGGGTTTCTTTTTATCCCTTTGGAATTTACCAACGCATTCCAACATTTAGGAAAAAAAAAATCACTGAACAAATATTGAGTAATATGAGCCAACTTTTGTGTTTTTAGACATGTGGCAACCAAATTAGTCAACCCAAGGTGAACAGGCTGGGAAAGCGTTCAGTTTGCATGGCCTGGTTTGAGCCCTTGGTCTTCTTTTTTGTTTCCTGGCTTTTTTTTTTTTAAACCTTATTTCTCATGAGATTATTTGTTAAAGGCACCAATTGCTTACCTGTTTTGAGTGCTAGAATCTGCCTGCTTTCTGAATGTTTCTTTTCAAAACCTAAATTGAGAAAGAAAAACTGGCTTGTCAGGAAGCCAGGAATTGACTAGCAGCAGAAAAGTGTCCCAAATGGGACTTTTTGGACAAACTTCTAGGCATAATTTCCATGTGCAATTTTCCATGTCTCGGTTCTTGATTTTTGAAGCTCCCCCCCCCCATTTTTCAAGCTCCCTAGATATCAATTATGTTCTCCATCAAAACTGTCATCTCAACATATTTGAATGGTTGTCTTACTTCCTCCTCAGTTACGCTGCAATAGGAACCTTACTGAATAGTCAAATCCCCGCAGAGTGAACAGAAAGAAAAGGAACAATGGGTTTTGACACGTCCGTGTCCAAGGGGAACTGTTACCCCTCTGACCAAATAAATGCCTGTGATGTGTCAGACTATCTGTGCTGTGTGTTCGTCAGATTTTCAAATGACTCTAGGAAGTAGGTGGCCTTATTTCCATTATATTGTTTTGAAAATTGAGGCTCAAAGAGGTGAAGTGTCTCACCCCACGCCACACAGCCGAAGAAGTCACAGGATCTGCAGGGGAATGAAGGTTGTTCTGATTTCCAAGCCGGTTAACTTTTCACACTGTTCTGCTGTGCCCCTCCCCCAGTTATATATATCGTTTAGTTGGGCCTAATTAAAACTTTCTTATTTTTCACTTTTTTTTGTCACCCAGAAGTGAACTGAAATATGAGTCAATAAATGGTTCGTGCATAGAGAAACCGGGAGTAGGTTACACGGCCAAAGCCAGAATTTTTATCAAAAAGAGGGTATTCTATTCAGTAACTGAATTCCTGTAACCATAATCTCAATAGATGACTTATTTCGTGTCTGACTATTCATCTGTATTTGCCGAGCGTAAGAGCCTCGATCAAATACAAACATAACCTTTGTATTTTATAGTGACGGAGACTGAGTCCCGTGGAAAATGCCTGCATGGGAGACACTGTGAACATGGCCCCCGCGGATAGGGCTCCAATGGAGGGCTGCACAAAAGGCTTGCTTTACACTGCCAGACATCCTGGGGGTTCTGATCAGGAATCCCTCAGAAGAATGTCTGATAAGCTAGAGCGGATAAGACGAGATGGGCTGTATTAGCAGGTGGGCTCCGTAGAACCGGGCTGGTCCTGGAGAGGTGACGGCAGTGTGGGATGATGAACGCACACGTGCAACAGCAACTGCAGTGTGAGCCTCCCGCCCTGGGCAGGGCTTTCTGTTTCCGAGGAGGGCTAGCTACCCCACGGAGCTCAGCTCTGAGCTGTGCCTACATGAGCTGCTCTAACTTTAGCCAGAGCCATGACTCGTCATTGTGCTCCAAACCATTCAAACTACTGTTACCGAAAACTTTCTGGAGCATTTTATTCTCCAGGGAAAATATGTCCCTAAAATCACATTTAAGGTGATTTAGTGCCTTTTTTTTTTAAGATTTAGGACCAACACTCGATTAAAAATAAACCTGTGTCTAGGTCAAGTCAACAGTAAAAAGAAAAAAAAAATCTATGCACATCAAAGACCATCACAGAACATTCCAGGTCTGGCGGCGGTAATGTGATAATGTGCCCGTCTGTGCAGGCAGAGCCCGGGCCCCCTCTGACAGAGGCTGGGAGTCAGGGGCGAGGGATGCTAGGGGTGCCATTGAGAAGGTGTGGGTGTCCTGATAACGTCGGCTTTGGCCGTTGCGATGTGCTGAGCTCGGTCTACACTGCAGTGGTCGGCCCAGGGAGGTGACCCATGTGCCACTTAACAGGAGCCCATATTAAAAGGATGCTGTCCTAATTGCAAGTGGAACTCCGTGTAACCAGAGAAACGCAAATGGATGCCGCAGCTCTCTCTCGCTGCTTTTCATAGGCCTTGCAATAAAAGCTAAAACAGTTTTTAGTGGCTTTTGCAATTATACCTCCCTTCAATTTTCTTAAGGTTACAGGGCCTGAACCACACAAATCCCATTAAAGTAAGTAGTTGTTGTGCAATGGAGGTCCTTTGAAAACATTCTTCCATGCCCATAAAATGATCAGCGGCTGCTCTTTAGATCCGCCGGCCTGCCATGTTTTCAACCAAAAGTCAGAGGACGAGCTTTGATGTGGCCACTGGTTTCTGCTACTGAAGCTGGCGTTCTACCTTCTTGCATCAGAATTCTTCCCAAATTGATGTGACTCGGGCACCCAAAACACACTTCTGCAGATTTTATTCCTAAAATATGTTTCTGCCGTACCTTGAAATTACATTTGGCATCCCGGATTTGGACTCTCCAAGGCTCCCTCCCACACCATAGAGAGCAAAAGAGGGTCAGGGTCTTGGGGAAGCCGGCACGGCGAGAGCAAGGCCCTGGTGGGTAGGGACCCCAGCGTGCTGCCTGGTCGTGAGGACAGCGCTTCTCGCCGTCTCCTCCACCACCTTTGGCAGCCCTGTGTGGAGTCTGGAGTGAATTTCACGCTGGAGCCAAGGTCAGAGCTAGTGCTCTCTTTAGCCTGGAATTGAATGTGCCAGCGGCATCCTACCTAGGACTCAGGAGAACTGTTTCACATGTCTGCTAACACCCTGACCCACCGACAAGACCTCTTCGTCCTGTGTTTTCCCATTTGCTTCAGTCAGCCCTCGACGGAGGACTGCTGTTCTAGACAGGCGTAAAGATGGAGGACCTGTCTCTAGATCTGATGCCTCACCTGTTTGAAAAAGAGGCCAAGTAAAAGGTGTCCCTCACCATGTAAAATTACTCACCGACGAAAGACAGTGTTGGCCTTATTCTTTGCTGTGCACTGCTAAATAGAATAAATGGACTTCAGATATGACTCAGATGAGTTGGCGAGGTTCTAATTTCCTGGGACTGCTTCTATACCACCATACAATCTTAATTCTCCACATCTTATTGCCATTTAACATTAGCTAGAGAGCCTCCTCCTCTTCCACAGGAATACCTGACGGCATCGAGGTGCCAAAACATTTTACACGGAAAGAACTGAACCATAATTTTAGCCCAAGTATTTGATTCTATACATACATATATATATGAATTTAGAGAATGGAGTGATCAGCAAAGCTGTATAGAGGAGGTAAGATTTGATATGCGTCATGGGAGACAGATTTAGAACTGGGTCCTGAAATGAGAGGAAGCGCCATATGTATGGGTTTGGGGACAGGACGGGGGTGGACCAGCGTGCTGAAATGAGCCTGTGCATGTTTAATTGATGAAGCAAGGGCTTGCAGAGGACAGTGACACGGAAAAGTCAAGAGCAGCTGGGTCAAAGTAGCTCTTCTAGATGAGGATGGCTGCATTTCTCTAATGGCTCCTCTGGTAGGAATAACAACATGTGACTCACGTGGACCTGCTTTCTTAGACCCCCTTTGTATAACTGGGACAGACAGCCCTGCCGTTCCCACACAGTTCTCCCAAGGTAGCACTCTCTCGTTCCGCCTCCTGCTCCACTGGTCCTCTCACGCACAGCACATACATCATCACCTGCTCTGCAGGCCGGCAGGGCATTCGGAGTCCCAGCTCTACCTGACCGACCGGTATTGTCAATTGTGATTTGGGGCAAGTCACTTTATTCTTCTAGGTCTCCTTCACCTCGTCTGTCAAACAACAGGGTTTGAATTAGACAATTTTCTGGTTTCATTTGCTGCTAATATTTTATGATTCGTGATTCCACCTGCTTAATAAAGATACTTTGCTTGTCTTTATTAGAAAGCTCATTGATAACTTTGTACTTGCAATTCACGACCATTGATAACATGCATCGTCATCCACAAATCCATAAAACACCTTGGATTTGAAACATTAGGATTTTGGTTAAAAAAAATGCATCCATGTCCCATGTTACTATCCCGCAGCTCCATGGACCCTACCCACCTCAGAATTCCCAAGAAGGAGCTTGGTTACCACTGTCCCCTTGGACATCAGCATTCTCAAATAGCATGTTTCAAAGTCAACCTTCACTGTCGCTGGTGTCACCAGAAAGCTGGTCTTCCAGCAGTGATAACAATTCTCTGCTTCCTCTCCCTCATTGGTCTAAGGTCCAATGAGCTGAGCACTAACGCCCCATTCTTAAGCCTCTGCGGTGTCTGTGTCCCCTCTCGTGCTGCGGCAGACACTGCGCGGGGCCCTGAGCTCGTGTGTTTGTGGGGAAACCGGGACTCCTACTTTGTGCCACATTGAGCAAAGACAGGCGAGCCCGGGGCAGCTGCTCCAGCTGTCGTTGTTGCTCCCTCACTGTCTCTTTCTATTAGACTCACACTTGGAAGGACATTTGCCAGACCCAGACTCCCTGGACCCCTGTTACTCGTGCGTCTTTTCTCGCCTTCTGCACGATCCGGACTGGTGTTTTCATTTGTTAAAAACAACAAGAATGTTTGCTGGGAGAGTTTTGATGGAATGGTCTCAGGTCATCATAGCTATTTAGTCTCCGTCAGAAACTACAACCCCCATGTCAGGGGAGCTGTGGTTGATGGTGGACAGTCTGTGGGATCTGAGTGAACAGTGGGAAGATGTCAAAGTACCACTGAGGGATTCTGTGGCGGGTATTAGAACTAAGGACAAAACACAGAGTGCGCTAGTTCGTGGTCACGGTGCGGCAGCCCATGAAGAAGCAGGCTTCCACAACAGCGCCTAGCGCTGAGACTTCGTAGTTATTCCAGAGAAAGCAAACCAACCATGGCATTGGTTTAATAAGGGATTCCCTTTCTATTATTACAAACAATAGCCTACAGTCTGCCTAACTGGGGTAGGTATGGAAGCTAGGGATTTTTTACAGACTTCATTTTAGCAGGAATATCCAATGCAGGTTGTGCTGGTACTATAAAGGCCCGGACCACCTAGAGAGGCTGTAAGGACAAGACATATAGACCGGTAGGCGAAGAAATCTGGGAAGGAGAGCGGGAATACCAGGAATGAGTCCAACTATGCAAGTAGGAAGAATACAAAGACATGCACTGATCCTCGGTGCTTGCGTGCTCGTGTTCATAGTGTTGTACACAAATGTTGCTAGTAAATGGTGTACTCAAGTATGTGGGCTGGACTTCTCCAGCCTTGAGAGAGCCCAGAAATCATGATAATTAAATTAGCTCCATTCTCAAGATGCTGCCCATCTAACCCTGTTACTGAGTGTGTCACAGAAGGCCATTCAAAGCCAAGCCCCTGGTCGAGGTACAACAAAGCCAGAGAGGTGGTGGGCCGTGACCGACCACGAAGCCGAGGGAATGACTGTCAGGGGCTCCCAAGCTGGAGGAGTGTGGCTGAGATCAAACAGGTGTTATCCCCCCATAGAAAGAGCGTTTAAAGACAAGAAAAGTTTCCCATTTTCCCTGGGAACAAACTCAACAAGCACTTACTATATCCAGATGCTCTAAGAAACAGGCTGCATCTGTCCTACGCTCTGAAGGCAACCCTGGTGAGGCAGCCCCAGGAGGAAGAGGGCTCTGATCCACACGACTCAGGAGCCTCAGTTGTCGGGCACGGGACTCTTGAGCGGGAGCCCCCAGGTGTAAGCTACACAGTGAATGACACGCAGGTCTAGGTTATCCCCTCAGTCTGTAAGACGGATAGTATTAGAGCCCAGCAGGCGTCATTTTTACTGGGACATCGGGAATGGTGCTGGCAGTTTCCCTGAGTGTGCTGCGTTTCCAGTCGGGGAGGATCAGGGCCTGACGTGTTGGGAAAACAGTGAGAGTCGCTCCTGTGGAGTGTGGAGCAGGGAGCTGCGCTCAGCTTCCTCTCTGTGCTCCGGCCCCCATGTTCTCTCTGGGAGAGGGAGCTGCTGGGAGTGTCTGTCCAGTCCACCAGGCGCACGTGACTGAGGCCTCAGCAGCTCGCCCTGGACATCTCCGCTGCTCGGGCCCTGCGTGGCGTGGGCCTGGGGGTGACGGCTCGGCGGGGGGTTAGCACAGCTGGCGTTCCACCCGCTGCACATAGCCATCGCTCCTGGGCTGAGCGGGGCAGCAGGCCAGGAGCACAGGACTCTTGACCACCAGGGACTGCCTGGGGGCAGTGGTCGGCAAACTCATTAGTCAACAGAGCCAAATATCAACAGTACAACAATTGAAATTTCTTTTGAGAACCAAATTTTTAAACTTAAACTACTTAGGTAGGTACATTCCTTATCGAGGTAACGCCTGCATATGGCATTTTGTGGAAGAGCCACACTCAAGGGGCCAAAGAGCAGCGTGTGGCTCGCGAGCCACAGTTTGCCGATCAGGAGCCTGGGGGATCGGCTCGCCAGGGTACTTCCGGGGGAACACAGAGAAAACCAACGAGGAACTGGACGGGCAAAAACTTGGGGTCACGATTCTCCTAAGGACAGTAAGGTGCTCAGGCCTTAGAACTCCACTTTGGAACGGAACTATGTCAGAGGCCTCTCAGTGCTGTCCCCCGTTTCTGAGTCCTCATGGGTGACAGGGTGAGTCCCAGGTCACTGTCAGCTTAGGTGGAGGGTGCTGCAAGCACCAGCCCTGGTCTAGGCTGAGGCCTCGGCAATGGCACGGAGCCCGGAAAACATGCAGTTAGGAACTGCTGACTTGTCCGGGAGGATGCATGGTCAAACAGAATGCCCTCCAATCAGTTTGAAGATGGCTTTTCCTCTAGAGCTCTGCGTTTGTGTTTAGGTGGGTAGTTGAGAAGATGGAACCAAGGACTGGTTGTTCTCCTTGGTTAGGAAACTGTACAAATGAACATAATATTATCTGAGACATGTAATGTCCAAAACAACCTACTCTTTCTTCCCCGATTCTAGAGAAGTCCCAAGAACACGGGCAGCAGTAACATTTTCCTTTAGCCTCTTTGACAACACAGGCTTCACAGAGCATGTGAGAAATGTCCCTCGGACAGCTCAGGTCTGGTCCCAGAACTGCTGGGGTCCCTGGCACAGGACTTTATGGGCACCTCCCCCCACGTTCACACACTGAAAGTGGTGTTTGGCTATAGCACATTTGCAAAGATGTGAGCCAAGGAAACACGACCACACTGTAGATAGATGCACAGCCAAGAAGGGGAAGTAAGGATGACCCCCTCGGCATGGCTTTAGCTCCTTACTGCCGTCTTCTCTTCTAGACGACCAGCTGAACTCGGAGGAGAAGAAAAAGAGGAAGCAGCGGAGGAACCGGACCACCTTCAACAGCAGCCAGCTGCAGGCCCTGGAGCGCGTCTTCGAACGGACCCACTACCCCGACGCCTTCGTGCGAGAAGACCTCGCCCGCCGGGTGAACCTCACTGAGGCCCGAGTGCAGGTAAGCACAGCCTTCCGCTCCCGGAGCGCATCCCAGAAGACCGCTTAACAGCAGGAGCTGGGGGGCCGGACCGCGGCTGGTGCGCCAGGAGGGCAGGACCAGTCTCGGGTGTGTTCCTTTAGGCAGCATAGCATTCTTACTAGGAATCAAATCGGATGCCTTCCGGTGGGGTCGGGTCCCTCCTCCTCGTTTTGCACCCTTCCGGATTCATGATATAAATCCAGTCCAGCTCAGTGCTTGCCTCTGCATCCCCTAGATTTCAATTTGAGCTTTAAGGTGAACTGAGACTTGAACCCTCTGACCACCACCGCAGTTTTCCTGCCCAGACTGTGGGACTATACGAACCTTCAAGAAACGTGTTATGAATGCACACAATCACGGGCACGGGTGGAAGTGGGAAACGCACACTAAGACCTTGCTTTAGGAACCTGTGTGAAGAGCACATTTAAGCGCAGGATTCTGAGTTTCCGTGGACGAAAGCAGGGTAATGGCATACAGACTGGCAGGCGAAGAGAGGACAATTCTAACTTTAGTGCCATGACACACCCACTACAAGGAGAACACAACCTATGATTAGTGTTAGGATGATCACATAACTCATACCACTTGAGTCCTTATTATCTGAGATTTTTTTACCTAAGCAAAGCTGCTTCGTCCTCACACCAATTCAATGGCATGGTTAGTATTCTGCTTCATATAGGTGAGAAAACAGGCACAGAGTGCTGAAAGGGTTTTGCCCAATGTCACACAGCGAGGAAGTAGCTAAACCAAGATTTGAGCACCGTGCTTCTAAGCACTACAGTAGACTTTGGATAAATGAGTGTCTCCTAACTAAATGCTTTTCAGGTAGCACTTTACCATCTCTGCTGAAAGTCCCTGTCTTATTACCTTCCATGTGGCCCGGGGCGGGCTGCCGTTTTGATCAGGGGACTGGCCAAATCTGTCTTGTCTTCCTGGAGAAATTACTGTTTGTACATCTGCGTTCAGTCTGGCCGGAAGGATTTCTTTCTGCAAATAATAACCCTCGAGCCCGCCGGGAACTCGAGTGACCCCAAGGCCCTTGAGGGGGTGCTCTATTTGTGCCAGGAGCAGGGGGCATGGTGAGAAACATCTGCAGAGTTGAGGGAGAGGGTCCCGGAGGTCCCTCAGACTGAAGAGAAAACACGCAACTGTCCCTGTGGGAAACAGGGATGTCACCTAGAAGTGCTCTCCAAGAAAAAAAAGAATGTTGATGATGAAAGGGGCAAGTTGGCTGGGCGCTGCAGTGGCCTCAGGGATAGGTTAGGAGGAGGTATGCACATGACTTCCCAGGGACCCCTGATCAGGTGAGCGTGGTCACGGGGACAAAGCTCCATGTGTGTCTCTCTACCTTCCCACCCAAAGCGGGACCCTGAGGCTGGCCTTCCCACATCCGGCTCCTCCACGACACTTACCACAGCTCTCCAAACACGCTGTACCTGCACTTAACTCCCTTCCCTCCTTCAGCCTCCTCCCCTTCCTTAGTATCTATGCCCCGGGCTTGGCCCACAGTGGTCTAACGAATAACTTTAGACTAATAACCCATAGTATCTGAAGGTACCACTTTTACTGGGGTGATCTGAATTCTAAATAAGAAAACCTGGCCAAAACAATGCTGGAAATGAAAAAAGAAAATTGATGTGAAAGGACAGTTTTGGGGTTGGGAGCTATCTCTGCACCCTCCTAACCACAGTTAAATGCCTTCTGTGTTGAAACCATTGTGCCCGCCTCCTTTCTCACCCCGCTGTTCTGCGAAGGCTTCCTGAGCCATGAATGCTTCCCATGCAAGCACACCAGGACTCTCTCACCACGATTCATTCTTCCCCCACAAAGCCTCACCCTTTCCCGTCTGAGTCACGCCTTCCCAACTCTGGTCTTCTTTACATGTACAGCATTTATCACAACATGACAGGTACTATATTGAGTTGTATGTGGGCCAACGTCCCCAGCTAAACTGTGAAGTTCTCTTGGATGGAAGCCATATCTTATCAATTCATCTTCTTCCTCTACTTTCCCCTCTCATTTATCAAGCACCTATTATGTTCTTGGAACTGTTTTTGGGTTTCTGGGATGGCTAAGACACTGTGATTCCCTTAGGGATGTCACAGACCGGCTGCAGACAAGACAAATGTGTTTATCATATTGTTATGATATAGTAAAATAATTCCCACACTAAAGAAATATTCAAGAATTAGTGATTTAAAAAAAATAATAAGTGACAGAGGATTGATTGAGAGAAAAAAAGATCAGAGAAATTAAATATATACCCAAGGACAAATCTTCAAAGTCTTTTTTTTTTTTTTTAGTGAGAGGAGAGAAGGCAGAGAGACATACCTACAAGCCCAGTAGGGGGCAATGCTCTGCCCATCTGGGGCTGCTGCTCTGTTGGAACCGGAGTCATTTTTTTTAGCTCTTGAGGTAAAGACTATGAAGCCATCCTCAGTGCACAGGGCCAACTTGCTCGTATCGGGCCATGGCTACAGGAGAGGAGGAGAAAAGAGAGTGAGAGACAGAGAGACACACAGAGAGAGTCAGAGAAGCGAGAGGCAGAGGAGTGGAGAAGCAGATGGGTGCTTCTCTTGTGTGTGCTGGCTGGGAATTGAACCCAGGACATTCACATGCTGGGCCAACGCTCTACCACTGAGCCAACCGGCCAGGACCTCTTTAAAGTCTTATAGCCAATATTTTTACCCAATTCTGTTAGACTTTAAAGTCATGTTTTTTCTATGGCATTTCACAGAGGAGGGGATGTTGAAGTTGAATCTTGAAAGGCATGTCTTTTGACACCTGGATGAAGGGGAAGAATGGCACAGGCAGAGGAGCATTTGGTGTGAACAGGTGGAAGTGGGAACTAACCAAAGACATCAATAGACTTGAGCCCGGGGTTGGAGTTGGAAAGACAGAGAGCCAGGTGCACAAGGTCCAATCATGCAGTCATGCCTGAACTGGTGGCCACAGAGCTCATTCCTGAACAGTCTCAGTTCTGTGATGTTTTGATTCGATTCTGTGAGGAACCAGTAGAGGATTCTTAGCAGGGCACTAGTACAATTACATTTGCATTTAAAATGATAACTCTGTTAGCAATGTGAAAGGCACATTCAAAAGCTGGGAGTCTGCGAAGCCAGGAAACATGTCCAGAGTCTGCTTTCACTGAATCCCACCCAGACCCTCCATGTGGCACCAGCCCTGGGGTTATTTTCTGTGAATGTCACTCGCTAGGGTTGTGCAAATGTCCCACTCCACACCATAGGATTTCTTTCTCCCACACTTGTCATGCATTTCTATAACTGCATCTGAAATCCTTCTTCCACAGTATTTCAAATTTACATGTCTGTCTTCTTCTAATAGACTCTGACCTGCTTACAGGCAGAGCATTAAGTCTCATCTCTCTGTCCCCAGCATTAAGCACAAAGCCTGCAACACAGAAGGCACTCCATAAAGATTTCTTGAATGAGTAAATGAATGAATAAAATTTCTTGACCACCTAGAGAGTTGTAGGATCATGAGCCAGATGTCCTTGAACTAAAAAACTCAGCCATTTGTTATCTGTGTGAATTTCAACAAACTGCTTAATCTCATTGAACCTGTTCCCTCATCTCTAAAATAGAGATAATAAAGCCAAATATATGAAATTGTCATGAGAACTAGAAATGAGGCATGCAATGTACTTATGTAAGTCCCCAGCCCCGGAGCACTTAGTAAATGATAGGTTGATTACGATGCTGCCAGCACCGCCCATACCCCTCCAACCCTACAATTGAATGTACTCCATTCAACTTCCAACCTGCGGTATCTTCACGTCCGCCCCACAAGCTTCTCTCTGGAAGTTGGGAAGCTGCCCTGCCCATGTTCAGCTTACGAGAAGGACCAGAACATTAATAACCAATGACGACAGGAGCCAGTGCGCCAACCTCAGCTCTCCTGCTCCTTGGTGGGAGTACGTGTCCCATGTTGGTCACTACTGTCCCATGGCACTGAACACACTCTCCAGTGTCTGCTCTTCTCTGCTTCGTCTTCCCTTGCCAGCCGCTGTGTCCTGCATTCCCCAAATAAACCGGTTCCTTCTTAAAGCCTTGTCGCGGGGTCCACTCTGGGAAATACGAAGGATTTTCTTTCAGTAGCCAATAAGTATTATGAATGCAAATAAGGAGTTTTCGCATTAAGAAGGAACTTAAAAGAAAATGTTACTGTCTCTGTGCAGCTGTCTAATGAGAATTTCCTTCTCTCTCTCTCGAGTGTAATTAAACCAGGGACTATACCCCATGTTTTGCCATCTCTTGGGTCAGTCATATAGAGCTTGATGCCTGAAGCACTTCACGTGCTGTTGTAAGATTTTCACCCTTACAAGTTCTCTGACATGGCCCAGCAGGGGAGGATGGCAGCATATTTCTGTTGTTCTCGGGAGGATTCCAGACCCACTCTGCACCATCCTTAGGAAGGCACTGTCCAGTAAAACCAACCACGGCGTCAGTGGTGTAACCGCTTCTTCTCCCCCCCGCCCTTCTCTCTTCTCCTCCCAACAACCTTCCAGGTGTGGTTTCAGAACCGAAGAGCCAAATTCCGCAGGAATGAGAGAGCCATGCTGGCCAATAAAAACGCTTCCCTCCTCAAATCCTACTCAGGAGACGTGACTGCCGTGGAGCAGCCCATCGTACCTCGTCCTGCTCCAAGGCCCACCGATTACTTCTCCTGGGGGACGGCCTCCCCGTACAGGTGAATGACCGGCCCACTCCCCTTGCTCCACTTCCACACGTTTCTCAGCGCTCGGTCACGTTCAAAGCTGCTTGTGCAGCTTGTCTGACATTTCTTACTGGGTTACCCTCTTCAGAGACATTCAACTTGCTGACTTCCCCAGATTTTCCCAGGAGATTGATAGTTGCCCCAGGACCAGGGTTTGGGGCAGAAGAGAGAGGGGCAGGCCATCAGCAATCTCCTCTTGGACTCAGGAACTCTTGCAAAGGTTTCAAAGATGGGGAAGCATCCAAAAGAAAAGATCACTAAGCTATGCTCAGAGTCCCTCTTGCAACCATTCTGGAACAAAACTTTACTCCATTTCCATATCTGAGATAGATTCATTTTACTCTGCTCAAGTGGGAATTGAATTTATAAGGCTCTAAGTGTAGGACCAAGGGCAAATTTCACAGTAAAACTGATCTTGAATTAAAGGAAGGAAGGAAGGAAGGAAGGAAGGCAGGCAGGCACAGACAGAGAAAGAAAGAAACAAAGATTATTTTGATCAATTTCATGGCCACAGTAGGTGGGGATGTCTTATGATCCAAAATGCCTTCCTTTTCTATTGCTAATTCTTATCTATACTTATCTGCAGTTCTTTGGGGGGTCAGTTTATTTGTGTGGGTTTTTTAAGTATAAAAACAATGTATAATTTACACTAAAATTTTATATTAAAAAGGTGAATATTTTTAAAGAAGCAAATAACAGAGTACTATTTCAATGATGCTCTCTAGAACTATAGGTTAACGCCAGAGGAAGATAAGACACAGGAGTCTAAGGCATTGCAATCAGCCTACGTGCTTTCCTTGAACCCTAACCTGGGCATGCTTAGAAACCAAGGTTACCTCTGGCTGACTGCAGTGGAGAAAGGAGTGTTTACAAATTCATTCATTATGCTTTGGTTACCTTTTTATTGTTAAAGTTAAGTAATGGTTTAAGGAGATGTTTGAAATTAGTTATAGGAGATCATGCCCCAGTTAAAGCTGAACTCCTGATGCAAAATGCCATTATTTGTGAGATGCACAGATAGTTTTCAAAAGCTGATTGCTCTCATCAAAGCAAAGAGCCTCACCAAAATGTTCTTTCTGTTCCAAATCGGGTCCTTGAGAGAAACACCATAAATGCATTTGGAAATCTCTTTTAAAGCCCCCCACTATGAAATCAACCTGAGTTAGTTTGGCCTTAGTACATATAGACCCCCTGCATTGGAAACTGGAAATCCTTCTTGCTCTCAGAAAAGGTACACCCTGCTGATTTCAAAAGATCAGTCATATCTTTGTGTCCCGTTTAAAATTTAGACTCCTTTCCCACAGAATTGACTAAGGACACATTTTGGAGACCGCTGTGAAGTCACTTACTCTTTAATATTTTAAATACGTAGAAGACTGCTTTGTTTCCCTGATAAATATTGATAACTCATAGACTCACTAAATGGTTTGGGAAATGGATGTGGTTCCAAACTTGATGTTTCAAGGTCTCTGGTTGGAATTTGGTCGCAACCAGGAAGTCTTGCTCCCTTTTCTGCCTGGGTCCCACGTAGGAACTTTTCATACCACCTCTCCACAATCTAGATGACTGTCAAGTGGTCTTCACCCGTGAGAGGCTGAGGGAAGTCCACTGCACAAGTGGGGATGAAATCCTTCCTGAATTTATATTGGGTTAAATTACCTGGACCTCAGCAGAACTTCAAGCCCTGGTGTCAGCATCATATAAATTATGTATATGGGCATTTAGCTGAAATTATTAACATGCAATTTATGTGTGCCTTTGGGGAAAATGTTCTATTTTAATTTGAAAGAGTATGTAGAAATATTAGATACATTTTTTAAAAAAAATACTCATAATTCCACCACTTTGACATAACTAGTTTGTTTACTTTTGCAATTAGAGTTCAATTTTTTTATATAGTGTAGACTTAGTGTACATATTATTTTGTATTCAGCTATTTTCACTTAAACTTATATAACCTAGTACTTTTTACTCATTTCACAGTATACTCTTATATTATTTCTCTTAGATACAGAGTTTGTAAAAAAATAATTCATTAAAAATTCATAGAATCTGTTCATATTCTGTATGAAGAATAAGTTAATCTTCAGATATAAGTAGAAAAATGATGGTTTAAAGCAGTAATTTAATCAATAATAATGTTTTTGACCCAATGTTGACTGAAGTGTTTCTATTTTGATTAATTTGTAAAAGTGGCAAAAAAAAAAAAAAAAAAAGCTATTCTGTTACTTGGAGATTCTTCTGCTATGTTTAGACCCAAAATACTTTATGATTTCACATTTGCAGTTTGGTAGGAAACATAAGTCTTGCTAAAAAAAACTCTACAAGAGAAACAAGTGATGAAATCAAAGGCAACGCTAGGCCTTCCGTGTTACGGGAAATCAACTTGCTATTTCTGTTGGTACTACTATGTCAAGTTAGTTATCTCACATGTGATGTTCATTAAAAGGCATTTCTCTTGGTTAATCCTTGGAACACTCCTGTGTGGTAGCTCTCTGTCCTTGCTCTGGTTCCAAAGAAGAGACCAAACACTCGCCCAAGTTTAAGCCTTCAGCAAGCAGAATTAGACCCATTGCTCAAGATCCCTGTTTCTGTCTAATGTGTTAGGACATGTGGCCCTATTTTTGTTTAAATTAAACCTGACATTACATTGAAAATAGTAAAAAGGAGAAGAGTGGGAAACTATGTCAAACCACCCTTTTGACTCAGTGTCTGTCTCAGGTCAGTGATACATGCCCCCAGCTGAGGTCCACCTTCTGAGGTGTGTGGCCATCCCCTTGGGACGACTGATGTGGCTTGGTCATACATTCCAGGGTAGTGAGTGGACAGTTTTGTCAGACAGGACAGTCTGCTGACTTCCACCGCTCTCTCCTGGAGAAGAGAGGACAAAAGCAAGACTCATAGCAATTGTGTGCATATGGTTAGGATTATGGGATATGGGAAGTAGCCAACACAATTTTTTTTTCTGAGTGTCTTTTATATCTAATGTGGTGGCTGGATAATTTATTGTCAAAACTGGGACACTTTTGAGAGTGAAAGGGGGAGTGCTATTAATAATAACAGTAGAGCAACAGGCAGTAGACTGGGATTGTCCCTGGCAAACTGGGACATATGATTCACGCTATTTTTAGCATGTCATGACCTCGTTCATTCCCGTGAGCATGTCAGAGGTGATGATGTCAGGCAGGCAACTGAGTAACCAGAAGGAGCAGAGCATTCCCTAACACAGCGGGGACAGACCCTGCTGTCCTGGCAGGTCTCTTCTTTATCTACCCTCAGCCGGCTGAAGAGAGCTGGCTTTTGGCACATATGCCCACAGTTCAGCTCAGAACTGTTTTCCTTAGGTGCAAACGCACACCCGCACCAGAGTTATAAAGACTCACTCACTGTCTGGTGGTGCGCCTGGCCTTGTGGGCGGCCTAATTAACCGAGTCCTGGACTTCGCACTGTTATTTCAGATGAAGTTGGCTAGAAGCCTGTCCCCAGAGACACCCTTCCCTGCGACAGACAGAGAATGGCCCAGCTCTGCAGGACTGGTCTGGAGGACCATTTCCAGAGGGAGGGCTGGGCTTCCAAGAGAACTAAAGACAAGTCAAAGGGAGGCCAGCTAGCCTTGTCCACCCACAGTCCCTTCCTCTAACCTGCTCCTCCTCCACCCCTCCTCTGGTCGTGGTCACGGTGCTGCCTGACATCTGCTGAACGCATTTGGCTCATTTCTCCCTTTCACACTTTCAAAAATAGATCCTCGTCCCTCCCAAGATGTTGTTTACACGAGGGACTTCATAACGGATTCTAACAGAAGACACTGAAAAGGTAACTTGTCCAAGGGGGAAGAGGGTGGATGCTGGGGGTAGGGTTTACGTGGGAAACAAGTGGTTAAGCAAGCAGGGACTGCAGTCCTAGAAGTGAACTCAGGGATATCCTTCAGTGGGGAATACCACTGGAAACCAACCACCCCTGCAAGAAAAGGTGTCTGTAAAGTGCAGGGAAGTCAGACAGCCTAGAGCAGGGCTCCTCAAAAGTCACTGTATTGGTGGATCGCCAGGGGCTGTGTTACAACGCAGACCTGGCTCCCGTGTCGTAACACAACTAAACCGAGAGCATCTAATGTGCGCGCATGTGATGCCACGCTGTTGACACCTGGGACAGACTTGGGAGAGTGAGGCGTTAGGTGGCTGTGAGTTGTGGGGCAGAGGTCAGAAGAAATAGGTTCCTGTCCTGGCACCTGTTGCTTCCCAGGCCAGCTGGACTGCCTATCTCTTGTGAAACCATGCATCTAAGACTGAGCTAGTTACAGTTTTCCTGTTACCTCTCTCCTTGGGGCATTTGGAACTGTTAGGTAAGCAATGTGTATTACAGAAAGGAAGTACAAAAGTCACTGAGACAATGGAAGGCTGCAAAGCTTCAGATATAACACATATGTAAAAAACAAGTTAAAAATGGCGGAAGGATCCCTGAACACGTGGCGCAAACTAAAGGCTTACCGATGAAATAGGGTTCAAGTGTGTCCACTTTAAGAGCTGAATATACATTTGTAAAAAAATATCAACTTCTGAATTTTAAAAACAGAAGTTAGAAATGAGTATTTAAATCACAACAGATCACTTCCAAAAGGACTCATGGGGTCCCTCTCTAAGAGTAAGTTTCCCTAGAAAAACTCATACTGAATGTTTTTTTTACATGAAGTGTGCACCTCCCCGTTGTTCTTGCACTGACAAATGAGCAAACCTAAGAGACAGGCTGTAACTTCCACATGTCACAGAGCCGTGCACAACTCCAACTCTATAACCCTTGGAACAATCCTGAGCTGGGAAACCCAAGGATCTCAGAAAGCACACAGATGTCTCGGGCTAACAGATCTGTCTTTGGGGTGGAATTCTCAACAGCTTGTCATCAGCTGACCAAAAGGGCCAAAGAGAAAAACAAAGCTCAAGTTGAAAACTGAGTCAGGTATTACTGTTCCCCCCACTGTCCTCGGCCGTTTTGTGACTCGTGGACTTACACTGTGGGTGCTCAGGAAGCAGAGGGCCAGTTGCCCACAAGTGTCCCGGCTTTAAAATCAGATCATGAATATATGTACTATCTCCCATACTTCCTCGGGATTTGACAGCCACTGCAACACGTTCTTCCTCATGACAACCTTTCAGGGTAGGTTGCAATCATCAAAAATGATTTGTCCCCAGTGAAAACAGAACTCTGCCCCTGCTGGCACTTAGCAGGCTGCTGAGTATGGCTGAGCTCCATCTGTCGGGCATCTCCAAATAAGGAGATGGAAAATTTCAGGCTCCCTTCCATGTGTCTGCTCTGTGCCCGTCTTGGTGTAGATGTGCTGAGTAGACAGATGGGATATGAGCATTTCTGTTTCATCTTTAATTCTTCAGTGCACTTTATTCAGTGGCACAGTTCCTTGGTTGATAGCATAAAGTACCTGACACTCTTCAAAATGAAATAGAAATGTTGCTTTAGTCAAACCCTATGAACCCAGTCCCGGGGTCATGTCGGCTTCCGTGTCCGAGGGTCACTTGCCTCTGACTCATACAGCAAGACCAAGGGCGGGACCTCTGGGTTTGGTTGGTAGGCTCTGGGCATGATCATGTGCTTAATCTATATAAATCACTTAGTTTCCATCTCATCTTTTTGTCCTTGAAAGCTGAATCCTTATAGGAAGGCGTGGTCACTTTACATGTTTTGCATGGTTCTATAAATTTCGTTGACAACAGCTTGTTGGTTTCTGTCTTGTGAGAGAAAATTTCAGGGTTCTCTTTCTTTGCCTAACACAGAGTATTAGAAGTACTAATGACATGGAAAACAGGTGGTCGTGAACAGTTTGGCAGCCACTCAAGGCTCTCCAGCACCTGTTGCACTTGCGCAGGAGGGTCCCCTCCGTCTCACTTGTAATGCCGTTTTTAAAGCATGACTAAGCTGCTCTTGGAGTACCCACTCAACTACTTGTCTTTTCTGACCTGTGACAAGTCTTGCTTGCCCCTGGCACCCACCTCAAAGGACTGCTCCCTGCTTGCCTACGTGGCACTGTTAGTTCAAGTTGAGAAACTAAACCCATATCCAAATACTCAGGGAAAACAGACTCGTAATTCTTCAGCATGTGCACAAAATCTCCCTGTAGTTTCTACTTGTACAGTTAGATATTCTAAACAGTTGTTTAGAGGCTCTGAATTAAGACTGGCTCTCCTATTTTATTTCTTACGGCTATATGATACTGCAATAATTTAGACCAATTTTCGAAAGTATCTAACCTTCCTGAACATTGACCAAACAAAAATGTTATCACTTGCCAAGCTCCTAGAAAACTGCAAAACTCACTCATGAATATCAACTGCCTTTTTATCCACAGACCCCACTAGCTTGAGGCCGCACTAATAGAGGGGTGTCCTTACAACAGCCCACAGTACAATCAGACAGACGCTGTTCTCAACTCTGATAACAGGCTGCCATTTAATAAGGGAAAACATCTCAGTGCAAATCCACTCTCCTGTGCAAGCCAGAACCCTAATTCCTACTAGTTTGGTTCTGAGATGGAGGGTTGATCAATAGTCCTCTCGTCTGGGATATGCATATCTGGCCTGCATGAATGAGAGAGTCTCAGTACTGCCAAGACCTGTATTACTATATCCAGTCTTCAGGCTACAGTATCAGATGATGTTAGTAAACTATGCAGAAACTAAAGCAAAAGTGGTTCTATCGCAACTGTAGTTGCGATTTCAATTTTAGTGTGCTCTCTCAAGAAGTTTTAGTTTTCTGTTTCAGAAAGCTGTCCAGTTTCATTCTCGGTATTTGGCAAATAGTCCAGATAACCCATGATCCCAGCTTCTCTGCTCTGTGATTAAATGATACTATGTACCACCTTCAGAGTTCATTCTCTCACAGAGACCTGGCCGGGGGAGCCTGATGTGGTTGATTTTGTGATCTACAACTTAAGCACATTTCCCAAATCCAACTGTCTCTTTTCTCACCAACTTAGATCTTTGATTTCTTTGAGATCTTGGATTTCAGTGCATCCCAGAAATTCCTTGAGCAGAGGATCTATGGATTCATATCTATTTCTGGCAGGTTCTTGAATGGAAGCATGCAATTCATATAGGAATTAATGGTTATATGTATGTAGGTTTGGAAAATACATGAAATTTCTTGGTACATGATAAAGATAAAGAGAAACTTGTTCCATTTTAACGGGTTGTTGTGATCCTTCATCTCACTCCTAACTGAAAGCTACCCCACCTGGGGACTCTTTCCTAGCCTCTGTCTTGGGTAGACAGTGGTAGACGTGACAGCCTCACCTGCACAAATATTTGATCATTTTTTTTCTTTTACTGTTAAAAAGCATCTGTGATGGATTTGAGGAGTGCGATCCCCAACTCCCGCTTTTGTCATGTCCTTTCTGGTTTTGTACATTTCTACTAAGATTGCAAAGTTAACAGGAAGGACCAGTTCCTAAGAATACAAGCATAATAGTAAAATACTTCCAGAAATTATTATAGCAGGCTGACATTGAGCTGGAATCAGTTTAATCATCCTGTGTCTGGATATTTTCAGTTATTTATCTATTCACTGAACATGTTCTTGAATGCCAACTACACGGTAGATGAAATGTGAACTAACCTGGGGAGAAAGCAGTGGACAGGCAGCTGTGGGGTCTGGTCTGTGGGGTTCACAGTTCAGGAAGTAAAGTAAGTGCTAAAAGGAGAAGCACAGGGAGCCGCAGGAGAACCACTGTGTGGGGACGGACAAGACCATCACTCCCGAGACGAGGAGTGAAGTGGGCAAAAACGAAACATGAGACCACGAGGATCTCTTATAGCTCTCTGAATCTTCTTCCTCTTGCCGTCCATCTCACACACCCACACACACACACACACACACACACACGCACACACACACACAGGGGCGCACACACCAGTGCTATATGAATTTTAAATTAAGGATGTGTATTTCTGGAAAAACCTAATGATCTGGGACTAATTATATTTCTTTAACCTAATTTTCCTAGGTTAATTGCTAGCCATTGAGCTGAAATAATAGGCTATTGTGGGTCTTGACTGTGAGTCTTGATGATGCGGTGTCCCAAATAAGTATTAATGATACAGTCTCTCTATTTGTATAGTGGCTTTAGTTTTCTCTTTTTCTGGTCTGTCACTTGATCCCCAGAACCACAAACTCCTTCTGTGGCTGACAAAATTGCACTGGAATGCGGGCAGTGGAAGAGCACACGTCATTCCATTTATAAGTCTATCTCAGTTTAAAGGGATTTTGCTAATCTTAGAAACAACTAGAAACATTTTCATTTAATTAAAGTGAGTTCCCTTTTAACTGTTTACATAAAGTAATGGATAATTTGCATCCAAGTCTAAGAAACCATTGCTTTTTCTTTTAAAAGAAGCTCATGGATGCAAGTCACAGCAAACCACCAATTATAAATTTCCCCCCCAAAATGACAGATTTTCCTAGGTCTTAATTACAATCACTGACAAGGAAAAACAAAGCTTCAGGTTCTCCTCAGCACTAGGACAGTGAGAGACAGGCCAGGAGTCCTGAAACTGAATCCCTTACTCGTTTTCTAGGAGATTTAAACATTTCCAAAGTAACTGACCCAAAAGGCACCGCACAGAGCTACTCAAGTACTTTCGGGTGGAAGCACTTGATTTGGCACCACTCAGTACCATCGGCTGGGGGATTAAGAATGGCAGACATGTTTTCTTGGGCTGTTCCACTGATTCTCCAAGTACACGATTTAATATGGTATTCATCGATTATCTAGAATGTGCTGGAATGGAAGCCAGCTTCCGAGAGCGAGGAAGGCAAAACGCTCCTGTCTGTAGGCCTCCTCTTCTTCCCCGTGGCTCCCACGGGCCAGTGAGGTAGAGGGATTAAACAGTTTTCACTGGTCAGCCGACCGCACACCTGCTATTCGACATAAGCAGCTTTCTTCTCTCTCCCCAGAAATAAATCCTGACTCGCTATATCCGACCCAGCGAATGCCCCCCCCCCCACAACCCTTGGTCCACTCTCCCCTGCTTTCCCCTGCCCTTCAGAACACGGCCACCCTGTTCCAAGTGCCTCAGACTACCGGAGACCTGGGGCTGCAAGGGACCTCGGAGCTCACCCCGTCCCACCCGCCTGCCCCTGCCAGTGCCCCGTCCTGAGAGTCACACCCGTGTGAGACACAGACTTGCAGCTTCCTGAAACTAACGCCTGTTGTTCTCCCCGCTCTCTCCTTTGTCCCTACAGTGCCATGGCTACTTACTCTGCCACATGTGCCAACAATAGCCCTGCACAGGGCATCAACATGGCCAACAGCATTGCCAACCTGAGACTGAAGGCCAAGGAATATAGTTTACAGAGGAACCAGGTGCCAACAGTCAACTGAGGAAAAAAAAAAATAATTAAACAGGCCTAAGAAGAAATCAAAAAAATACCAAAACCAAACAAAACCATAAGACACCTATATCCTGTTCTGTCATTTCTTCATCTGCTGGAAAACAGTAATAATAAAAAACAGACAAAACAAAAACAAAAAAAGCCAGAACTAAAATATTGGGACCATGGCAGAGAAAAGCAGGCAAGGAGCCGAATGCAAGTTAGTTACCAAATGCTCCTCCTCCCTCGGGGAGGCCAGCGGCACTGGTTTCTGGGTGTGTTCTTGTCGTTTTTTTCCTTCTGCCCACGCTTTGCTTCGTATACTCCGAGCTTCTCCAGCTGGGTTCCGCCCACCCACCCCCATGACTGGACGGGTTTTTAAAAAGTCTACAGCAGCCAGAGAAACCATTTTATATATCCAGACTAATCGCCTAGAATCTGCTCCCCTGGTGTGCTTAACCCTCCGTGCCTTACCCACTCCTTCCTCCCAGGTCTCTGTAGAGAAGCTCTAGGAAACCTGGAAAAGCCAAAGTCTTTCTAAAACGAGTCTGTTGCAGACTGATTTCTCTCTCCCTGTCTCCATCTCTGTCGTCATGGTAAGGTCTTTCCGTCAGCTCCTGGGGAGGAGGAAGCCATCGCGCATAACGTCCAGCCACGGGCCTGTTCGATCCGGTGGGACTGGCTGATTCTAAGCAATAAGCTCTAGGCCTAAGCTCTAGATTTCAGCTCTAAGCTCTCGATAATGTCACCACCACTCCTATGCTAACAATCAGCCACCTTAAGTTAAAGACATGTGTTGTTTTTGAATGATTCGCTGTCATGGGCTATTTGATAGAAGAAATATTTTTCATTTGAATGAGGGAGAGCAATTTCTCTGTGAACATAAAGACAGAGTTGTGAAAGGCATGGCCTCCATCTCTTTGGTGCCTTAAGGGTCATCAGATGCACACTTATATATATACTGTATATATTTATATATTATATATATATAAAATATCCTTGCAAGCTTGAGTTTGCATTTTCTCTAACACAACAAAAAGCAAACTTCACACCATCACCACTGCCCTTCGCTCTCCAGCGATGAGACTTTCTACTGGGGCTCTTGTCTCCTTTCTCGCTCTCCACAAAATTCTCATTAAGGCCGCAGAGCCACTGATAGGGCTGGGGAGCAGGTCTCACTTTCATGTTGGGGCTTTAAATAAATTAGAGACGGGGTGAGGCTGTAGGAATGTCCTTGAGTTTGGAGCCAGAGAGCCCGAGCTCTCGGGTGGAATGCTGATATGTTCGACCTCCCCTGGGAGTCACACTGAGCAAGGGGAGGAAAAGCCATTTGGCCATCTGCCCTTCTTCTACTTGACAGAAATCTGAAGGACACATGTTTAAGTGGAATACTTAAAGGTTTGTTTAAGTTTCAAAGAAGGCAATTATGGGCTCTTTTTGTTTTCTAATTTGAAATAAAGTTTAGTGGCTAGGGCTGGGAGCCAGGATGGACTTTTCTTTGTTTCCCTTTGTTTCCAGCTGTGTTTTTTATAACTTGTCAGGTGGACTTGACCACACACCACATTACCAGGCGGTGCCTCAGTTTACCTTTTTTGTAAAATGGGTGTAACAATACTTACCTACCTCACAGGGGTGTTGTGAGGCCCTATCCACTGGCTCCTTCATCTGTCCTGTACTCCCTCTGTGCCCAGCGCTTTGTAGCCCCGGGGGGAGGGGGGGACTGGACACGATTCGAGGCTAAGGGAAGGAGATAGGACCTGGAAGCTTTGTTTTCTTGCAAGGAAACGCTGCCTTGCTGTAAACACATAACTTTGCATTTGGAAATGAGAAATAGGTTTATATTTACAAACTTCTCGGAAATCACATCATTTGAGCAAAGAATAAGTTAAGATACACAGAACAGACACATTTTCGACTTATATTTTCACTCTGATTAGCTTGGTTCTAACCATTTTAGAGACCAGAGGTTAAAAAGCTTTAGATTGATTTTGGTCAAATCTGTCAACTTCCGAGTGACAGGCAAGGAATTTGGGATTTAAGATGCACTTTGAGCACATAGTTGTTATTTGCCCTGGCATACCAGCTTGAGTAATGGTGGTCTTTTTTCTTTCTTTTCAGCCAAATGGCCACCAATCTGAAAATGTATTTCAAATGTTGATTGTGTACCTTTTTTCTATAACAAGAAGGAAGCCCATCTGATGCATTTTGCTCTCAACAACTGATTCCCTGTTCTTTTCACCTACTATCCAAACATTTCTTACTGAGTGGCTCACGTAGGCTGGCTAAACCACACACATTCCTTGTTTTCCAAAGAGTCCCTGGACTAATTCTTTTGTCTCATAAACTGCTGTGGATTATTGAGTTTCACAGGAACAGTGAGTCCCAACAGATTAAAACAGTCTTTGTGAAATCAGTGCAACCCAAGGAATTGGTGAACTTGGAGTTTGGGGCTGGGGAGAACGGCTACAAGAGGACTGGGATTGTAGTGCAGGGAATGGAAACCACACATGAAAACATCGTGCTGGCGGGAGGGGACCTTCGAAGAGGGAGTGAAAGACAGAGGGTCATGAAAAACAAAGTCATTTAAGTTTCTACCTTGACCTCTGTTTTCAGTGGTGAATAGAAAAACCTGATCCCATAACCCAAATGCTAGGTGAACGTGGGCATTTTTTTTTTTATCCAATGCCTGGGCAAGTGATATCTGGGAATACCAGGGGGGGAACCAGTGCTGGTCAGCCATAGGAACTGGCATTGTTGAATATATACCACAAGCATCTATTATCTAAGCACTTGATCTAGAAGTATACCCGTGGTATAAGCACTCAGTGTTGTTCACTAATTATCGACTTGACATATGTATAAGTTTCACATGTGATTTGGAGGAGTAGCCTTCTGGCTCCTGAGCCAGCCATCAGTGAGGTCCTGGGGCCACAGAGTTCAAAGGCATACGTACCCCTGTTCCTCACGGTCACGCTATGCAGACACGGATGGATACGTGCAGACCGTCTGCATGTGTGTCCCCAGTCCCTCCCAAGTAAGATGCTGATTTGTGGGGTACATGGCAGGTTAAATGGAACCAGAAGAGGTGACCGAATAAAAAAGGGAATGACATTAGGGTATAAAGATCTCATAAAAATGTAATATGTAAATTATATCTTGCTTTATGATGTAAAATATACATTGTTTGCGCTAGAATAGAAATGATTCCTTTTCAATAAAAAGAAAGAAGGATGCCACATGTCGTCTCTTGTTATACAAAACTGAGTTTACAGATTCTTTTCTCTTTGAACTTCAAAACCAAAAAACAACAAAAAAACAGATATGCCAGAATCTAAAATTACATTCAGAGAAGAGTGAAGGTGAGAGAGATTTATAAACAAAAGAACTGTTTTTTTTTTTATCAGAATGTGATATTATTTGCCAAAAAAGGAAAATAATCTCTTGTTCCTCAAAAGCAAAGAAAATGGTGGGGGGGAGAGGGCATGTTTATTGGTGTAACAGGATGGACAAAAACTTACAAGTGTTCAGCTATGTTTCACCCACGTCTTTATCATCCACAGTACTGATTATCACACAACAAAACAGACGTCAGGCAAGGCAGAGCCTTTTATTTGAGAATACAGAAATAACAAAGTAAAATTTCTTAAGCACCTGTCATGCATAGCATTGTATATACGATCATGAGAAAATAGAAAACCCAAATTGGGAGACACAGGTTCTGTTTTCATACAAATAAAGTCTGTATAAAAGGCAACTCGGGCATGAACAAATGTACACCACAGTTCAACACAACAGATGTGTTAAACACATCACACCGACGGGGTGCAGGAGAGGAAGGGGAATGAGCAGCAGGCGGGAGTGGGTGGGGTCTCACGGGGGGGGGGGCGGGCACAGGGACCTGGGTTTCATCAGCCAGGACTGGGCAGGAGAAGGGGGGTGACATATCAGGTGGGAAAGTGGAGAGAGCGATGAAGGCAGAACCACAGGAATGGGGACTCTGTGTTTGGGGACCATGGTGAATGGGATGAAAAGTAGAAGCAGAGTGGTAGAAAACACTAGAAACTGAGGTAGAGCCTTCATCTTGCAGGGTATTGTGTGTCAGACAAAGGGGTTGGGATTTTTCCTCAGGCCACAGAGATCCACTGAAAATTATTAAGCAGGGGGGAAAAGTCGTGCAAAAAATAATTTTAGCAGAATTGTTGTGGTCAAAGAATGAAGATAAATTAGACAGAACAGGATTTGGAAGCAGCAGAACATAGAAGGGGTACAAAAAAACAAAGAATAAATAGGAACATCTTACAAAGAAAGAATCCATAAGGCGTCATGGCAGGAAGGAAGGACAGAGTCCAAGGTAACACCGGTTTGAAACCTGGGGACTAGGAAAATGAATCACCCACAAAACTGACAAAGATCAACAGAAATGGGAGAGAGCCAGTTACGGGAGGGGATAAGTTTCGATATACTACTGACTTTGAAAACCAAAATGTAAACATCCCGTAAGGGCGTAAGTGAAGATACAAGAGTAGGGTTTGGAACCAAGGTTAAGGATGGAGACAGAAGTCTAGGATTCATCTTTAATGAGGTGACACCAAGAGTGAAAGGGACACTCTCCCAGAAGAGAGAGTGTCACTGTGACTCAAATAAGTATTCTGGCAAATGGCTTCTGGATGTGGTTTCGGCCCAGGCACGAAGACTGCACTTTGAAGGACGTTTACAGCGGGGAAGAGGGTTGCTGAGGGCCCTGTTCGAGAATCTGGAGGAGGAGCCTCTGGCTTGTTACCCCAGAGTCAGAGAAAGAGATGTTTTCAAAAAGGAAGGAATGTTGAACACACTCCGAGGCTGTAGAGTAGACCAAAAACTGGGCAGGAGGAGAAAAGGCTGTTGGCTCCGTGATTTTCTACAGCACTGTCTGCCTGAGTGCTGGGAGTGGAGGGGCAATGTTAGCAAGTTTGGTGGGAAGAGTGCTTTAAAAAAATAAAAGCACTGACCACAGACCACTTGCTTGAGACTTTTGGCATCATCGATAAGGATAACTAATAAACTTATTAATAAGGATTCTTTCAGTGCAGGGGGCAGGGACCTATCAAACTAGTTTCAATCACAAGGGGCTTCAATTAAAGGATACTAGGGTTGCCCACTAAACCCAGAAAAGTGCTCCTGGAGCCAGAACAGCTCTGGGGAGCCCAGACCCCCAGGAATGAGGCCAACATCCTTAGACCAGATGAGGTTCACACCCCTGCCATGGGTCCCACCAGCACCACTCTGTGGCCCTCTCCTGGGCAGGGAGGCCCCAGGGCCAGTGGGACGAGCCCACCTGCAACCTGCACCCTCTTGTAGACCATCCTTCATGTACTTGGGATTTGGGCTTCCTTGTCCAAATAATTCAGAGCCCACTTTGGGCTCTGTTCTGAAGCCACTGTTTGTGGGGGCCAGAGGTGTAGCTGGCCCTTGAACACATATGATGCGGTTGCCACCTGTGTCTGTACTTGTGATGCAGGATGGGACTGGGCTGAGAATTGGCCAGGCCACCGCCTTGGGGTGGGGGCTAGGATGTGGGGCTAGGGTCTGACCCCCACACAGTAATGTTCTGGAGAGGAACTCCAAATACTGTGGGAATTCCCAGTGTCAACCTGACTTTTCAGATCCTTATGGAGGTGTATTCATTAAGGTAGGGGCAGGATGCCAGTGTGCTGACCCTCGCCTGTAGTCTGCCCGGGCACATCCAGCCTCCGAGCAGACGGGCGGATACATCTCCTTTAAGACCTGGCTTGGCCGCCTTTTGTTTCCGTCTCTGGAGAGTCCATTCACCAGACTCCAATGCCAGAAATCTTGTTGAATCATAATTCTTGGACCTGACTTCACCTGGGACCCACTTTCCTCTCTTAGAAACAGGACTTGGAGCTCTGCTCATCCCTTGGACCTCGGTGTGAAGGCTTCCTCTGGTTGGCTGCCTTGGGGTGGGGGTGAGGGGGTTTCAGGGGACAGGAGAGTTCTGGGCAGAGTTTCTCTGCCCCCATCTCCAGGCAGCATCTCAGGACTTGTGGTTGACAGTAGAAGAGGCTTTAACACCTCGCATCAGTCCTGTGGGGTAAGGGGACAGCAGAGGGGTTGGAAGGGGCTGAGAAGGGAGGTTTTGTCACATCTCTGGCTACTCTGAAGCCCCGTTACATTCCACTGTGTTTCAAAGATCCTGACTTTGCCTGAAAAGGGGAAGTTCTTTTATGTCTCACAGAGTTTGCTGTTGTCTGCCGCTGGGGAGTTGCAGAGATCCAGCACTGGGTCATGACCCTCCCTGATCCACTAAATACCCCAGGTCATCTGGTTCTAGATTTAATAAGTCGTGCTCCACTTTCACCAATCAATTTCTATATTGCCAGGCACCGTTCAGCTGCAACTGGCAGAAACCCAAGTCAAATAAGGTTTAGATGAATTAATTAGGGGACTTATTTGCTGGATGGGGAGGTCACAGAATGAAAGGATGAGCTTTGGGAGTCAGGGTTGATCTGAAACCTCAGGTACGAGAGCTGAGCCATGGCATCAGCAGAACTCTCTGTCTGTCTCTTACGTCTGCAGGCAGGTTTTGTCCACGCAGTAGGGAAACTAGAGACCGGCAGGTGCAGACTGACACCCATTCGGCTTTGGAAGAAGTGTCTGAGAAACAAGCTGCTGTTATAGAAATGCCAGGAGAGGACGCTAGTGGTCCTGGCTGCGCAGGGTTGGGGCGCACGCAGGCCTCGAGCACTGTGCCCTGAGGGTGGATGTGCACTGAGCACCCAGACCAGGGCTGCCCACCTGTGTCCGGCACCGCCTGGGCACCGACACAGGCCTGCTGTCCATGCCCCGGGGCTCCTCACTGCTGCGCACTCCATCCCCAGCTAGCTCCACCGCCTCGTACACAGACCCTCAACGGACCAACGGGTAAGCGATCCACTTCCGCCTGCCGGCACACAGCGGCAGTCCCCACAGCAGTCACGTCCACCCTGCTAACACACCCTTGTGGTGGTTTCCCTTTTCTTCTTGTTATCCCCCTGGCTCCTCATTCCTGGTCTGTGGGGTCATTATCCAAATAGACCACCAGCTGCGCTTTCTGGGGGCCCAGGCGAGGCGAAGCTCTATTCTCTTTTGCCAGGGCTGTTCTCACCAGAACCGTGCACACTGAGTAGTGGGGGACCCTCCCTTCAGAAGAAGAGGGAGGAAACGAAATGCAGGCAGACAGAAACAGCACAGACACTACGAGCAAGGAGGAAGAGAGAAAGCATCTTCAACTGTCAATTGTTTTCCATTTCGATTGGTCTGTTTTTTTCTTACAAATGTTGGCTGCCAATACTTCAATTAAAACTGCACCGACTCCCTCTTTCCTGTGGAAGAGAGAATGGGCATTTGGACAAAGCGCGTTTACACTTCTTACTGGGCGGGCAGGTAGATTTCACTGCCCCGCGCCCCGCACACTGAGGTAGGGTCCTGCGGCTCTCGCTGGCCAATGGGACACAAGCAGAGGTGGTGTCTGCAAATTCAATCCTGGCTCCTGGCTCCCATTTGAACTCTTCCTTGTTTCTTCCACCTGCCTGTCTAATCTGACAACCTCTGATCAACTCTGGGAGCCACACTTTAAAGATGAAAAAGCAGCCCTGGCCGGTTTGCTCAGTGGTAGAGCGTTGGCCCAGCATGTGGAAGTCCTGGGTTTGATTCCTGGTCAGGGCACATAGGAAAAGTGCCCATCTACTTCTCCACCCCTCCCCTTCTCCTTTCTCTCTCTCTCTCTTCCCCTCCCGCAGCCAAGGCTCCATTGGAGCAAAGTTGGCCCAGGCGCTGGGGATGGCTCCATGATGTCCACCTCAGGTGCTAGAATGGCTCCCATGCCAGCAGAGCAAAGCCCCAGCTGGGCAGAGCATCGCCCCCTGGTGGACATGCCGGATGGATCCCGGTCAGGCACATGCGGGAGTCTGTCTCTCTGCCTCCCCGCTCCTAACTTCGGAAAAATACAATCAATCAATATATATATATGAAAAAACAGGAGCCTGAAAAGTGACTACAGAAAGCAACACTGCAACCTTTGCTGACCGAGAACTGTCTTTGAGTGTTAATATGACAGAGAAATCAAGTTCTAGTCTGATGAACCATCACATGACAACATCCATTTGTTACTGCAACTCACCCCAACTTAACTAATATACCTCCTTCTCTTTCTCTTCTTTGTTCCCTCCCTCCCTCCTTCCATCCCTTCCTTCCTTCTATACCACCTGCATTTAAAGGTCCTTGTTGTAACTCATGGACTTACAGCTCTCAATGACCACACATTCTTATGTTCCCACATTAAACATTTAAGTATTTTACTATACAGTTAGTTAATTGGCATATTCTGCCCTTTGGATGTTGTAATTGAATTTTATAGTAAATAAATACACTAAACAATGCTTTCAATAAATTAATGCCTGACACTCAAGAGTTCCTGCAAAATAGCTCAAAATGTTACTCTGATTATAAAGAGAGAGAGAGAGAGAGAGAATTCTTAAAACAAAGATATCCAGGTCATCTACAAATTGAAAGCATCTGAAAACTATTCCACAGATTCACATATTTATCTGCTTAGCGTCACTCAGTTCAGCAGAGGTAAAATAAGGCTAGCAAAACCGGACGGCTGGAGAGACTCACACGTGCACAGGAAAACATAACTAGAAATGCTTACTGCAGGATGGTTTGCAGTAACAAAATATTGGGAATAAAATGTCCATTAGCTGGAGAATAAACAAACTATAATATATGCCTACAATGGAATAGGATTCAGGAATTTTAAAAAACTGAATAAATGAACCGCGGCTACCCACGTGAACATTGACACCTCTCAGAAACATAACTCTGAAGGGAAAAAAGTAAACAAGTAGTAGAAAGATAAGTGAAACTATGTATATAAATTTTAAAAACCCATGCTGATCTCATACATTGTTTGTAAACATCTATATATGTAGTACAAACATAAAAAAAGATGTATAGGAATGAACACAATAATAATTTCAGCAAAATGAATTTCTGAGAGAGGAGTAGGGGATAGAATTGGGAGGGGAATGGTGGGAGCTTCAAGTACATCCAAATGTTTTATTTCTTTAAAAAATATGAGAAGCAAAGATGACAAACATTCAAGTTTGACAAAAACTGGGTGGTAAGTACAGCATGTTCCTGACAGTCATCTCTGTAATTTTCTGTGCTTATTATGTTACAAAATTTTTTAAATGAGAAAAAAAAAAAAGAGGAGGGCAGGGATGTGCCTCTTACTGTGAGGCTGAGGTGGGTGTGTTTGTGTAAGCCTAGGCTCTGCTCTACCCAAGCAGGGAGGAAGCCTGTTAAGTACGTTTTTAAGAAAACTATAAAAATGAAAAGTTTGCATGTAACCTAACTCACTCAAACAAGCTTCTAGACATAGCAGAGGCAATATCTCTGAAAAAATGTCTACCACAAATAGTCCCGCGTTGAACTCCTGGACCTGAATTCCTGCCTTCACAGTACAGGGTCCAGGAGTCTCCCACTACCTGGGCTGCAGGAGGCCACCTAAAGTTTCACTGGCCATTCCCACATGGTCTCTAAGGAGTAGGATCTAGCCGTAGAGTATGGGCTGAGGTGCAGGGGTCTTGCTGCAGAGTAGCAAACATTGCGAACACTCGACGGGGTTTCTGCAGATAGCGTGATGTAACGTGAAGGTACAGACCCCGTTTCCAGTCTTGGCTTAGTTATTCGCTTGCAGGGTAATCCTGGGAAGTTGCTTATCCCTTGTGAGTCCTTTTCCTTCTTTTGTCAAATGATACCTACGTTACAGATGGGTGGGGTCAGTGGGACAACACAAAACAACGGCCTCAATCACATCATGGACGTCCTTGTCCTTCCTACTCTCAAGGAACAGGAGGGGGGTCAGGAGGCCCAGGTGCTCCGTGAGGCACCAGGGTGGACGGAACTCAGACACAAGGGTAGTGTGGCCACGAGGCAAGGAAGACAGCAGAGAGGAAAACAAGGGGTGTGCAGCACGCGTGTGACAGCCTGCTTCCCAGAGGAGCACACGCAAGATGTTTCCCCTGTTGCCTAGCTACTCTTATACTGAAGTTATTTTGTTTTTGTGCTCTGCATGGATACAAAAATGGCACTGGGAAATTCAGAAGCCCCTTCTCCACCCTGATGGAAAGTCTCCAGAACAGTGACTGAAGACCCTTGTCCTTCGCCCACTGTCCTGCGCTTAGGGACAGACCTGGACCAAAGTCACACTGACCTGTGAAGGCTGAGGGACACGCCCGAGTGCACTGTACTGAACTGCACCCAATCACAATGCAGTGAATGGGATAACAAGAAGTTTGATGACCTCGGGCAATATGCAGACTAGTCGGTGCTCAGGTGTGCGCTGGTCTAGATAAGACTGCACCTGAGAGCGCAGAGCCACTGGGCTCCTGAAGCTGCTGTCCTCATTCCCCGGGACATGACACCCCACGGCTCTGCAGAATCTCAGGGTGTGGAAAGTTGTCCTTCCATCTGTCTTGGCAAATGCATTGTGTATCCTGACAGCACTAACTTCCTTAAGTTAGAAAAGTGAGGCCAGCGTCACCGAAGCAACGTCTGTCGTCTTTCGGTCAGTCCAGGCCCCTAAGTTTCAGTAAGTCCTGTATGACGCTGCTTCCCAGAAAATTAATGAATGGATGCTTTTCGGGGTAAAGAAAAAGGAGAGAGAGACAGAGAATATGGTCCTAAGAGGACCCCTGTAAATGGTCAGGATTGGCAAACTGGCAGATTAAAATATTCTAAAGTACTTATTTATCTTCATTTTTGGAAGCCTTTTAAAAGTTAGGAAAGGACTCGTTAAGGCAGGACTGCAGTACTCTACCCAATGGCTTTATCCTCAGATGGGCAGCTAGAAAATGTGACTGTCTGCTGCTGTCAGAGGGAAGGGGGGTGATGGGATGGCATCAAAAAAGGGGAAGGAATTGGCCAAATTATATATACACGACACACAGCTACAGATAACAGAGTAGCAAGTCCCAGAGGGGAAGGGAGTGTAGGGGAGGTGGGCCAAGGGGGTGAAATGGGAATGGAAAGAGACTTTGATTGGACACGGGGTGGGGGGCACAATGCAGGGGGTTGAGGGTGCTGTGTTGGGTGGGACACTTGAAACCATGACACACAATAAATTAAAATTTAAAAAAAGAGGAAAATTTAAAAGTCCAACACGATTTTTGACTAAGTTTTTCATTTCTCAACAGTAAAATAAAGAGGTTTCTATGATAGATAATGCTACAGTATCATTGGATATAGTTTCTGACTGGCGGAACAACCTTATCCAAAGATAGTTTTTCCTCATTAGCATCCTTCAGGGCTTTGTTACAGGTCCACTTTGCTCAATATTTTAATCAATCACTTACTTGCACAAAGGTTATCAAACTGTCAAATGACCCAAGCCTTGAGAGAATGGCTAGTATCCTTGATAACATGCTTACATTTCACATGAATGCAAATTGTTGCGTCAAGTAAGGTCTCACTTTATATCACAGAATGACCATTCTAAGGAAATCTAGCATCTTACTTAAAAAAAATTTTTTTTATTGATTTTACAGAGAGAAAGAAAGAAAAACACTAATTAGTTATTCCTTTTATTCATGCATTCACTGGCTGAGTCTTGTATATGCCCTGACTGGGGATCAAACCCATAACCTTGGTGTATCAGGATGATACTCTAACCAACTGAACTACCCAGCCAGTGCTCCAGGGTTTTTTAAAAAAATCAAATTTAGCCTGACCTGTGGTGGCGCAGTGGATAAAGCGTCGACCTGGAAATGCTGAGGTTGCCGGTTCAAAACCCTGCACTTGTCTGGTCAAGGCACATATGGGAGTTGATGCTTCCTGCTCCTCTGCCCTTCTCTCTCTCTCTCTCTCTTCCTCTCTCTCTCTCTCCTCTCTCTCTATCTCTTCTCTAAAATGAATAAATAAAAAAATCAAATTTAAAAAGATAGATATCATACCATGGAATATGAAAGCTAGAAAATATAATAATATAGATAAAACTACAGACTAATGATTCTGCTAAACTATTCTCAGCTAAGAGACACAGTCTGGTCGTAGGGCCAACCCTAGAACAGGAAGACTTGCAAGTTGTACTCTGTCTACATGGAGGCTCACCAATTTGAGTGACAGGGAAGTGGCGTCTACACTGCACTCTGAATTTGAATTAGCTATCAATATGAAGTTAACTTTTAAATAGACTATCCCCACTATCCTGATGTATTTTCAGTGCTTCAGCCGCATGGCACCAAGATGAGCAAGATGCCAGCTTCAGGTTAGAGAGCTGTCCCTTGGGTACACTGTGGAATATACTAGTTCTCAAGTTCCTTTGAGTTTTCAAACATTTTATGGAAAAATCAAACTGAAAAAAGAAAAGAAGAAAGAAAGAAAAACCTCCCAATATCATTTTCTTGCTGGGCATTCCTATCACACAGATTTCAGAATAAAATCATTAGCGTTGTTGGATTTTCCTTATTGTGCTTCAGACCCTGACATGCTCGTCTGAGAGTGGCTTCACGCCATGCTGACCAGCTTGAGCTCTAAAAATTGTCCAATTGCTAAACCAAACACACCCCAGGGTGCCAAGGAAAATAATCTATTTTCCCATTTCCTGTGACCCATCAAGGTACAAAACATAAAATAAGCCAAAATTCCTCCACAGTGGGCTTGCAGTCTTAAGGAGACCATTATTTTCTACACAGAAAGTCAAATATTTTTTCCAGAACCAATTTTCTTGCTGTGACCACATTGAGCATTGAGAAATCAGTGAGAGCCTTCTTGGGAAAAACTGAATTGAAGGAGGAATTTGGCTTTGGAAAACAGGAAGTGGGTTTCTACGCTGCGGAGAGCCAAGAGAGAATGGAGTGGTAGACCCCCTCGTCCAAGATGTGTGAGTGATCTCTGCAGAGGTGACTACTCCTTCCGATGCTTATCTGAATCAAAGCAAGCTTTATCCATTACTCCTTGTTTTAACGACCACACTAGGATCACACCGACAGACTTTTTCGCATTTGATGCCTTCTCAAGGAAGAGGAGATCAAGTTGGGAAAGACCCGTTCAACACTTTTAAGAAATCTTTAGCACAGACATATTTCATCCATTAGGGTAATGTTTTCCTCAGGCTTGTCCAGGAATAAATCCCAACCTTCTCCCCTTAAGATCCCAAAGACATAGCTGATTTGTTTTCAGTTGGGGCAATGAAATGTTTAAATGGGAAACACATGTCCATTTGGTCTGGGAGGACATGCTAGGAAGCTCCTTGTTTATGAGCGGGGACTCAGCAGTAATCTGACAGCCACTGAAAGACTAAACAAGCAACTAGCAATTAACTCCTAAATAACAGTTCTTCCCGGGAAGACAGTGAATTTTAATTCCATGTAGAACACTCATTACCTAACATAAGGTTTAAAAGGCTCTTTATTTCAAAAAGGAAGACGTGCTGTTAAGAAACCTTACATAATTATTTCTGTTCTCTTTGTTGGAACACAGATAATTCAACCTCACTGCTCATGACCCCGGATCACTGCTTGTCCTAGGTAGTGTTTCCATGTGGAAATGCCTCCCTTGCATTTCTTGTACCTTTATAGTCTCTTCTGAATCCTGACTCCCAAGCAAAATAGGCTGAGAAGTCAGGAAAATGGGGAGAAAAGTATTATGCCCTGAGATAATTAAAATTACTAAATAACATAGAGAAGTTGCTGAGTCAAAAGAACATGAGGGAATGGCGACATGTCGTATGGGAGGTGACAGCGGGAATTTTTGGACCAGGACAGGAGTGCCTAGGAGAGACCACAGTCTCATCAGTCTCCTCTGTAGCTATTTCGATGCTGTGTGTGCTCATGGACCTGTATGCCACTAATAATGAGTCTGGTAAATGAGATAAATAATAGCAAGTTTAATCGCATGGAATGATACAAACACTGTTAGGGTTTCTAAAAATAACAGATTTTGGAAGCAAAATAAGTCTTTAAAATTGATAATACAGACATGTGATTTTTGTATTCTGCTGTTAACCTTGTTAGGAGAGCTAAATGTTTCATTATTTAAATATTACCCAATTATGTTTTCTGGTATTTTCCAGTGTTTGAATATTTGCCATAGGCTATAATTATTTTTAGTACTACCAAACTTAGTATCTATTACTTTTAGTAGTAAATTCATAATTGATAATAAACATATGTATTAAACACTTTTGAAATGTCCATAATAATAAGTAAAGAGCATAAAGAATGTTGGAAATGTTTTAAGAATAGCATGACTTTGGGAATTCCCAAGATTTCCTAGGAATTCTGATTTCTTGTTTCTAAATCTCTAAGATGGATACCTGTTGGGGATTTGGAGCATCAGTCCTAGGTGAACGAAGGAAGAAACATTGCTCTAGGATGGAATAAGGGGCCCCGATGGTCAGTGTCTTAGCAAGGAATGGTGAAAATGTTTTGAACTTGGGGATTACAAGAACAAGGTATAAAGCCTTCCTTCAGAGACTTGCCCTCTAGGTGACCTTGGGCAAGCCACTTGGCAATATGAATATACTAGCACTTTCCTGGATTGTTGGTAAGATCAAGTACAATTAGGAGTTTCACTTTGTACACTTTAATGCACTTTAGATTTTAAAAGGAGGTATAAATGCAGGCAATGATCTCAAATAATCTTTGCTAAATTTTGCTTGCATGTGTATAAAATTAGAACAAAAACTGGGGTGGAGGGCTTCCTGGGAAACTAGTAGGAAGAACGTTGTGGCCAGTTTCAAGTACAGCGCTCTGAGTCAAGAGTTCTTTTCACGCTTCAAAAGGGACCATGGGTATGGGGAACAGCTGATGGCCTCTGAGGTCCTGGAGATTTCTAGTAACTGCCTTCCACTAGGCCCTAGACTCAGAGGCCTTTATATATATATAGATAGATAGATAGATATATCTATATATATCTATAGATAGATAGATGATAGATAGATAGATAGATAGATAGATAGATAGATAGATAGATAGATAGATAGACTAAAACACTAAAAACTCTTGCCTGACCTGTGGTGGTGCAGTGGATAAAGCGCCGACCGACCTGGAACGCTAAAGTTACCAGTTCAAAACCCCAGGCTTGCCTGGTTAAGGCACATACAGCAGTTGATGCTTCCTGCTCCTCCCCTATTCTCTCTCTCCTCTATGTCTCTCTCTCTTTCTCCTCTGTAAAATAAATAAATAAAATCTTTAAAAAATAACAATAAGGCCCTGGCCGGTTGGCTCAGCGGTAGAGCGTCGGCCTGGCGTGCAGGGGACCCGGGTTCGATTCCCGGCCAGGGCACATAGGAGAAGCGCCCATTTGCTTCTCCACCCCCCCCCCCTTCCTCTCTGTCTCTCTCTTCCCCTCCCGCAGCCAAGGCTCCACTGGAGCAAAGATGGCCCGGGCGCTGGGGATGGCTCTGTGGCCTCTGCCCCAGGCGCTAGAGTGGCTCTGGTCGCAGCAGGGCGACGCCCCGGAGGGGCAAAGCATCGCCCCCTGGTGGGCAGAGCGTCGCCCCTGGTGGGCGTGCCGGGTGGATCCCGGTTGGGCGCATGCGGGAGTCTGTCTGACTGTCTCTCCCCGTTTCCAGCTTCAGAAAAATACAAAAAAATAATAATAATAACAATAAAAACTCTTACCAGCCTAACAGGCAAACAAAAAAAATGGATTAGCCAGAACAGAAAATCAAAGGTCAGATGTGGCCTGCCAACGCTACGCACAGACTTAAGGCCATCCCGATTTTCTACTGTTTCCAAACTTTAGTGATTCAAGCACCATATTACACTTCCTACCAACATCTGCACACCATTTGTATCCTTATTTACTTAATATTTTTCTTTAATTCAGTCCATTTTCTTAACTTAGCCTTGTCCCAAACAATAATAAATATGAAATTATTGATTGATGTGCAAATTATATTTCCCTAGGACACATTTGCATAACTATTACATATATCATAACACACTGGTACGTAATGGATGACACTAAACAAATGTCCATCTGTGTGCCATCATCTAGAATCGTCTCGCCACCAACTGGACCACCCTTTGGGAAAGACTTGCAAAGATCATTTCCACTGACTTTACCAACAAAACCTAAAGGAAAGGCATCTTGCCTTAAATGCGTAAAGGGAAACAGACCTGGGCAGTCAGTCTTGGGGGACCCCACTCTCAGAAGCACCCCAGGCTTGGTTTTATGCTCTACTATTACCTAGATAATTCTTAATAATTTTTGGACAAGAAGCCCCTTCATTTTCAACTTGCACCAGGTGCTGCAAATTATTATATATAGCCAGTCCTGAAGGGATAAAGGACTAGAAAAGGCTGGCATGGAACATGGCTCCATTTGGCACCATGAAATTTGTTTTCCATCAACAACATTTTACAATGAATTGTTAAGCAGCTGTTAGCAAAACCACCACCCTAAAACTATGCAAGACATTTGTGGAAGAAAAAAAGAGATATGTACTGTGTCTTACATTAGAGCTCATAGTCAGGTTGGGGAGTTAAGATGACATTCATTAATCCATTAGGTATTTCATCATTAAGAACTAACTTGTACGTCATAAGTAGTAATTGTAACAGTAGCTTAGAAAAGAATGACATCTCTGAGTGCAGGAGCAGCTGGAGAGAACATGAAAGGGGAAGATTTGAGCCACGTAACGCCCCAAGCATCTAGTTTTGGAAATGTCTATGCTAAGTTTGTCCTGTAAAACCGTTCAGAACCAGTCTCAGCTTCTCTCCCCAGACTCTTCACTAACCAGTTTTCTGAAATGTCAACCTATCCCTAAAATTAACAAAACCCAGATCAAGAGTATCAATGGGCTCATGTACCACATAATTAGATATCTAAAATTACGAAGCAAGATAATGAAGTGTTAAACGATGAATGTTTATCACTCCTATCTTGATTATCATACCTTTAAAACAATCCACAAGGCTAGATTCTCACTTAGCTTTCCTGGACTCCTGGACAGTCTACTCTTGTTTCTGGTGGGGTGGGGATCGCGGGCTCCCAGGCCAGGTCACAGCCTGCTACCCCTCCCTCACTATATTCAGCTCCAGTCCCACCTGACAGGCCTCACACACGCCATGTAGACCGCAGCTTACACATCCCAGCTCACTCACCGCTCCAACTCTGCAGGTGAAGCTCATAGCAGTAACGTGACCTACCTTCAGAGGACGGATTTCAGGACAAGAACTGTGTAGGTCCTCAAGCATATTTGGGGGTCCATTTGGGCAAGGCATTCTGGACCCTGGGAAGCCAGACTGTGGACTGCAAAGGGAAGGCGTGGGGCTCGGGGGAGAGGAGCTCTGGGGAGCATGTCCTCTTGCGCCCAGACCTCCTGTGTCATGAAAGGTTTGTAGTCGTAAGAGGGCTGAGGCCTGGCCCTGTGATGCCCAAGACCTCAAGCAGATTACCCTACGTTCCACCCCTCAGAGTTTCTCCCTTTCTCTAGGGAGGGTTTTTAAGTATCTCTTCCTCTCTATGTACCTCACTCTCTCTGCCTTTCTTCTTCACCTGGAACACTCACACCTACTCCGTTTAGCATCATGTGACCTTGTTCAAATGCCACCCTATCTTTGAAGCTTTGCAAACTCTCTCAGGCATAGTTAGTTTCTGCTTTGCATTCCTCTGTCATTGTGTTTATGCCCCTATGACAGCCTTTAGTACCTTGTATTGGGATCACTATCTTCCTCCACCAGACCGTGAGTGCTATGTGCATGTGTGGTCACTTGTACCAGCAGAGTGATTGGTAGCATGTGATGCTCCTGCCCACAAACATATTTACTGAGGGAATGAGAGATATTCATGTAGCCCCTCAATGTGCCATGCTATGTAAATGTTTATTTTTCTTGGAGCACTACTGGTCTCTGAGAGGGGACGTCAGCATTGACATGGCATCAACCCCAGAGAAACTAGAAACGCTGTCATCCAGATGTTCGGCACTGTGTGGGTGAAACCCCAGATGACTGACTGAAATTTTCATTTTTCATCGGAATGATTGGCATTGTGCCTATACTGCCTTGTCTTATCAGCCCCTGGACACTACCCCCCCCCCATGGCAAGTTCAAAAAGGGGCTCTCGGAGACCCGGAGGCGCAGCAACTGTTAATGGGACGCAGTGTTCTTCCGTGTGGGAACACTGACAAGTTCGGTGCCAAAGGTGATTTCAGTTCATCAGTCTTCATTGTCATTAGCAACTAGCATTTATTAGGCACTCACATGTGCGAAGCACATTTTCAAATGAAAGACATCATGACAAACATTAGCGTATGAGAATTTTTGTTTTTGTTTTAAGCTGTGGAATCAACTTGCCTGACGCCTACCAAGCTATTTTCTCATAAGAATTCTGCCTAAAGGAAGTTCAACGCATGTACGACATTTCGATTATTAAAATCTCACTCATTTCATGGAAGTCTGTTTCCCTAATTTCCCACACCTTATTATGTCTTTGCCTTTGATCCCAAACTCTATTTACTGAATGTGTGTTTGTTTGTTCATTATTTGAAATGTTGGGAGTTTTGTTTGTCACAGTCTGCATCTGAGCTTGGGGTACTGAGGGACACTGACAGTTGGAAGCCCGAGTTCCACCTTCCCTTTGTCACTTGGAGATTTGAGAAAAATAATTCGACCTCTGAGAAGCTCGGTTTCCTGACTTGCAATCAGCAATACCTTCCGTACAGAGCTGCTGTGAGGATGTATGAGACATACTTGGGAAACTCCCACATGAAACTAAAGAACAAGGGGTCACTGTGACCAGCCTTCGTGAAGACACATGTCAGCTCTCTTTATAAGCAGGCTGACACGGTGTCCGAGCAACTGTCCTCAGGGTGCCCAGCTGTAACAGCAAAATACTATGTCGATAAAAGCTTAATAAACAGTAATGACAGTGATGGCGGCGGGCAGGAAACATTCCGAGCACAGATAAGAAATTCGAGGCCTGAAATACTCCAGAGGTTTCCAAAGAGATATCAGGACTTTTCATGCACATTCCAAAACTCGGGGCGCACTTCTTGCACTGCCTGCCCCCAGCGCATACCTGCCTCACGGACTTACCATGAGACCTCATTTTTCACATGCTGCCGCAGGGCTCTCAGAGGGGAGAGCTGGAGGCCTTGGCCGTGTGTCCACTTGCTGCTACCTGAGACAGGCCAGGGGCCAAGCACTGCTGTCCCATTGGGTGCTATGATGAAAGGTAGCCAGCCCAAAAATACAGAGCTGTTCCCCTTCCTTGAAGCAGTGACATGGGCGAATGTGCCCTGGTGGCTCTGTCTGAACACACACGTTGAGCCAGCCATTTCCCTCAGCTTTAGAGCAATTTGAGAACATGGAGATTTAGAAAGCCCCACTTCAGGGGGAGAATATAGGCACCTGTACGGGACTGACAGATGCGACTGAGAAGAGATACTCCTTGGATTAGAGCCAGCCTGCAGAGAGCAGCAGATGGTTGAATTGAACAACACCACCACACGGTGGCTCTGGAGAGAACTGCAGGCAGAGGACAGAGCGGCCAAACCACCTCCCCCCCATCCCCTAGGCAGCGCCTCTCCAAGGCAGAAGGTGAGAATCTCACAAAAACAGGTGCAGCTAAAAATGAAAATGTCAATAGCAGCAAAAGCTTCTTCTTCTTCTTCTTCTTCTTCTTCTTCTTCTTCTTCTTCTTCTTCTTCTTCTTCTTCTTCTTCTTCTCCTCCTCCTCCTCCTCCTCCTCCTCCTCCTCCTCCTCCTCCTCCTTCTTCTTCTTCTTTTTTTTTACAGGGACAGAGAGAGAGAGTCAGAGAGAAGGATAGACAGACAGGAACGGAGAGAGATGAAAAGCATCAATCATCAGTTTTTCGTTGAGACACCTTAGTTGTTCATTGATTGCTTTCTCATATGTGCCTTGACCGCGGGCCTTCAGCAGACCAAGTAACCCCTTGCTCGAACCAGCGACCTTGGACCCAAGCTGGCGAGTTTTTTGCTCAAGCCAGATGAGCCCGCACTCAAACTGGCGACCTTGGGGTCTCGAACCTGGGTCCCATCCCAGTCCAATGCTCTATCCACTGCACCACTGTCTGGTCAGGCAAAAAAAAAGCTTCTTAACTATTTCAAAGAAATATGTTAAACCAGTATATTGCACAGAGCCTTCTCTGATGGTCACCAGGTGCACAGAGGCCCGGGCACTGGGTAGATGGGAACTGCCCACGGTCTTTCTCGCCCAGTACGTGGTAAGTCCACAGAGGACAGGCCTGTGTCCATCTCTGAAAGGCAGGCTGGTGCAGGGAAATGAGTTCCTGGGAGACACCAGCCGGTTCCAGGGCTAACTGTGCGCCCTTAGGGGAACTATGTACAGTAGTCCCCCTTACTCATGGGGGACAGGTTCCAAGACCCTCCGTGGATGCCTGAAGCCACAGCTCCAAATCCTATATATATTATATTTTTTCCTACACAAACATATCTTCACATTTATATATTAGGTACAATAAGAGATTAAAAACAATGAGAATAATGAGAACAATATATTCTAATAAAAGTTATATGAATGTGGTCTTTCTCTCCCTGTCTCTCAAAACACCTGGTATTTTTCTTTTTAATTTTTTTGAACCACAGTTGGCCACGAGTAACTAAAACTTCAGAAAGCAAAATTACAGATAAAGGAAAACTTATCCCATATACACCGTTCTTATTAGACTCAGTTTCCTAATCGGAAAAGTGGGGATCAAAATAACTACTTCTGTGAGTCATTGCCAGGGAGGTAAGTCCATGGGCGAACAGTGCCTGCTATCTACATACCAGATACCAAGAATTTGTTGAATGGTTGCATCTGCAAACATCTGCTTGCGTTTTTCATTTTGAAATCTATGACCACAGTATTCTTTTAATTTTAATTAAAAACGAGGTATTAAAGTAAAATTCTCCCTTTTCATAGCCTTTTGTCCTTTACTTTGATATCTTCTATCGCCCCTCCTGGAAGTCCTTGTATTGTGTTTATGTCATTGTCCTAGCCTGTCTCTTCAATCTCTCATTATACTGCATATGTTAATATGCTCCTAGACTAGTGACTTAAAATTTTATTTCCTTAATCTGCTACTCCATCAACCTAATCTTTCATCTTTCTTCATTTTACTTTAAAAACTCTCAAGTTAATTTCTCCTTCCATTGCTTCACTATAAAGACATACTCTAAACTTTTAAAACCAGTTTATTATCCACTATTCTACAGAAACTAATCATACCCTTGAACATCTCCAATGACTTCGTAATCATGATATTTCCTGGACTTTTAACATCTTATTATCATTTTACTTTCTAACAAACTCTTTTTTATTTTTTTTTGTATTTTTCTGAAGCTGGAAACGGGGAGAGACAGACAGACTCCCGCATGCGCCCGACCGGGATCCACCCGGCACACCCACGCTCTGCCCACCAGGGGTCGATGCTCTGCCCCTCTGGGGGTCACTCTGCCATGACCAGAACCACTCTAGCGCCTGGGGCAGAGGCCAAGGAGCCATCCCCAGCGCCTGGGCCATCTTTGCTCCAGTGGAGCCTTGGCTGCGGGAGGGGAAGAGAGAGACAGAGAGGAAGGAGGAGGGGATGGAGAAGCAAATGGGCGCCTCTCCTGTGTGCCCTGGCCGGGAATCGAACCCGGGTCCCCTGCACGCCAGGCCGACGCTCTACCGCTGAGCCAACCGGCCAGGGCCTCTTTTTTTTTTTTTTTTAAGAATAAAAATTCTAGGCCCTGGCCGGTTGGCTCAGTGGTAGAGCGTCGGCCTGGCGTGCAGAAGTCCCGGGTTCGATTCCCGGCCAGGGCACACAGGAGAGGTGCCCATCTGCTTCTCCACCCCTCCCCCTCTCCTTCCTCTCTGTCTCTCTCTTCCCCTCCCGCAGCCGAGGCTCCATTGGAGCAAAGATGGCCCGGGCGCTGGGGATGGCTCCTTAGCCTCTGCCCCAGGCCCTAGAGTGGCTCTGGTCACGACAGAGCGACGCCCTGGAGGGGCAGAGCATCGCCCCCTGGTGGGCAGAGCATCGCCCCCTGGTGGGCGTGCCGGGTGGATCCCGGTGGGGCGCATGCGGGAGTCTGTCTGACTGTCTATCCCTGTTTCCAAATTCAGAAAAATACAAAAAAAAAAAAGAAAGAAAGAAAAAAAAAAAGAATAAAAGTTCTATGTTCTAGATCTAGAGCCAGACTGTATTAGTTTTATAATAAAAATGGAGTTTCCCAAAGGTCTTTGCCCTGTAAGCAAGTAGGTGCAAAATACAGGAGTTATATCACTCTGCAACTATGACTCAGCTATGTCACTGTATCATTTCCCAGTGAGCCTGAGGAAAGTCGTGTCACACTAACAAATGGCTGGACACCCTGTGCCATGGAAACATATTCTAGTCGATTTGCTTTTGGGGTCAAGAAACATTCCTTATAGCTGCAGTGTAAGTATGACCTTTTATGGTTCATTTGCATATTTAATTTGAGCCCGAGAAAGCACTTTTTCTGATTTATTTTATAGAAAATTGAGGAGAGACTACTATTTCTTAGTGAAGTATTATAGTTTCACCCAAGAGACTTGGCCCCTGGGGAAGGTCCTTGGGATAGAATTCCTCCCCTTTTGGATTTCTATTTTGTAGCGGGCATGGCTGTTTGTCACCCAGTGGAACCCCTAACACCAGACACCTGCCACAAAGTGGGGAGGGGAGGAGAGGGGAGGGGAGGAAGCCTGGTACTCAGACAAGTTGCTTCATGCCAGGGCTTCGAGGACCCACCCAGCCTTTCTGCAGCTCTGATGGCCACAAATACACATGGGTGGGCAGTGTTGGCATCTGGGAAGAGTTCACATTCCTGGCATGCTCAGCGACCAGGATAAACACATATGCTACATATATAATCCATGTACATGCACACGCTGATGCCTACCTGCTAGATTAGGAGGCGGATCAGAGCTCATGGAAATGGTTTGAAGTTTAAGAAAGAAAAAGAGGTTTTTTTATATTTATGTAATGTATGTGTATATACATTAACACTAGTGTTAATGTAGTAAGCATCAGTGTTTAACATCTTTTAAACTCAGTTTTTGTTACCACCTGAGTTTTAAAATCTGTTTAAAAACTAGCTTATTATTCTGAGCCATCACATCCCTCCCTCCTGAGTTGTAGCAAATTATTCAAGTTTTTCCTACATCTTCTTGCAGTAGCCAGCTTTCTTTTGAAAAGCGGCTCTGTTTTCCACAGAAAGATGAGGAAGACAGGCTAAGCGGGGCACTAGATTAGAACAGGATGTCCAGAGCTCTCTCAGACTACGCCACGTCACCGCTATCTCCGCCAGATGGAATGCCCCAGCTCGCCCGCTGGGCAGCCTGTGCCCCTCCGAGACTCCCGAACATGGCGCAACCTCCACGCTCCCCTGCCTCTGGCCGTGGGCCCTCCTGTCCTCAGTGCTCTTCACGTCTCACTCCATTGGAACATTACTTAACTCCATATGCCACGGACTCAATACAGCCTTTTGCCAAGTTTACCTTTCTTTCTGTGGTGTTTCTACTGCGTCTTTATCACTGCATGTATGTTTGTGTAATTATTACTATTTAAACCATGATTAATGGCTTATTATCTGTCCCACTGGAACAGAGAAGCTCCTTTGGGGAGCATGCCTTATTTATCTTCCTAGAAATGAACAATAAACTCCATCCTCGTAAGCACCTGTTATGGTTTTTTATACTCAGTAAATATCTGTTGACTCGATCTGTGAATAGAAGAATGATTGAGGACTCCCTCTGTACAAAGCACCATACCGAATGCTGTGTTAATATTTTTATTTTTATTTTTATTTTTTTTCTTTTTCTGAAGCTGGAAACAGGGAGAGACAGTCAGACAGACTCCCGCATGCGCCCGACCGGGATCCACCCGGCACACCCACCAGGGGCGACGCTCTGCCCACCAGGGGGCGATGCTCTGCCCCTCTGGGGCATCGCTCTGCCGCGACCAGAGCCACTCTAGCGCCTGGGGCAGAGGCCAAGGAGCCATCCCCAGTGCCCGGGCCATCTTTGCTCCAATGGAGCCCTGGCTGCGGGAGGGGAAGAGAGAGACAGAGAGGAAGGAGGGGGGGGTGGAGAAGCAAATGGGCGCTTCTCCTATGTGCCCTGGCCGGGAATCGAACCCGGGTCCCCTGCACGCCAGGCCGACACTCTACCGCTGAGCCAACCGGCCAGGGCCTGTGTTAATATTTTTTAAAAAATAAGTATATGCGCAATTAAACTTGATTCATTTACATGTTCTTATTTCAAAGGGTTTCCCTGCTAAACTGGAAATTGCTGGCAGAGTAAAAGTAAATGGAGTCTGACATCCCAACCAAGTAAAGGGGGCAACTGTGGGGTAATGGAAAGAGAGCGAGACTGGCATCAGAAGCTTTGACTCCAGAACCCGCTCAGAGGCCGGCTTTATGGCTTCAGCCACCTTGAAACATCACTGAACATCAATGTCTGCATGTGTAAAATGAGGTATGCAGATTATGTGATCGCCCAGGTCCTTTCCAACGTTAACACCTCATGATTCTAAAATGCTATGAAATCATCAGAGTTGCCGTCAGACTCACAATCGAGATTTGCCAGGCAGAGAGCCACTTGTGAATTTCTGGATGGCTTAACTGGACCATATAACTGTTTGTGAGAGAGAACAACAAATTACAATTCTCTTTTTCCATTGTCTAAGGCCAGATGATTGGTTCTGCACATTATGCACTGTTCTCAGCTCAGAGTCCCAACAAGTTGTATGCCCAGCTGTGGTTTCGAGGGCAGAAATAAACACACATTTTCTTCTATTTAAATGGAAAACGTGTGCCCAGCTGTGCCTTCGGTGGCATACGTAAATGCACATCTTCTTCAATCTAGGTGAAAAACATGACATACTTCAGGGTAGGCTTCCACCAATGTGCAGAGAATCACTTCTGGAACCATGAGAAACAGAAGAAAAAAAATAATAGTCCTGCACAACTTCAAGCAAATTGGAATTGATATTTGTTGCAGAGCCTGGAGACTTGCCTCTTGGCAGAAGTAGATTTTTCCCAGTTGGTTTCAAAAGTCTAATGATATAACACAACAGCTGGCCTTGTAATTCCTAATAGTCTGCATTTGCTCTTGATATCTGAGAGTGACCATGACAGCACTCCCAGTAGGGCTCTTGCCAAGCCTCAGAAGATAGCACTGCTTTTTAAAAATAACGCACTGTAGTGTGCATAGGTGCCCACGATCGAAGAATCTGGGATCAACGGGGAAGATACACAGAGCAAACAAGCAGAAAGTTTTATTTGCTTAGGGCAAAAACTGATGCCTCAGAACCCAACTTCTCAGTCCATGAGGAAGCGTGCTTTTTTCCACTGTCACCAAAGAAGTAGTTAGTATAATGGAAAAACCATGGGTTTTGAGGGCAGATGGCTCAGGGCTTCACTAATAGCTCCTCAAGTTTACTAAGTGACCTTATATAGAAATCACTTAACCTGTCTGTTTCTTCATCTGTAAATAAACAGGTTTCTATCACCCAGCACTGTGAAACAGGGGTTTTGATGGGTAAGATCCATAGATACTTTGTGTGTGCTGCATTTCCAGTGTGATTATCCACAGATAATGGTAGTAAGGGCTATTTCCAAAAACCCAAAGGTGTTGGTTTAAGGCAGAGGATAGAGTTTTTAGTAATACATACAGAAAAGCTGAGCAGCACTGTTGAATGACTGTCACCTGTAGACAGGGAACAGTTGTCCACTGTTCTCAGGAAGGAGACTTGGCAGGGCTGACCTCATGGGTGTGCTTCCTGCGCAGTTGCAGGGAGGGGCCCCTGTGCGCAGAAGGGCCTCACACTTGGCTTAATGCTCTGCTGTTGACACCTTGAAATTCTTAATAAATTTTAAACAAGGGGCCCTGCATTTTCATTTTGCACTGGTCCCCACAAATTATTTAGTCAGTCTTGAGACTTAGGAAGGAAATTTGGTGCTATGTGCATGCTTGTTCAAATTTATGGAAAAGAATATGGAGGCATTACTCTACCCTATAATAAGTATATATTAGCATTTGTGCTAATACTTCAAAGGATAAAGTTAATTCTGAGTTGGTTTTACAGAGGCTAAATGGAATAGGTTCCACATTTACATATGAAAATACATCAGAGATTGGTAGATAAATCAAAGGATAGCAAGAGCATTCACATATGAAAGCTCTCAAACCAAAAACATTTTTCAGCTAGACTGCCTGGGTTCTAATCCCAACTCCCCTTACTAACTTGTAACATTGGGGAAGTCGCTAAATGTAACTATGCCTCAGATCATCATCTATTAAATGGTATAGTGGCAACTGCATTGGGTTGCTGCAAGGATTGAATAATGTATTACACGTAAAGTGCTAAGAATGGATTAAAACTGTACTCAATAAGTAGTGCCTATTATCATCCACAAAGTAGAACTTTGCAAAGTCTCACTTTCATTTCAAAGTTAAATGTACCTGCAACTTCAAAAGAGTTGAAAAACTTCCAGTCCAAAATAATAGAAATAACATGGAATTTTATGATTTTGAATATTACAAATCACCCCAACCTGAGAATGCTCACACTTTTTAATATGTGAAGAGAAGTACTAATAGATAGCTTAACGACTGGGAATAAACTTTTAATAATAAGTCATTTATTTGCATATGATTGATTGCATGAATTTATTTAACAGTTATTCACTGAGTACTTGTCATATGTCAGGTTCTGTGTTAGGTGCTAGGAAATAGGTAAAGATGTCCCTCCTCTCCAATAACTCATCATCTAATAGAGAATGAAAAAAAATCTACGAGAGAGATAAGCACCAGGTATAATGGAATCAACAGAAAGTGTCCCTAATTCATTCTCGAGACTCTAAACCAGAAAAGATTTTAAAGACAAAGGAAGATCAAAGATGAGACCTAAAAGGTCATGGGGAGTTAACTATGTAAAAAGGAAGAAAAACATGAACAAAGTCCTGGAAATATTCCTAAAAATTGCACAAGGTTCAGTATGACTAGAGTGTCAAGTGTGTGAAGTAGGAGAGTAATGAATTAGAAAGGGGCTAATCTGTTGACTTTGTAAGTCATGTTAAGGAGGTTAGACCTTATCCTGAGGGCATGTTGAGTCATTAAAAGTGTTAGCAGTTGAGGGACATGATTAAGTCATGGTTTAAAAAATTTACTCTGACCACAGTATGAGTAATAGATTGGAAAAGAGAAATTATTGAAGGCAGGAAGATAAAGGAATGTGATATAACCTAGGTAAGGGATGATGAAGACATGACCTCAGGTAATGGGAATAGGAATTTTAATGAGTGGACAAAGTCAACAGATACCAAAGAGGAAGAATCATATGGCATTAAGGAAGGGAGAGAGGGAAGAGGCAGGAATGATCAACAGGTTTTGGGCTTGGATTATTGTATGGTTGTAGATAAATCATTGAGTACAGTGCTTCAGAGAATGAGTAGGATTGGGAAGGATGAAGGCTTAGATAACAATGATTTTGGGTTTTGATGAGTTTGAGGTGCTTTTGGAACATAAAATAGAAATGTTGAATAGACAGGTATATAATTTAAGATGTAGGTAAGAGATCTTGGATTAGGAAACTATTTGGGAATCATTAGCACAGACATGAAAAGTCAAAGTATATAAGAAAGGAAGCATGTTTAGAATAATAAGAGATTAAAACTTCCACAGGAAAATATAGGAAGTATTTTCTTTAACATGTGTCTTGACAATGATTTCTTGCATTTGACAAGAAAAGGAAAGGCAACAAAAGCAAAATAAACAAGTGGGACTACATCATACTTAAACAGTTTTGAACAGCAAAAGAAACTATCAACCAAATGAAAAAGCAACCTATGGAAGAAAATATTTGCAAACCATATATCCAGTAAGAGGCCAATATCCAAAATATACCTGGAACTCATACAACTCAATAGCAAAACCCCAAATAACCCAATTTAAAATTGGGAAAAGAACCTGAATAGATGTTTTTCTAAAGAAGACCTTCAAACAGCCAACAAGTATATGACAATGAGCTTAACATCACTAATCTTTAAGCAAACGCATATCAAAACCACACCGAAATATCACCTCCCACCTTTTAGGATGACTATGAACAAAAGACAAGAGATAACAAATGCTGGAGAGAATGTGGAGAAAAGGAACCCCCCTGCACTGCTGGTGGGAATATAAATAGGTGCAGCCACTATAGAAAACAGTATGAAGGTTCCTCAAGAAACTGAAAACTAGAACTACCATATGATCCAGCAATCCCACTTCAGGGTGTAAATCCAAAAGAAATAGAATCACCACCTGGGAGCTAGCTGCACTCCCATGTTTCTTGCAGCATATTCATAGGCACCGAAACAGCCTAAGTGTCCATCAACAGATGAATGAATAAAATAAAATGTGGAGTATAAATATACAATGGAATATTACTCAGCCTTAAAAATAAAGAAAGAAAACCTGCCATCTGTGACAGCATTGTTGAGTCTGGAGGGCATTATGCTAAGTGAAATAAGCCAGGCAGATAAAAACAAATACTGCATGATATCACCATTTTTTTGTTTGTTTGTTTGTTTATGATATTCCTTTTGTGGAATCTAAAAACAAAAACAAAAAAAGGTCAAAACAGAAGAATGGTTATTGCTAAGGGCTTGGTTGTGGGGGAAATAGGGAGAGGCTGATACAAAGGTAAAAACGTTCAGTTATAAAATGAACAAGGACTGAAAATTTAATGTATAACATGGTGACTATAGCTGATAATAGTTGTTTAAAATTTGCTGAGAAAGTAGAACTTGTATATTCAAAAGAAAGAAAAAAAGTCTATAAGGTGATGAATGTGCTAAGTGATTTGATGGTGGGAATCCTTTCACAAAATATAGTATGTATATAAAATCATCGTGTTGTACACTTTAAATATCTTACAATTTTGTCCATTTTAATTTGTCAATTATCAATAGAGCTAAAATAGAAATGATATATCCATATGGAGCCAAACTATCTCCCACACTTAACCTCCTATTCGTAATAATAAAAGAAAATAACTTCCCAATGGAAAGAGTTGACTCTTCCCATTTTAATCCAAGGTTCAGACCCGGCCTCCCCGAGAGGAAGGTGGTTTGTTTTTAGGTGCAGCCTGATGTCATGTGTCAAGCACAGCACTCCCTATAAAGTATTCTCAGTGAGCATGTTTAACCGGGAGCTAATTATTCCTTTAAACTCAACTTCCAATTTATAAGAATATAGGAGATAAAAGAAGCAAGATAATTATCACCCAGATGGAAGCAATCAGCTTAGCAAATTCAGGTGGGTGAGAGTTTTACAAGACAACTGGCCCAATCTCTTCAAAATGCAATATTATTAAAAGAAAAACAGGTATTGGGACTGTTGTCAATTAATAGAAACTAAAAAAGATATACAACCAAATATGATGGGTAAACGTTAGCTAGATTTTTTCATTAAAAAAACCCCAGCAGATTAAGGTATTTGTGGACAATATGAGAATGTTTAAAAATGTGCTTGTATTAAGTCATTAGAAATATATGGTTAATTTATTGAGGGTAATAACAGTATTGTGGTTATAAAGGCAAATTTCCTTCTTTTTAAGAAATGTAGGGATATCTTAATTTTTAGAAGTGTCATGATGTCTACATCTTATTTTGAAATGGCAAAATGTCAACAGGTGTTCCATGTAGATCTTTGATGCATAAAATATATTATATTACTCTTTCAACCTGTTCTTCGCATTTAAAATTTTTCATAACACACTATGTGGTGTGGGAGAGAATGTGTTTTACTTAACAGTTTATTTCTTTTTTTATTTTAGTGAAAGGAGGGGACGCAGAGAAACAGACTCCTACAAGCGCCCCGACTGAGATCCACCCAGCAAACCCACTAGGGGGCAATGCTCTGCCCATCTGGGGTCATTGCTCCATTGCTCAGCAACCAAGTCATTTTTTAGCACCTGAGGCAGAAGCCATGGAGCCATCCTCAGTGCCCAAGGCCAATTCACTAGAACCAATCAAGCTATGGCTGCATGATAGAGAGAAGGGGAATGGGGAGGGGTGGAGAAACAGATGGTTGCTTCTCCTATGTGCCCTGACCAGGACTCAAACCCAGGACATCCACACATGGGGCCAACACTTTACCACTGAGCCAACCAGCCAGGTCCTACTTAACAGTTTATTGCCTAGGAAACTGTCATAGGAAATTAGTGATGAATAGTAACAAAAATTTCATCAGTTTCCCTGATGAAATAACATAAGTACATAAAAATTATAAATATAAATAAATAAACTCAGTATTTTCAAATTAAAAAATTTATCATAACAGGATTTTTGGCAGGTTGATTTTTAAATTTATGTAAAACAACAAAAGGCAAAGAATAGCCAATTTGTTTCTAAATTTTAAAAAAGGAAGGACATGCTTGTAGTTCTAACCACAAAGATCGGATAGTTCTTTTAATTTTTTTTTTTCTGTATTTTTCTGAAGCCGGAAACGGGGAGAGACAGTCAGACAGACTCCCACATGTGCCCAACCAGGATCCACCTGGCACGCCCACCAGGGGGCGACGCTCTGCCCACCAGGGGGCAATGCTCTGCCCCTCCAGGGTGTCGCTCTGTTGCGACCAGAGCCACTCTAGTGCCTGGGGCAGAGGCCGAGGAGCCATCCCCAGCGCCCGGGCCATCTTTGCTCCAGTGGAGCCTTGGCTGTGGGAGGGGAAGAAAGAGACAGAGAGGAAGGAGAGGAGGAGGGGTGGAGAAGCAGATGGGCGCTTCTCATGTGTGCCCTGGCCGGAAATCAAACCCGGGACTTCCGCACGCCAGGCCGACGCTCTACCACTGAGCCAACCGGCCAGGGCCTTGGATAGTTCTTTTAAAGGTGAAAAGGTCTGGTGTACAAATGGGCTGATTGCTATAACAAATTAGGCAGCTCACAGAACAGGGCATGTAGAGATGGAATTTTGACACATGACAGAGGTGGTGTGAAAGATTACATAAGAAAGGAGGATCTATTTAATAAATGAAACAGGGACGGTTATAATTCATCTAAGAGAAAAGTCAGAGTAGAGCCCTACCTCAAACCATATACAACATCAATTCCAAATAGAGTTCAGAACCCAAACGTTGAAAATGTTATGAAGGGGAAGAAAGAGAAAGGTCCCTAGCTGGAGAACACTATTAGGTTGAGGGACTTATTTTTTGTTTTCAAAGTAGGAGAAACTTGAACTTTAGAAAAGCATCCCATAGAGAGGGAGACACAGGAAAGAGAGGGAGTATTTCTAAGAAACAGCATGTGCGGTGAGCGCCCACAGGAGCAGGAGGCTAGTGCTAACATTACCCATGTGGGTTCATAGCCTGGTGCTACCGCAGACTAGCTGTGAAAACCTTGTGCATGTTACTTAGCTTTCACTTCCGTCAAGTAAAGATTCCATTACCATAGGTTCTCTGTTGCAAGCTATAGAAACTGACTCAGGCTAACTGAACCCACTGGGAGAATACAGCACCGTCCATGACCACAGGGAAAGCTGCAGAACCAGGCTTAGGAAGAGCACAAACCAGAGCAGCTACACACTTCCCTGTAGCAGGAAAGGATGGATAACTCTTCCAGCATCCTGACCCTTCCATGCAAAACATTCAGTTTTCAGCCTTTGCCAATGGGCTCAAGATTCAAATTCTAGAAAGTTACATCCAAATAACCTAATTTAGATTCTTTGATTATTATCCAGCCAGAGGCGAGAACAGAGCATCTTTATCCACGGTTCCATCAAACTGTGGAAGTGTTGTCAGGGAAGAATGGAGGATAGAAGCTACATGGATAAAACAAGACAATAAATTTACACATACTCCATGCCTTTGGCTATCCAAATATCCACATTTTAAATCCTATACCTAAACTTTCATCAATGCGTTGGTCTAACATTATGCAAATGTTCCACAATGAAAATACATTCATCTTGGCCCTGGCCGGTTGGCTCAGTGGTAGAGCGTCGGCCTGGCGTGCGGAAGTCCCGGGTTCGATTCCCGGCCAGGGCACACAGGAGAGGCGCCCATCTGCTTCTCCACCCCTCCCCCTCTCCTTCCTCTCTGTCTCTCTCTTCCCCTCCCGCAGCCGAGGCTCCATTGGAGCAAAAGATGGCCCGGGCGCTGGGGATGGCTCCTCGGCCTCTGCCCCAGGCGCTAGAGTGGCTCTGGTCACGACAGAGCGATGCCCCGGATGGGCAGAGCATCGCCCCCTGGTGGGCATGCCGGGTGGATCCCGGTCGGGCGCATGCGGGAGTCTGTCTGACTGCCTCCCCATTTCCAGCTTCAGAAAAAAACAAACAAACAAAACAAAGAAAATACATTCATCTTCTCTCCAAAGATGAATGACCCCAAACCCTAAACCCCTAACTGCATCTACCTCCAACTCCAGGATCTCTGAGTAATGTGGGTCTATTCTCTAATCCTGTTGTCATCCTATCTCAGGATTCTGCAGCCTATGGATCAAGCAAAATCACACAACAAAAAATTGTGGCTTCTGAAAGGCAGAAACCATGGAATGAATCAAAAACATGAGGCTAGTGTGTTCCAAAAGGAAAAAAAATTTTTTTTTGTATTTTTCTGAATTTGGAAACGGGAGAGACAGTCAGACTCCCGCATGCGCCCGACCAGGATCCACCTGGCACGCCCACCAGGGGCGACGCTCTGCCCACCAGGGGGCGATGCTCTGCCCCTCTGGGGCATCGCTCTGCCATGACCAGAGCCACTCTAGCGCCTGGGGCAGAGGCCAAGGAGCCATCCCCAGCGCCCGGGCCATCTTTGCTCCAATGGAGCCTTGGCTGCGGGAGGGGAAGAGAGAGACAGAGAGGAAGGAGGGGGGCGGGGTGGAGAAGCAAATGGGCGCTTCTCCTATGTGCCCTGGCCGGGAATCGAACCCCGGTCCCCCGCACGCCAGGCCGACGCTCTACCACTGAGCCAACTGGCCAGGGCCAAAAGAAAAATTTATTTTAAAAGCACCTGAGTGCAGGAGGGCTGAGACCAACAAAGGGTGTCAGCCCCAAGCTGCAGGAGAGAGCATTAGATATAGGGGTTGCTGAAGGTATTTGCTGGCATGGGATCCAGTATATCTGGGCATGCTCTGACCAGCATATCTTGGTTTGTGGCCTTGGTCACTGACTTGACTCTGAGCAGGAGGAGGGGGATTCAGCAGCAGAAACACAAGTTCTTTCTGATATAGCACAGGACTAATCAGCGTGGTCCTACCTGGTGTCTTTGGTAAATTTTCAAGACAGTTGAGGTCAGGAATCTCCCAGGAACAGCTGGGTCCTCGCACCCCTGGGCCTATGGCTAGGCTTTTACAAACAACTATTATGATTTAAACTCCCCTAATTGTCAGATCCCTCCCCAATGTGAGCTTTTCCTGGCATTCCTGCAAAGGTAAACTTTTTGCCACATTTCACAGTAAAGACCAGGGAACCATTAAGAGAAAGAATAGCAAGCAAATTAACTAAAATTTCACAGTAGGGAATGAGAATGTTCTGTTTTGAGCCCTAGTGGGTAGTTGGGTGAGGAGAATTTGAGTTTTAAAGGGCTCTGGATTTAAAGGAACCCTGAAACCAAACCTAGCAGCTGAAGTTACAGAGAAGTGCATATACATTAGTGCCAACCTTCCAGGGTCTCAGAGACCCAAATGGACAGCGACAAGGAATGAGGTCCATGTAACTTCTCCAAAGCCACCAATGACTAAGTAATCAAGCCAAGGTCTGACTCCAGTTGTCCAACTCCAAAGCCATTTCTTTCCTTCCCATTATAGAAGGATTAGAACAACACGAAGTAAAGGTTCTCCTTGGAGAATTTTAACAGGAAACAAAGCTTTAGGCAATGAAAATGGAAGCCTGAGGAGAGTTACAGGCTAAGGAAAGCAGAGGATGAAAGGTTTAGGTAATAGATACGTGAGTAGGGGATGAGAAGTATATTTATTTAGTGGAGAGAGGAGGATGAATAAGGCTTTCCTATTTTTAAAACTGTTTCACAGTAATGTAACACTTTCTACTTTATAAGAGGCTTACATGGCTATTTTCCACCATCCTTGTGCCAATAGGTAGTTTAGATTATTTTATTATTAAGGGCTTTGATTGACATAAGTTAGTAGGTCTCTTAGAAATCTGATTACTCAACTATTGATCTTTTTTCAAATCTCTATACCTATAAAGCAGTGGTAGTCAACCTGGCCCCTACTGCCCACTAGAGGGCGTTCCAGCTTTCATGGTGGGCAGTAGCGGAGCAACCAAAGTATAAATAAAAAGATAGATTTAACTATAGTAAGTGGTTTTATAAAGATTAATTCTGCCAAACTTAGTGAAAATATGACATAAAGTACTTGGTAAGTAATTATTATTATATGCTTTAACTTGCTGTAACTTTGCTTTATAAATTTTATAAAGTGAAGTTACTTCCCTACTTTATAAATCACCATTACTGTGGAACCAGTGAGTAGTTAGAAAATTTTACTACTAACAGAGATACAAAAGTGGACGGTAGGTATAAAAAGGTTGACTACCCCTGCTATAAAGTAAGAATACTATTCAATGGATGTGTTTTAAGAAACGAACCATAAAGGGGAAAGAAAACTTAGAAAATAATATAGAAAATAACTGGGAATGGATAAAGTCTTTTAAGGCATGAAGGCAATGGAATGTCCCTGCTAGCTGGGGGACCGAAACACTCAGGCCTCCCATATTGCTCAAACTTGAGTGATTTGAAGCTAGTGATGGCCGGGGGAGTCAAGAGGTAGTGGGCAGTCAGTGTCCCGGACACTGAATTCCCTTCACAATCTCCTAAGAGCACATGCCCCACCCCCTTTCCTGCATGCCCAGCAAAGAGCAGTGCCAGACATTTTATCCTGCTAAGATTTATTCCCAATTTAAATCTTGGAAACTACACACAGGCATAATTATTTTGGTCAATCAGGAGAAAGCTTATTATGTTTCAAAACAAGTCATGCAAGGAAAGATTTAAGGAATTTCATTTTAGCCTGAAGATGTGAAATTTAAACTTCCACTAAAGGATGCTTGGAGGAAATGTTTAGAGAAAGTCATGGTGTTGGCTAGACTCTTTCTGAGTGACTTATTCTGATGTCAGGTATGTGGTAAGGTTAGTAAGAATCTCATATTTGGCACAATCTAGGTTCTCATGGTCTTGAATAACAAGCTGGTCATACATGGATTTTATTTTCCCTGATTGTTTAGATTTCATTCCACTGTTGGCTTGGTAGCTACTATTCAACTTACACGTTTAAAATGAACATTTATCTATTGGTAAGCAAAGAAGACCACAGAGAATATTTTTTCTCTGTTTTTAAGTTTTCGGTCAGAGTATTTAGAACTAGATGAATTCCAAGAGAAACAAAGATCTAAGGTAATGACTGTACTTGTTCCTACAGAATTCAGATCTTTGTGTGTCATCTCTGTGATTTTTTAAATTAGTGATTATATGGTGTCAAATAATGTGAGAGCTTCTGCCAAGCAAAGCAAAACTAAGGGATAATGTCACTGTGGGGAGTGTTGCCAGTCAAATGAATGAGTTCTGAGCAATAAAGGATACATTTTAAGTAGGAAAAGTCACAGTTGGTAGAATTTCAAGAATACTAGTGAACTGATAAACTGTCAAGTGTCTGTCCCAATCAGTATGGCTTAGTCTTGAAGACGAAGTTTAACTTGGCTGTGTCAGTTGACACAGCCTAGCGTTGGATTAAAGAACCAAATAAAATGCACCAATTGCATTGCCCAGAGAAGAGTGTTAGGGATATTTCAAAGCTAGAGACACAAAAAGATGTGAACCTCACTGGGGATCTAAACGAAGAAGAATTGAAAAAGAACTAGACGGGTCCGTGAGGAGAAGTTTCTTCTCTTAAACATCACAGTAAAGCAGACTTCCCTGTATCCCGTTAGCTATCAAGAAATTTGAGTTATGGAAACCACCCAGGGAGTACAGAAATTTAAGTCCTCATCTGATATATCATTAAGGGCATTGTTGAGTTTTAGGAAAGAAACAGGGACTTTCCAACAAGGCCCTGCATATGAGCAGTTTAAACGGTGGGGCCCTCAACACAACAGAGATGCTGGTGACTGATGGAGAATGTATAGGAAAACAGAAATGATTTTGAATGATTGGGAGTAGGGTTGAGGAAATAATGAGAGGTTCAGCTCTGCGTGGTTAAACCATAATTCAGGAGGGATGTGGGAAATGGTGCACGATTGTTTCAAAGTTCCCAACACCTGAGAAGGAGAATGATTTAGTGTTTTCAGAGCAATAAATTCAAGTTAATTATTAGGATAAACTTTCTGACAGTGTTATTTGTTTTCTTTGGGAGATAAACTGCTCCTAGCATGGAGAAATGGGAAAGGTTAAGCTAAATACCAGCTGAGAGAAACACATTTTATAATGGAATAGGAGTGTGGTGTCTAACACACCATCTAATGACAGGCATGTGAAACCCACGTTTACTGTTGGGCTGGTTTTCACATGAACTCCTGGGCATGATGGGGTTTAGGAGAAAGCAAGGAAACTAGACAACATCCTCTCTGAGGGAGGCCACATCTATAAAGAGGGAGGAGTAGGATCTTCTCTGAGTCATCAGGGAAGGTCCCCCAGGGACGCATAAGCCAGGAATGAATGTGGGTGATTGTGAAAGGAAATCCATGTGGCAAAAATAGCTTCTTTGGAGGCCCAAGGGTTTGGGGCTGCTTGTGATTTCTGGTGACATTTTGGTGGCCACTTCCATTTGGCACCTGGATCTCTGAATTTTCCAGGGAAACTATAACTCCTGTTAATATCTCAATTTTAGGTCTGCTTATCAGGTGGTAGTCCTAAGTAGTAGTGGACAGATTTCTGAACATTTCTTTGGCTTATTTGCCCCTACTAGTAGCCACAAGTCCCAGTCACATATCCACATCTTCAGATTTTGCATCTACTGTTATGTTTGTAGCGTCTTTGACTTTTTCTTGATTCCTTATGTTTAAGACTCTTGGCTTACCAGTACTGCCTGATTTAATGTGATATTTTTCTTACCTTCTCTTGGGATCTTCCTTTAAGAAGACAGACTTCTAATTCCTTTTCTGTATTGGCCAGGCCCAACTATTCAGGATCGCTGTAACAATCTCATGTGTTTCCTCATAAGGTTCCTTTGATCCATGCAAATCAGGTCAAAAATAGACTAGGTTTGCAACAATACCCAACGTGAGAATGACTGGCCAGTGCTTTGGGGAGGTGGGGAAATAGGAGATATGTAGTCTTCTTATGATATACTAGTAATGTAACGACACGTAAACAAGTTTTAAACAGACTGTGTCCCTTTAAGTTAGCAAACACTTCTTGTTTGCTAACATACAGGGTGGAGCAAAAGTAGGCTTATAGTTGTTCGTATGGAAAATAATACAATTAACAAGTAATAATCTCTGTTTCGTGTTCACAACTGTAAATCTACTTTTGTCTGACCCTGTCTGCAAGGTGGGGGAGGGGGTTAAATTATGAAAGGGTGAGTGAAATATAAATCTAGACATTAAAGAACTTAACATTTCATTGAGGGGGGACTAAACACATCTTTGATATAAATTGGGGAGTGATCCCTATTGTCTCTTAGACTAGGGAAAGAAGTGGCAAGGCAACAAATGACAGGTCACTTTTCCAAGGCCAGTTTGGCATCCCCAGCTTACACAGGTGCAGCCCACACCTGTCAGAGAAACTATTCTCTGGCTTTAAGTGAAATACAACAATCTCTATGAAATGGTCTACAAGTATTCTTAGGTAGATCTCCTTTCTCCTCTTGTCCCTTCATATTTTTTCACTCTTCTGATTTTGCCATCCTATTTATTAGAATGATTTATTAACAGCCATTTCCATTTTTTTCCCTAGTCTTCGTTAGTTTCAGTCTGGTATTAACCTCAGACTCTTGGGAATAGTCCCTCATCACCACTTCCATCATTGTGTATCCCAAACAAGGGTTACCTTCCTCCCAGATGCCACTCCCTCTTGCAACTTCTGTGACTCTAGCCTTGACAGACTCTCCCAAGTGTCTGTCACCCAGATTTCATATCTTGTCATTATCTTTGGTTCTTCCTTATGTGTCTAGGTACCAGTATATGTTAATTGCTTGTTTACCCAATAAGTCATCATCCTTATCCAAGTTCCCATCAGCTTTCTCTTTGAGAACATTGCAATTACCTTCTCTTCTTAAAGATGAATTATTCACCACACATCAGCCAGAGTCATCTTCTAATAATGTTAACACCATTAGGTCATTGCTTAATGCCCAGTACCTTATTACACTTAGAATAATTTACTTCCACGTATAAGCCCCTGCTCCATCTTCAACTCCATTTCATATTGCTCCTCGCTCTCTCTTAGATCCACACTGGCTTTCTTTCTGTTCGACCACCACACCAACCTGTTCCCTGGTAGGACCTTCACATTAGCCATTCAAGTTGCCTGCAGCACTGTCCAGACCGTTGGTTGGCTGGCTCCTGTCATTCCGGTCTCAGCCGAGATATCTGTCATCTGTTCAGAATAGGTAATGCTGTTCATCTTCCTCCTCTCCTTTTTTTTTTTTTTTTAATTACATGGTTCTTCATAGCTTTCATCACTATCTGATATATTCTTTATTTACTTAAGCTCCAAGAGAGTTTGGGACTCATCTCTCATGTTTAACACTTGACCCTTAGAGCAGGGTCCCCAAACTTTTTACACAGGGGGCCAGTTCACTGTCCCTCAGACCGTTGGAGGGCCGGACTATAAAAAAAACTATGAACAAATCCCTATGCACACTGCACATATCTTATTTTAAAGTAAAAAAACAAAACAGGAACAAATACAATATTTAAAATAAAAAACAAGTAAATTTAAATCAAGAAACTGACCAGTATTTCAATGGGAACTATGGGCCTGCTTTTGGCTAATGAGATGGTCAATGTGCTCCTTTCATTGACCACCAATGAAAGAGGTGCCCCTTCCGGAAGTGCAGCAGGGGCCGGATAAATGGCCTCAGGGGGCCGCATGTGGCCTGCGGGCCGTAGTTTGGGGACCCCTGCCTTAGAGCCTTCTAAAGTACCTAGAAGAAACATCTACCCAGAGCTGAGCATAGCACAGTGCTCTGGGGATACAGACATGAATATGACAGGGTGGAAATATATGTTAACCATTTGGCATTGTTACCTGACCCCTAAGCCCATGCAACTAGTTGTACCTTCAGAATTCTACAACCTGACAGACTGTCCCTTTGGATCTCCATCTTCTCCCTTTAGAAATACAACATCATGAGTGTGCTTTGTTACACTTGGTCCGGGAACGGTTCTGTCTCTTCAAGTTAGCTTCATGGAGGTCTCATGCCGTCATTTTGTGTTACTTGTATGTTTCACCATCAGTGCTAAATTTTAAAACTTCTTATTATTGCTTTCTGTGCTTCAGTCCTGTTAACTAGACAAGGAATTGTCTGTATTTTATTTATATAAATTCACCATATTGCTCAACTTAGAATAAGTGCAACCTGATAAATTATTTTCAGGTGATTTCCAACACTATCATCCTATAATGATTATAATTACTAAATATAGCTATTTGGGAAAAGAAGTATTTTGTTTCTTTCTTTTTCTTTTTCTTTTTTTTTTTTTTTGAGAGGAGAAAGAGAGAGGAAGGGAAATAGATGAGAAGCATCAACTCGTACTTGCATCACTTTAGTTGCTCATTGATTGCTTCTCATACATGCCTTGACCAGGGGGCTCAAGCTAAGCCAGTGACCCCTTGCTCAAGCCAACGACCATGGGATCATGTCGATGATCCTACACTCAAGTTGTGAGTCTGTGCTCAAGCCAGAGACCTCAGGATTTCGAACCTAAGACCTCAGTGTCCCAGGTCAATGCTCTATCTACTATGCCATCACCAGTCAGGCTATTTTGTTTCTTAATCTGTTGTTTTCTTCCAAAAACTAGAAAATAAAAAGAAAATGCGCCTTGGGGAAAGCCTTCACTTACAGCATTTACCAAAAAAGAACTGGCAACTTGTTCTGAGAGAGGAGACTGATGGTTTTATTTTCCTTCCTAGCAGCAAACAGAGTGAAAATACTACTAATAAAAAATTTTAAATAATCCCTTGAAATGAAAATGTATCTCAAATTAACTTTTGCTTCATATAATTCTTTGGAGTAAGGATGGCTGAAATATAATCCTCTATCATTTCCAGTACACCCTGAATGGCATAAATTCTAACCAGATTTTAATTCATTTCTTTGAGGAAACTTTCTTCTTTATGTCTCATTTCCTGAACCTTCCCTGAAGTCCAATTTGGAGCTATCCTGAGTGCTGTTTTCAAAATTGATTTAATTGCAAATGTTGGAGACCACATGAACTGTGGAAACTTTTTACTCAAGATAATGTGTTCTTGCTCATAAAAAAGAAGATATATTGACTACAATTTACCTAATATGCTCAAATATATACTCAATATATTCCCTAATATGTTCAAAATACAATAATAATTAATTATAAATCAATAGCAATCACCATTTATTTGAAGAAGTGCTATGTTTCAGGGACAAGATTAAAAACTTTGCATGCTGACTCCTTTCCTACTCTTAACGATTCTGTGGAGTAGTTCTCATTATCCCTATTTTGTACATAAAAAAAGTAAGGCTTAGAGAGTTTAAGAAACCATAGAAGTAAGTGAAAGAACTAGAATTCAAACAGGGTTCTTTGTGGCTACAAAGTCTCTGGTCTCGTTTTATTTGCTATGAGAAGGTACACTGACACCATGGTCCAGCAGACTTGAATTCCGAGCCGGCTCTGACTGTGCCATGGGCCAGAGTGCAAGGGGAGCCCGAATGAATGGTGGGATGCACTGGCATTGGTAGACCAGTTGGCATATGGTCCCTGGAGAATGAATTTTAAGCCTTCCTTTAAGGTGTGATGGAAAGAGAAATAGTATGTGGAGTCACAAGATCTGCATTTAAATCCTAAATCTAGGAATCTTTGAGCTTCCACAGTGGATGGGATTACTATCTTCCTCCCAGGGATGTTTCAGGCATTGTATGACATGAAATTGTCTGGGGGAATCTCTCAGCTTGAGTCTCAGTGGAAGACTCAAATGATTTACAAACTGATGAGAGTTACCAGAAAGCTACATGCATGGTTTCTTTGAAAGCCTCTGGCATGTCGGGGGAAATGGGGTGATTTCAAGATGTTCTTTGTAGGGAAACAAGGAGACGTTAGGAAGAAAATGCATCCTCAGAGAAGAAGGAGCCAGGTAATAAATGTGATCAAATAATAACTTAATTATTGTGCTGGAAGAAAATTTCTAAAGAGAGTTTATTGTGCATCAGTAGAAAATGTATCCCAGCCTAATTGCCACTGAACTTGAGACCAGGCAGAGCACAGGAACTGATGGAGCTATTTACTAAGTTCTTCACAGGACTGTGGCGAAATGAAAAGCTGCTTTAGGATCGCTCTAACAGAGGAAAACATGAGAAAAGCAACCCTTTTACTTGGCCACAGACCATCTCAGAACTTTTGAAAACTTGAGGCTTTTAAGAAATTATGTCTACTGACCAGGCGGTGGCGCAGTGGATAGAGTGTCAGACTGGGATGCCGAGGACCCACGTTCAAGACCCCAAGGTCACCAGCTTGAGTGCGGGCTCATCTGGTTTGAGCAAAGCTCACCAGCTTGGACCCAAGGTCGCTGGCTCCAGCAAGGGGTTACTCGGTCTGCTGAAGGCCCACAGTCAAGGCATATATGAGAAAGCAATCAATGAACAACTAAAGTGTCACAATGAAAAACTAATGATTGATGCTTCTCATCTCTCTCCGTTCCTGTCTGTCTATCCCTATCCATCCCTCTCTCTGACTCTCTCTCTGTCTCTGTAAAAAAAAAAAAAAAAACAAACAAACAAACAAAAAAAAAAAAAAAAGAAATTATATCTAAAGCCCAGGAAGCAGTGGCAGCACCAGAAGAAAATGCAGTATGATGGTCAATGTTAGGTGTCAAGTTGGCTGGGCCAAGAGATGCCCAAATAGCTGGTGGAAATATTCCTGCATGTGTCTGCCAGGGTTTCCAGAAGAGTGTAGCATTTCAGTTGGAGAGCGTGGTAGATAGAGCAGGTGGTCCTCCCCAAAGGGTGACCATCATTCAATCCCTTGAGGGTCTAAACAAGATGCAAAGGTAGAAGAGTTTGTTTTCTCTGCCTAAGCTGAGATAGCCTCATTCTCCTGCCCTGGGACATTCACCCTCCTGGTTCCTCGGCTTTGGACTCAAGTGCGATGGCAACGCAGTGGAGGAAAAGATGGTCTTTTTACTAACTGAACATCCGAAGACCATAACGCACTTCAGCTTTAGCCTCGGGCCTTCCACAAAACTGAACTCAAATTTCTTCATAGATCTAAATGTAAAAGGTAAAACTTTCAGAAAATCTTTGTACCCGGCGACTAGGGAAAGAATTCTTAGTCCTTACACTAAATGCATGATCCGTTAAAGAAAAAAAAAAAGCGATACACTGGACTTCATCAACATTTAAAACATTTGCAAAAGACAGGGAAAGAGAATGAAAATACAGACTGGAAGAAAATATTTTGAAATCACATATTTGACCAAGGAAATTGTACCTGGGATATATAAAGAACTCTCAAAACTCAACAGTCAAAATACAAAGAACCCAATTTAAAAACAGGCACTTCATTAAAGAGAATACATGGATGTCAAACAGACACATGAGAAAAGCTTTCATATCCTTAGCCACTGAATTCATGCAAATTAAACTATGACAAGCTAACACTGACTACATAAGCAACAAGAATACAGAACTGAAACTCATTCACCACGCCGGTAATGCCAAGTGGCATAGTCCCTCTGATTACCACCACAACTATTACAAAGTTAAACATATATTGCACATATGACCCAACAATGTCACTCCTAGGCTTTTACTTTGGAAGAATTAAAATGTATGTTCACAAAAAAACCTGTACATGAAGGTTTATAGCATCTTTCTAATTGCCCCAAACTGGAAGGAGCTCGATTCTCCTTTAACCCCTGAAAAGACAGACAAATGGAGGCTCACCCGTGTGGTGGTATATTACTTGGCAATGAAAAATAATAAACTATTGACACACAAATGGGATGGATCTCAAGGACACTGTGCTGAGGGGAAAAAGCCAGTCTCAAAATTGTCATGCTGTATGATCCTATTATTAGGATGTTCTTGAAAAGACAAAGGCAGAGCGAGAAGCAGGTCAGCGGTTGCCAGGGGCTAGGGAGAGGGAGAGGGAGACAGAGAGAGAGTGGGGGCAGAGGGGTATCTCACAAGCAGTTATTTTGAGGTGATGGAACAGTTCTGTGTCCTGACTGGGGAGGGGGTGACACGAATCTACACATGTGCGAACACTCAGAGAAACCGCACAAGAAAAAAGTCAGTTTTCCTGAATGTTAATAATTTTAAAAATGTTAGAGACAGCACCCTTCTGGGCTTTCTGTGTCACCAATCACCACCCTGTTCTTACACTCTGTTGCTATGTTGCCATTCTTTCTGAAAGGAATCCACACCCCTTTCTTCTACCTGCTCCTTACTACTGACTGTGTTGTTTGTTCTCTGCCTCCCTAAGTCACTACCCTAAGGCACTCGCGAGCCCTAACCTCCTCCCCAGGAGGATGCCCCGCATAATGCTTGCAGCTCGGCACGTCTTCCCTCCTGTGACTCTTCCGGTATCTGTCTTCTTGGCACACAGTCTCACACTTCAATTATTCAAAAACTGTTTCAGGTGCATATATTGGTCTGTCATGTCCAAAGAGCTTTGTCCTCAAAAAGCATGCAGATAGAGGACAAACCCCAGACTTGCTGGAGCCAGAGTAATCAAAACGTTATGTCGAGAAAAGAGCCAAAATTATTTCTATGAGTGTGAGACTTTCGGGAGAATAGCTGAGGACAAAAATGCCAGTGCGCATGAAATTCCATTGTCTACAAAGTGATCAATCACAAAATTAAATAGAAGAATATGCAAACACATAACCACACATGTATGCATGCATGCACACGTCACACACACACCTGCACTGAGCTTACAATTCCCACTATCTGTTCAAAATGACCGGTGTGATCACAGTGAGGTGCAGTGGTAGTATTTTTTTTTAGATTAAACATGCTCATAAACCTTCATTTTCATATCTCTTTTATACACCCCCTTCCCTCTAGTTTGCTTTGGCCTGTCTTCTAATTTAATTATCTTGATCATCTATATTTTTGCAATCAAATTCTGGAAGGGACCAGAATATTTTGACATTAGTGAGGTTGCAAAATATTTTTATTCCAAATAGTCTATCTCCAGCCAGGTTTTTTTCTTGTTTTTTTTTGTTTGTTTGTTTGTTTGTTTTTTGTCTTTTTTGTTTGTTTGTTTGTTTTTGGGAGGGGGGGACAGAGACAGAGAGAGGAACAGATAGGAACAGACAGATAGGAAGCGAGAGAGATGAGAAGCGTCAATTCTTCATTGTGGCACCTTAGTTATTCATTGACTGCTTTCTCATATGTGCCTTGACCAGGAGGCTACAGCAGACCGAGTGACCCCTTGCTCAAGCCAGTGACCTTGGGCTCAAGCTGGTGAGTCTTGCTCAAACCAGATGAACCCGTGCTCAAGCTGGAGACCTCAGGGTTTCGAACCTGGGTCCTCCATGTCCCAGTCCAACGCTCTATCCACTGCACCACCGCCTGGTCAGACTCCAGCTAGGTTTGTCTGCGTGCTTTTCTCTACTGAGGATTTCATACCATATTCAGTCAATCAATACTGACTGACAACTTACCATGTGCCAGGTACTGTGTTAGATGTGGTGAGTGGAGAAATTAATAATACAGACATGGTCCTGTGTTCATGGGGCCCACAGACTAGTAGCTGTGAGCAGACAAAGAGCAAGTACCTACAGGACAAGTATATAGAGATATGTAAGTTATGGGTGAACCTAGAAGAAATGCCTAACCCGGTGAGTGACAGCCAGAGGCTTTCTGGAGGGAGTGGTGCTTGGCAGAGTTTTCAGAGTGAATAAGATTTAGCTAGGCCAGGGAAGGTAGGAAGGAACTGACCGAAGAAAGAACATGTGACAAGACTATGCCCAACAGCCTGGGGCTCTGGTATCGTGGCAACCTGATGTCTTAGAAAGGTGGCCTCTTTCTCTTACAAAGCCTGGGTGACAGTGCTCTTCTGTCCTGTGGACGCAGCAGAGTGTGCCACCTGCATCTGCTGTTTGGCCCTTCTATGTGATCCTCAGGAAGAAGAATAACTTTCCATATGGGTGAGCCAGTTAGAGTCACAAGTCCTGGGGTACGAGTCCCCAGGTTTGCTCTGGGCTGGAATGTCACCTGTGCGATATTTCACTGTGTCTTTTCCTGTCTAGAAGCATCAGTTTCTTCAACTATGAAGTAAGAGTACTGATACTGACATTACAGGGTTATTGCCAAGGTGAGGTGAGCCAATAAATGCAAGAGCGTGAGATACTGTTGGGCATCAACATAAACATTGCCTGTTATTAACATGCATGCACGCCATAGTTTCCTAATTAAACTGTAAGTTCTTGAAGGTCAGAACCAAGGTTCAACCAAAAAAGGCCAAGAGTTTTATATGTAAGGCTTTGTTTGATTCCTTCAATAATTCTGTGAGTTTGATGTTGTTTTTCCCTCCTTTCAGATGGGGAGGCTGGGGCTCAGAGATGCTAACTTAACAGACCAAAGCTGCTGTCCCTCTCACTGTAATGACTCTGCCATTTCCATGACAGAATGAAATAGGAGAAGTAAAATGTGTCACTTCTTGAGATCCAGGGCAATAAACATACTTTCAATCCAGGAGACGGTGAGGCCGCTTTGTTCTCAGCCTGGACTCCGGGCCGGCCCGCCAGCCTCAGTGCAGACAGGAAGGAGTCAGGCTTCAAGTTCCGGGTATTTCTGTGTGGACTTGGGGGACACTCAGACGATGGAGACGACACATGAAGGGGAGTGGCGGGCTGGGGTTCCAGGTACTGTGGGGGAGTCGAGGAAAAGTTCATGTGGAAGACAAAGCAAATGAGGAAAGGAAACACAGCACTAAAAGTCTCGGAGAGGACCCCAATGAGGGTTAATTAGACATGGCTAGTTTTATGTATTATTTGGGAATAAGAAAAAAGCAGAGTCAATATCTGATCATGTGGGAGACCTTGTTTTAGAGGTCATGGCAAGGACATTGGGGCTCATTACAGGAAGAGCTTCGAGGGGGCCAAAGGAAGAGACTTTGAGGGGGGGTACAGTGTCAGAAGGAGTTATTCTAAAAGAATAACTCACCCCTTCCCCCAAAATCGAAAAGTTGTTTGGATCTCACATTTTGCAGGAAGGCCACGGGTTCCTAACTGGGTCACATGAACACGAAGCCCACTCGTTTTTCCTTTGATGTGTGAGCAATGGGATGCTCAGCCTCTGCCTGGGCCCACAGCTCCAGGGACAGCCCCACAGAGGAGGGGAGGAGAACCACCACTGAGCTGCCCTGTGGACCAGAATTTAACAGTGGGAGGCCAGCGAGACTTTAACCCAGTTCCTCCAAGGTGAGCCGTGTCTGGGTCAGGAGGGGCAGTCAGGGTTTTCTGTGTGTGAACTGGGGGAACCGTTGAAATCATTCTAACTACCCTTAACTAGGGATTTCACCTAAAACATCATTCTATGCACATTTATTGAATCCACCTGTCAATCTGTGGGGTGGGTAAAATTACTGTCTTCCATGGAACAGAAAAGGAAACTGAGGCTTGTGGGTTTAGATAACTTGCCCAAGCTCACACAAAGAAAGCTAGAGCTTTAACTTGGGTTTTGGAGAACATTTCGGCCGTTAGCTGATTTCTGCAGCAAATAGCAGCATACTGGCCCAAAGTCCATTAAATGTTGTGTGACAGAACAGGGGATCTTCAGGGGGCTGCTAAGCAGCACAGTGACGTCATCAAGGACTGGGGTGTCCGTCTTTCTGCTCCGTGTTGATGCTATCTCACATCAAGAACACAGCTGTAACCGTTTCAGACATCCCTCAAGGACATGACCACATTTGTTTAGAAAGAGGAGGGGGATGTTCTGTTCTATTAGTGAGAACCCTGCTCAACGTCCCCCATAGTTTTCTCTGCATGTACAGTTGACTAGTGTGAAGCCACGTGTCTCTGCCTGTATTCACATCACCTTCCGAGATTATGGAATTCCTGATTGGCTCTTGCCAACCATGGTTCACTGCCCGAGGTTGTTACAGGGGTCCCTGTCCCTTAGCAAGCAAAAGGAGAGGACTCGCGGGGAGAGGTGTGGTGATGATGTCCACTGGGAGAGCAAGCAAACTGCCATAACAACTATCGTGTTGTTCTAGAAACCACTTCAGTTCCTAGAACAACCGATGGAAATGGAGGAGAGAAAAAGAAAGCAGAGGAGAGGAGATGGGGTGGGGGGGAGCAGGGAGGGGGTTAATATTTACTGAGCATTTACTATGTAAATTAGTTAGCCCTGTTCACATACTTCACCATCTGTTCTTCATATGGTACTTATCTATATTATATCCATTTTCTAGAGCTTTATAAGGGCATTCACATCACATAGCCCCAAAATGGGGGAATGAGGATCTCAGTCCAATGGATGGATTAGAAAGTACATGGTCTTTTGTTCTTAGGGGAGAATGATTGGAAGTTACTTGTTTCTGATACAAGGACTAAGTAGACTAATGTCAAAGGAAAATTGCTATCTTCTGGAAAACGTGTTCAATGCCTCTTTCACACTTTCAACCCACTCAAAACCTCCAATTCAGCTAAGTCATTAATGCATTAATTGTACGCACAGCCTGCTTGCTGCGTGCATTCCAGGTTTACTCCTTGGTGCTGGGTATGGGAGAGAGAGGAAGCTTTTCTGACCCTGCCTGGGGTCCTCATTTCCATATATCAGCGGTGATGGCGATCGCAGACGGCCCTGGTGGGACACCAGGGGGGAAAGAAAACAGGAGAACCACAGGCAGGAATGAAACAAGGAACTCCAAGAGGGGTTTCTAATATTTCATTGTTATTGAAAATTACACTTCATAAAAAGTCTTGTTCATTTAAAGCTCAAAGAAGTGACAGAAAAATGGCTTTCATACTTCGGTCTGCTAAATGTATGATAAATCAAAAAAGATGGGACAAGGAGAAACTTCAAGCAAAACAAAACAGAAAATCAGTGTGCAGTATAAATAACACTTCATTAGTGCCGTAGGGCCTTTACAAAACAGCCTAGAAAATTCCATAGAGTAATCGTCGTATACAGCGCGGGGGAGAATAATTTACTATCATTAGGGGTTTATAATCCCAGCGATGGAAGGGGGAATGTAGGCACATAACTCTTTAACGGCAGTGGACTTGCAGGCATAAATCCCTAAATGATGAGATGTGAATACATTTTAGAAATCTGAGTTTCTATTGGGTAAGAAAACGTCAGGCTGTCTGGTTTGACTGGCTTGCTGACCTATACCCGTGACCCACCCGCTGAGATCTGAAGCCTTAGGGACGTGCTACGTCCATTCTGCCTTTAGAGGGGCCACTCTTGGGGTGGAGCAGAGTGGTCTAGTCTCCCGCTGACCAGGCACACATCAACACTATAAACACACGATTTCTGTTCATGGCAGTCAATGCCACAGCCATGGCAGCATGCCACACCATCCCCAAACACTCCCAGCAATACCCTAAGTGTTTGCTGTCAGGAAAGCCCTTCTGCACTAAACTACAGACATTCAGCTTAGTGTGGGTCTCAAGCAAAAATGAGAAACGGAATATTAATAATTGTGCACTCCTTTCCCTGAACTTCCCCTAGCTCTCTGACAAAGGTGCCTAGACACCGATGGGAAGTTGAGGGTTCCCACTGGTTGAGGTTAGACCCGATGGGGTGGATTATTAGCCTTTGACTGGGGAAACTAAAAAATTATAGTCAAGGAGGTAAAAAAGCAGTAAACCAAGTCTACAAGGGAGACAACATAAATTTAAAGAAATCGTATTCCAGGGAAGATGCCAGGAAGAAAGGGTCTAGGTTGCACAGTGGGAGCATGAGATCAGCGTCCCGGGGCCAGTGGTTCAAGGGGAAGCTCTGAACAACAGGGAGAATGCTAGAAACATGCTGTTAAATAGTGCTGGCCACACGAGGTGAGTCTGGTTCAGTCAGGGCTTCCCCACCCAGTGTCAGAGGAAGAGGAACAGTGGCCCACAGATAGCCTTGAGAAGGTCTGGAAACACCCCAAACTCTTACTAAAAATGGGGAGAGGACCTGAACAAACACTTCTCCCAAGAAGACATACAAATGG